>NC_045147.1:14012853-14327724 GCF_008831285.2 Nymphaea colorata
AAAGCATGTTGCTTACTTCATTTCAGCCATGATTTAGTTTACGTGGTTGAGAGAAAATTAAGACGTGACATTTTATTTATTTAATATTAATTCATGTCTTTTCTTCTTTTTCTCAACGATCGATCGATTATAAAAAAAAAAACAGCTGCCTAAATCTAAGGGTGGGCACTGGGCCTAAGCGAGTATCCAACCCATAATGGGCCATGTTTCTAGCCCGTGGGATGGCCTGGTTTTTTTCTTTTCTTTTCTTGTTTTAAAAAGAGCTGGGCCAAGCCTACCCAGGCTGGGTATTGGGGGTCCGACTTAGCCCAATACATACATTTAAATATCATCTCTTTACCTTTCTCTATTTTATTATCTCTTTGTCTACATATTGTCTTTCTCGGCGAGATGCCGGGGGCCATGAGCGACTGTCACAAGTAGTTACTCATTTTTTTTTATTTCTCTGCAGACCATGAGGGACCGCCAGGGCTCTTGCTAAGGTATGTAAAACTTATTCTTCTTCTTTTTCTTCTTCCTCTCTCTCATTATATATATATATATATATATATATATTATTTATTTAGAACCACCAAATCAAATTGGGTAGGCCTTGGGCCATGCAGTTGACGATCACGTCTGGGCTGTCAGTAAGGGCTTTCAGCCTGTCCGAGCCAGACTTTGTCGGGGCCGATCAGGCTTGGCCCAATGCCCAGTCCTACCTAACTCCCTTCCCTACGCAACAGGCTTGATGCAAAATGATCACTAAGATAGACTTGCTACCATGGTATGATCTCTACCCCTCTCCCTAATGACATCGAGAATTGGATTGAGGGGTGTTATTTGGTGGTTTCCAAACGGAGTTATTTGTTCTCTCCCCTCTTCTCTCTTTCTGCCTGTTTTTTTTTTTTTTTCTTTCTAAATTCTTTTGATGAGTCCATCCAAACAGGGAGCTGGACACTCTCAGTCAACAACCAAAATATATAATGTGAAAAGAAAAATCTTTTTGTAATGACAAAAAAAAAAAGCAATGATAAAAGACCAAAAATTGACATTTTGGTTTAAAAAATCACCAAAATATCATACTCCCGGCATTCTTTTTGGTGCACCCAACTCACTCCGGAGTCTGTCATGCGATTGCGACCTCGTTTAAACGGGAGTTTCATTAGGGGCAGTCAAGCCATGAAAAGTGGAGTGGATTATAGTGGCGGCAAATGCATTTAATACAAGAGATCTGGATCACCTTGTCATCCCTAAAAGGATCCAACCGACATTCCCGTCTCCATCCGTATCTTGTTCGCAATTCTTGACTTAGTTCTTTATTATGTTTTATTTGTATAATTTATCAGACATTCGTTCCTTGGTTGTGGGGAAAGTATCTTCATTACTTTGGCATTATAATAGAAGTGGTGCGCTCCCGGATTGGAATTTGGAGTTTCATTAACTTGAAGGCTTCAAGTCAATGCGGGCGCGGATATAATCGTTTAGAATTCGTTGTCACATGCAAACAGGGCTCTTAGTTCTTATCATGCCCCTTTTCTTTTTTCTGGCAAAAGGCGTGAAAAGAAGGAAACTCCAAACACCGAAAGTTCTTGGCCGGTTTGGTTTGGACTTTTTTCTAAGAGAAACTCAGCAAATTTCCGACCAGAGAGAGAAAGCCTTTCCCTTGCCTTTTCGAGCGATCCAATTGAAAATTTCGAACCATTGTGGAATTCCTTACTGGGAGGTAGGCTTCAGGTGAAAAGGATATATTCATAAACTGAATCCAAATCTGTCCTACAATCTTGGACTTGGATCATCGAAATAAGGTCTAACGTGGATCTATGTCTACCTTCACTGTCAATGTTATTGTGGATCTAGAAAAATATATCACTGTTTCAAAGGGTTGTTCAGTAATTGTTACTGTTCTATGAATCTGATAAAAAAAAAAGGATACGTTAAGGGCTATATCTCAAATCATATGTCACGGTCCGATACATTTTAGAAATATTGCCATAGTTGATACAATAGTCTGTAGTAAACTAATCAATAACTGGGTATCTCTCATTCAAATTCCTACCTTCATACCAAATCTGACCTTTACTGCCTATTGCATCTTGAACAGATGTCCATATTTCATAATAAAATTGGATCTAATTCATTTACAATTTTAGAAAACCCCACTTACAAAATTTTGAAAAATACAATGTAAATTCGCAAGGTTTTCGATGTAAAAATCAAATACATAAATAAGATTATAGGGAAAACATATTTATAAATGCTTAATTTTCCATATTCTTACTCCCTCATTTTTCAGTAGATAAGAAATATAGGCAAATAAATGTTTAATTTCATAGAACGATATCTATTTGGATTGAAAATGATGGTATTATAATGCTTTAGTTGATGAATGGATCACAAGTCGACTCCGATTCCGAAATAGTTTTGAACCCACAGGCGAAGGAAAAAATAAAAAACTTCAACCCTTTTTCAAGCAGCTTCCGCTTGTCAGAAAAAACAATTTATTTCTTAAACGTGCTTAAAAAGCGGAAAATGTGGCTAGCGTGTCCGTCCTGGGTCCTCGGAGCGTATCACGGTGAGCCGTCATTTGCTTTTCATTTCATTTCATTTAATTTGGCACTCATTTCGACAGCGACCCACCGCTCCCCGCTTAAAAACGGATCCCTCCAATTCCAAGCGTTCCGCTTTTCTTCCCCACCTCGATCCCTCCCTCCCATTTCTTCTCCCTTTCCCTTCCTGACGAAGACATAGGAAGAAGGAGAGGGAGAAGAAGAACAAGAAGAGGGCTGCCTGCTTCACCTGTGATTTTATTCAAGCTCAGGGTACTCACTGCCCCCTCTCTTTTCATAACTTGTCTATGCTTCTTCGACGAGTTTCGTGTTTCTCTTGTTTGTTATTCCGATCCATTTGGTATAGGTTCTCCTTCTCGTTTGAGATCTGGTTTTTCGTCACTCAATGGGCTGTAACTTATACCGATCGTGATCCTTGTAGCCTATGCTTGGTTTCTGGTCCAGATCTGGGGCCTTTTTGCTACTTGTGCTCGATCCTTGGTCTTCGTCTTGTTTTTATTATGAATATTTTGTGGTTTTCTCTGCGAGATCATTTGTTGATCTGTATTTGATGGTTTTTTTATTAAATTTTGTGCATTTCGTGATTAGTTGTGTGTTGCGGTGGTGTTTGTTGTTTCTCTTATGTTAAGGGAATTAGCTGTCGTTCGTTGTTTGTTTCTTCAATTCTGTTGCTTGCTGATCGTTTTTATGCCCCGATTGCAGATTCGAGCTTTCGGTAGATTTGCCTTTACAGATCTAGAAGAAGGCTGTTTTTTTTCTTTTTCTTTTTTTTTTGCTAACTAGGAAATTATATAATGTGCTCATTTTGTTAACAAATTTCATTTTCTTGATTTTTTCTAATGGTACTTGGTTTAATGCTGGAAGAGAACTTTTAATCCAACCGTTAAACTCTCTCCCACACACACACACGCTCGTATGTGGTGGTTCAGTTTCTTCTTGTTTTAGAAGCCGCTGCTGAATGTGACATTCTATTCTCTCTCTTGTTCGCATGCTTTGAAAGAGGTAGCTACATGTGTAATGAAATCGACGCGCATACTCACCACATTGTGTTCCTTAGTACATTGGGGTGTTTGTTTTTCCGGGCAAGTAGGCGAGTAAGAAACATTCTTGTTAGCAGTTTCTTTTCCCCGATAAACGTCAATGGTGGATAGATATTTCAATGAGTTTTCTCAATGGTGGATAGATATTTCAATGAGTTTTCTTTCTCTTGGAAATGCAAAAAATGTGAAAGGAGAACCCGAACTAAAAAGTCAATTTGAAATTTATATTGCCATAATATGATTTCTTTAGCATTCATTAGGATTCTGTGGAATCATTGATATCCTGTGCCTCTAATGTCTATATCATCCAAGCTCAAGGAAGTGTTTAAAGTTTCATCTATCGTATATTTGGAAGGTTATGACTTATGATTAGTTTATGTTGGTTTCATTTTCTCATGATTTGACTTTTTCTGTTTTTTATCAGTTGTTTGTTACCCATTACCTTACTGATAGGTCGATGCTTCTGATCATTTTCAATTTGAATTCAGACTTTTTCGCTATATGAGCCATAATTCAAGTTCTCTGCTGCTCGAGATGATGTACTTCTCATAGCAAATGAGGCAACTTTATTTCATGGTCCAAGTTCTATGCTGCTCGGGATGATGTACTTCTCAAAGAAAATGGGTCAATTGTATGTGTGTCTTTGTGTGTTTTGAGTGTGGGATATGTGTTCTATGACATGATTAACGTTGCTTGACATGTGCCCTTAAGTGCTATCAAATTTTATCTTCACCGAGTTGTTTGACGAGGGAGCACTGATAAGATGGTATGCTCATTTCATGAATTTAAGGCTTTAAGCTGTGGCTGTTTTGAACTTTGGGTTTTCAAAGCGAGTAATACAAGTTGGTTAATAAAATATTATTCTAGAAATTTTGTTATGACAAAGCAAGGTGGATGTCCGTGGCATTTCTTTACTTACATAAAGAGGATCTGTTGAATTATTTTCTGTTGCATATCTAAATTTTGGTTTGAACTTTTTATTATTACAATAAGTCTGCCACAATATTCAGCTAATCTCAGACTACGGTGATTACCGCTGCTTTTTATCTTGGAGTTCACTGTAATATACCTCACAGTTTTCAACTGATGTTGATAATCTTTAAAATAATGCATGTCATATGTGTTTGCTTTTAGAAGCAGGTTTGATATAGCAAAATGGCCGACACTGAAGATATTCAGCCCCTCGTTTGTGATAATGGAACTGGAATGGTCAAGGTATGTCTGATGCAGTCACCACTAGCTTAACACGTGAATTTTCCCCTTGATTTCATGAAACCGTCAGTTGCATTATACCTTTATCTGCTGCACTTTTATATCTACTCAATGTTAACAGGCTGGGTTCGCCGGTGATGATGCTCCAAGGGCAGTGTTCCCAAGTATTGTTGGCCGACCTCGGCATACTGGTGTTATGGTCGGGATGGGGCAGAAAGATGCATATGTTGGTGACGAAGCCCAGTCTAAAAGAGGTATCCTCACATTAAAGTACCCGATTGAGCATGGGATCGTTAGTAACTGGGATGACATGGAGAAGATCTGGCATCATACCTTCTACAATGAGCTCCGTGTTGCCCCAGAGGAGCACCCTGTTCTTTTAACTGAGGCCCCACTTAACCCAAAAGCCAACAGGGAGAAGATGACACAGATCATGTTTGAGACGTTTAATGTTCCTGCCATGTATGTGGCCATTCAAGCTGTTCTCTCACTTTATGCCAGTGGACGTACCACAGGTCAGTAGAATTATTTGGTTTAGGAAGATTTTCTTAGATGCCTACACGTAGACATCTGCACACATGATGATTAATTGTTTTTTTGTGTATGATGCAACAAATGATTTGGTTCCTCACGTTTTATGTACCTTTTTCGGCGTTCAGGTATTGTCTTGGATTCTGGTGATGGAGTCAGCCACACAGTCCCTATCTATGAAGGTTATGCTCTCCCTCATGCCATCCTCCGTCTTGATCTTGCTGGTAGGGATCTGACTGATGCGTTGATGAAGATCCTTACTGAAAGAGGGTACTCGTTCACAACAACTGCTGAACGGGAAATTGTCCGTGACATGAAGGAAAAACTTGCTTATGTTGCCCTTGACTATGAGCAAGAGCTTGAGACTGCTAAGACCAGTTCTGCCATTGAGAAGAGCTATGAGCTGCCTGACGGACAGGTCATTACAATTGGAGCTGAGCGTTTCCGATGTCCAGAAGTTTTGTTCCAGCCATCTCTCATTGGCATGGAAGCTGCTGGTATCCATGAGACCACGTACAACTCCATAATGAAGTGTGATGTTGATATCAGAAAGGACCTGTATGGAAACATTGTTCTCAGTGGTGGATCAACCATGTTCCCTGGCATTGCTGACCGTATGAGCAAGGAGATCACTGCCTTGGCTCCAAGCAGCATGAAGATCAAGGTGGTGGCACCACCTGAGAGGAAATACAGTGTCTGGATTGGAGGCTCGATCTTGGCATCGTTGAGCACATTCCAGCAGGTACTGGCATCTCTGTGCTTATTTTTTAGATCATGCGAAGACCACATTCACCTTATTTTGAAACTTGAAGGCTATTTTACTCTTGTATCTTTTTTCAGTTCCCACAATCTTGGCAATCTATGTTCTTGATTTTTAGCAGTTTACATTAAATGCTTATGGTCTTAATCACCTTGTTTTTTTAATTGAGTTGAAACTTGTGTTTTTGAACGTTCTTTTCTTTTTTAGCACCAAGATTTTGTTATTTGAGAGACTAATGACGTGTTTGTGTGTTTATTGAAACAGATGTGGATAGCGAAGGCAGAGTACGATGAGTCTGGCCCATCTATTGTCCACCGGAAATGCTTCTAGATTTGGTTCTTCTATTTCCAGTAACAATTTTTCTTTCGCTTGTGGAGTCGGATTGTTTTGGTTGTGAATTGTTTCAATTGTTATATCCCCTGTTGAAATTTCTTTTCCCCCTTTCTTATGTAATAGCTGGAACATCGTTTAGGTCGGATCGCTTATCTGTAGCACGATTTTATTAAGATTGCGAGTGGCAGTAACTTTCTATCATAGTTTTCTCTTGTTTTCTGTCCAACCCCAAGGAATCCCTGCTCAACAGTTAAAGCAGTCTCCTTTTTCAATTGTTCTATTTCTTCTGGATGCGTTTCTTCCTGCCTTTATGAAAAAGAATCCCTTTTTTCATTTATTGTCGATTGAGTTGGCTCTGGAAAGGCACAAAAGTCGGTGGTGGTTGTTTTGCAAAGTTCTTGATCCCTGTGTCGAGGCTGCTACGTCCACATTCTGATCGAAAGTTTGAATTTCCTGGCATTTCACTCGGTCGTGCTGTTGAGCACAACTAGAAAGGGTTGCTGTTTTGGCTATAGGTTGTTAGGAGCACTTTTTTTTTTTTTGCTTCTTTTGACAGGGGGGATGACTCCCGATCACCATGCCTAACCGGCAGAGCATGAAAAATAAGTTAACAGGCATATAATCGAGTTTGTCGGAAGTTCTGCGATAATACTAAGATCGACCTCTTTAACCGTATGGTTCTACTGAAGCATCCGGACATTTTGGCTTTTCTGGTGCGCTGTTGGTCAGCGCTTTTGGATCCCGTGATTCCGTCTCTTATGAGAAATCAGGCTTGCAAAATTTTCAGACCACTGGATCTGTCCTACACTGCAGACTTTGCTGGATACAGGTGTCTCGGGTGTCAGGAATCTATGACTTTGTGATCGGGATGTCAGTTCAGGAGATCAGGGTTGGGTCACTGCTATTGGCGGGATTGCTAGTTGGAGTGGATCCTTTGTTTCCAGTACCTGCGTATTTGGCTTCTCTCGATAATCGTGGTCCATGACGGGGTTGCGGTGGCTTGGGCTCCACGACCCGTACGAGATAATACTGGCTACGAGTCCTCATGATATGACGGTTCTTTTGATTTTCTCTCGGTGAGAGGGGAGATGGTCGGACTGATTGAATCATCTGATGGCCTGATCAAGGTACGAATCTATCAATTACCTTGTGGAACTTGGATCGCATAAATCACGGCGGACTTTTGTAATGTCCTTAGCACTGAAACTCGGCGGTGTTGGCAACTGGGGATTTGGGTTAAGTATCTCGTCTGCCTGTTGTCTCTTACCAAACTAAAGGGCTCTTCTTTGTCCTACAAGGTCTCTGTACTTTCCCCACCTTTTAACATGTGCTTTGAAAATTTGTCTGGAGTTGATGACTGTTCTTGGTTAGTAATATTTTTGTTGTTGATTGGGTAGAGTTAGCCATACGTGACCAGTTCTTGCTTAAGAAATGGACGCTTTGCTGTTGTCATCCAACTTGAAGGTTTAAAGTCCAGCCTAGGTGTGCATAACAAGTCAAGCTACTTGCATTTGAATTTGGTGGGATTCATTCAACCTGTCTATAATATTACGCAAATCAAGCTTGGACACTACTATTTTATTTTTTGTAATTGTAGATGAGCCAGCCTGAGCAGTCTCCCTCCAGTTCTATAAACCTTCAACAGGATTAATTCGTTTTTGCTACTCTGTGAGCATTTACAGATTAGTCTTCATGTTGTGGTTGTATTCTCTCTCTCTTCAGCGGACAGCATGAGTTCTATGGTTCATTCTACTTGGTTGATCTCCATCCTATGACATTGATGGATATTCAGCAGGTTATTGTTGAAATTGCTACATTTTGAACATTCAAGCGTCTTCACCATGCACACAACCTGCTCTCTCTCCCCGCCCCCTATATATATATTTGGAAAAATTTCTGGGAGGACCAACAATTAGGTGGCAAGTTGTGTGAAGTACAATGATTTTGAGAAATTTCCTTCTGCATTAACTGTGACAATCTTCTACTTTTGTAGCATTCTGGAAATTTCAAGATGTAACTGCCGATTACCAGCTAGAAGAAAATGGCACCGAAGACTAGGATAAATTGAATGCCCCATGTGGGAAGCGGTGGCCGGGTTTTCATCGGTTCTTTGCTGATGCCAGTGCCATGAAGAGTAATTAACGTTATTTTTTTCACATGTTTTTGAAGTTTACATTAGCAATTAAGGTAAGTTATAGTGCAAGTTTTTACCGCAAGAATTACTGTAGAGGTCCATACAATGCTGACACAAATCTCAAATTTTGACAAAGCCACTGACTTTCAATCCTTTTTCGGTTTTTCTCCTTTTTAGAAATTTCCAAGTTTTTCGCGTTATTCATCTCCTGAAAACAAGCGTGCTGCCATTATCTTGAGAGGATACATAAAAATTGAAACTTTGACGAGAAGAATTTCCTTCGCCGGAAATTGTGTCCATCCGCCAAAATGAATTCATGCAATCTGAACCCCATAATCTGGCTTCTTAAGCATGCAAAAAAAGACTGAACTTTCAGTTTCCTAACCTTCCTTTCTTTTGAGAAGTGTTGTTCTCTTATTAAAAAAGAAAAACAAGAAAAAGAGCCAGATAGTTAGACATGGCGGCAGCAGAAGCTAGTTATGGTACAGTTCCCCGACTATACATACACAGACCCAAAGATGAAGAAGAAGAGGAACCAAGAAACTTGAGCTCCATACGGGCAGATTGACCTGAATAATTTGTGATGTAGTTACTCTATAAGTATGAAACACGAGTCATCATCTGATGGTGCTTCAATAAGCATCATGAAGCAGCCCAGGCAACCCAGAAGTGAGAGGCACAGCAGCGTCATCTCCAGCCCCATCCTTATCCACTGGTGTTGGCAGAAGCAGTCGTCCAGGGACAGCACCAGCAGAAGAAACCCAAGCCAAAGACATGAAAGAGAGACTAGAAGCCACTCCACTCCATACTCACGGTTTTCAACCGCAGAAGGTAGATTATTGCTTGTTTTCTTGGGAATTAGAGACACTAACCTGGTAATAGAGGGGAGCACTCTCACACCGCTGCCTACTTTTGCACAAACGCAGCCAGAGATTTCTGGGCACTGTTCAAAACCTTCAGCTTCTGAATCAACGATGGTGATGGATATAATGGCCTCTGTGGACGAAACAACTGGCTTTTGGAAGTTTGGCAGCATTGTAGAAAGCAAAGGGCTGCACATAAGAGACGGCGAGAGAGAAAGAGAGTTGTTCAAGTACAGGGAAGATGCATGGAAGAAAGGTAGTTGTTTCGTGAAGCTGCAGGCAGCTTTTTGAAAACGTCCCCAGAGACGGTTCTCTACTCTGTGACTTCATTAATGTCTGTGCAAGCAATTCCTACCGCCCATCAAGGAGATGGACGAAGAACATGGTAATTCGATTAGCTTTTCGGCAAAGTGAATGCTATGAGGATAACGACATCGTTTTCCAGTAGTTAAAAAAACAAAAAGGTCTCTTCTTTTTCACTATCATGTTACCCAAACAGTGGCTGTGAACGTGCTGGAGCAAGATATGTTTAATCTTTCATGATGACCTTCACCCAACTTGCTTTGTTTAATTCTTAGTTTTTTTTTTCTCCCTAAAAAAGTTTGAATTGAATAGGCCAAGAGACACAGGGCTCAAGGGGTCACCCTTATTCACTGATTACAATATATAACATAAAAGTAATCTTATTCCCTTAAGCCAGAGATAAATTATCCCATTTTTACGTGGTCCTTCTTTTTTCAATTCAAAAACCAAAGAAGTTGTCCCATATAGCATTTTTTTTTCTTTGCATAATTTAATTTTATAAGTTATGACAAATAGCTAGGCAAGTGGAGTTCAGACTATTTTCCGATCTGGGTTACTTTATCCTCGCATTCACTCTTGAGGTGTTTGAATCTAATAATTACTAGTTTCTCTTGAAGAAACTAAAAATTTGCCTGCATCATAGAGGCCGTTTGAATGAAATTTCTCTTGAAGAAATTTGGAAAAGTTTTTTAGATTTTAACTTACCTGAAGATATCAGATCTGCATGTGGTCATGGGGGTGACATACTGCAGTACCTGTGTCCCCTCTTAATCATGAGCAGCAGATTTGGCACCCCAGGTATTCAAAGGACTGATCATAATCTTAAGCTCACATTTAGGCCTGAACAATCTCAGCAAGGGTCTCAAAAATAAGAAATGATCCTCAAGAAATGCTCCGGATTGCGATCAATTATCTTCTGAACGGTGCCCGATTGTGATCATGTTTTGCTGTTTATACTGTAAAATCTTTCAAAACATGGTTTTGTCACTGCCCATGATAGTTATTCATTGATTTCAGACACTGGACAGACGTGAATTTGGGAGATTTGAAATTCCTGCATCCTTCAACTTGAAGCATTTAAGCTGACACACCTAACTACTAGATTTGGGTAGCAACTCCACATTAAAAGAATTAAGATACCGATTCCTGACTAGACCACTTTCCCAAAACAAGGTCAAATAGACTGTATGGAATTAGAATGAAAAGACTAATGATTTTGAAAAGGAGAAGAACCAGGGAAGTTGCTTTCCAGTTTTGAATCTTGATGATGTTATTGTATAGCCTCCACGCAAAGAAAACAAATGAATAGGCAAGGTAGCAAATAAATAGATAACAGACATGATTCAAGTTTGGTTACACAATTTTTATGCCACCAATTTTGGTCCTCATGAAGAATTTTACTAAAGAAAAGTTTCATTGAGTCTGTAACTTGGACCCTTGGAATAAACTCCTTTACCTTTTATGGCACGCTAGAGCTGTTGTCTCTTTGTTTTTCTATAAAGCGCATTGGCTTCATGTCCAGGGCCAGAGACACATGTGGGCATGTGTGGGAAACTGCCCACACAGTCCTATAAAATTTCCTTATTTACTTATTAGTTGACCTAAATTTTTAAATATTTATATATAAAATGCCCCTCAAACACATGGTGAGTACCCCCAATCAAATATATCTCGCTCCACCAGTGTTCGTCCCTAAAGTTTTGCCCTTAAAGAAGCTGTTTGACATTAACAAGAAGATGTAAGTGTTTTATGAATCTGCCTCACGATTGAGATAAATTCATGAAAGGCCACGATTGAGATAAATTCATGAAACGCTAAAAAGTGTCCCATGAATCTATTCCAAATTTTGAAAAATTCATGCAACACCAACACAATGATGTCCTTATTGGAAAAAAAAAAGCCTTACCGGTACTCTACGTAGCTCACATGCACCCGTAACTTTGGAACGAGTGTTACGTATGCAATTCCCTTGTTAGGTGTCCCAACTTTACTGGGGAAACAATAAACATTATTTGATGGGTTTCCCTTGGGAGAAATTAAACATCGTTCTTTTGGAAGAATTGTTGGCCCCAACCATCATTTTTTAGAATTCTTTCTAGTCAACTTGATGCTTCTTCACCCACGAGGGACACGCTAATCAAAGCATCGGTCTCTTGAATATTATGTATAAAATCTTGTACCCAATTACCGTTTTTCTATTGCATAGAAGAAGAAATGAAAAACTAAGAAAGGAAAACAACCGGATTCTCGGCTCCCTCACACCAGAACAGTATTTCGTATTTGACGGAAGACTGTTCATTCCCCCGTCGTCCAATCGCCGTGGTCTCTGTCGCGATCCGATGTATTATTTACAGATGAACTCTAAATTAGCCGCTTTATGATTTTAGACGTTTTGGAGCTAACACGCCTGGTATTATGGCTTCAGATCAAATGGTCCGGCATACAAATCACTGGCTAATTGTGCCAGTTGACCTGCAGGATCTTGTTTCGGAACTGTAATTTATACTTCATGGTTTTGATTCTTGGAACGCCTTATGATGATATCTAAGTAGGATCGTATGAATGAAAAAGAAGGGTTCATGTTTTGAAATTGTTATTGATTGCAAAACCTTACATCCACGAAAAAATCTAGTGACTATAGATTTTGTTGTCATCGTGAAGGGCATACTCGAATGGTTGGAATTCTAAAAACTTCAAAATTTAGTTCACTGTCTATAATTGCATGGATTAAAGCACTTACGAAGGTTTTCATGTATCTCACTAGATTCCATGGCGGTGCCAATAAAGCGGAGTGGTAAAGTGTACACCTTACTTCAGTCTTTCACAGAAATGCTACCCTAGGCTAACGATGAAATAATCTGTTATAGGATGGTGGATATCCAAACGGGCATTTGGTCTAGTGGTATGATTCTCGCTTAGGGTGCGAGAGGTCCCGAGTTCAATTCTCGGAATGCCCCTCTTTTCTTATTTTTTCCTTTTTTTTTTCTCTTTCCCTCTTAATTGCCGTTCTCTCTCTCTCTCTGCTTTGTAACAATTGATATGTCGATCCAGCCCAGTAAACCGGCCACTCAAATGAATCGGTTGCAAATTAGCCAAAAATATCTAAAAGTTTATCTCAAAAAGGAAATGGATGAATATGTAAAATTTTTAAAAAACAAAAATTCTTAAGGCACTTTTCTATCTGTCACCGCCGTTGACACCAGTGTAGTTAAAATTGGCCTGAATCAACTAATTGATGACAAAACAATTTGATTCTGATAGAGGGACAGTCTTTTCCCCATTTTCTGGATCTTTAAAGCTTTATTATGGAATCATCTATATATTGATACTTCTGCAAGTTATTGGGAACCGAATTATTCTCCATGCTTTTGCTGATGCACGGCTAATAAACTTTGTTTCCTCAAGCTCCACAGTGAGTATGTTTTTGCTTTTAATCAAAGAAAGGAGATGCGATGCTCTAGCTCCTTACGCTCCAATTTCCTCTAGTGCTTGAGAATATAAGCTCAAGTGGAACCACTTATGAAATCAATACAGCAACATGACAAGGAAGCATCTGAGAAGCTCTCATTTGCCCGATTTTAGTTCCCTAAATCTTCCAGTGGTTGCTTCTATGCTTCTCTTCTCATCATTGTAAGCAAATTGTTGCGACCAAACATGTTCACTGCCTTTTGACTACGTGAGGTTGAAAACTACGAGCATATATAACAAGGCCTCTTACGTTAGTTTAAGCAAAGAATGCCAAAGTGGTGTTTGATTACCTCATCTGAGAATGGAGTTGCTGGGACCTTAAACTCGTAGGCCTGAGATTTCAGATCCCCTTAATTTCTAGATAGCGGGGAGATGAAATTCTTTGTTCGAGAGACGCAAGAGTCGCACCACGGATTAGAAGGCCTTGCATCTTGAAGTCCATACGTGGATCTTAATTCAAGCCTTGAGGTCCATGTAATTGAAATACAAACAAGATCTTTGAATACATGATTTTTCAAGTCTGGAGGCTGCTGGAATTACAGTTTTAAGGTGAGAGGCCTGCATGCTAAATCAATCCCTCCAGTCTAAAATATGTGTTAGTTATCACACACCCTTGGACTTTTGAGGGGGGAGATACTCCAAAGAGGCCCAAGCCCTCCTCCTCTTCCTAGTAGCCCTAGGGTGGTTGGGTTTACATTATCGAAATCCATGGAGATTTGAGTTCCCTGACATCATCCATGGATTTAAGATTGGACTCTCCCCCAATCCGACTTAAGTCCATAGTTTTTAACATGTTGCATGGATTTATCCTCGGTTTCTCTCAAAATGCACCACAACATTAGACTCTTAAAGTACCATGGAAATGGAAAAGTAATATTGCCTTCAAAACAAAACATTCCAGTGGAATTTAATTACAAGTTAATTGATCTTAAATAAAAACAAAAGAGCCAGATTAAACATAATGTTGATAATGATTTGCTTTAGTAAATATTCATGACAAAGGATAAAACTGAACATATTAATCTCTATTGCTCTATACGAGCATGTAGTTCCCCTTGCAAACGTTAAATTGTTATGCCATTTTTTAAGTTTAATCTCATATATTATGAAAAATATTCAAAAATTTTATAAAAAAAAAAAAATCGTTAACTGGTTGGTTGTGTTGGCTTTTATTTATTTTTCGAACTAAAACCGAAATAGGTTGGAATCCATGGGTCGAGTTGTTACCGGGTGCCGATCGGGTTATTGTTCGGAGTAACTTTGTTTCCTAATTTAATAGCTGTCCAGCATATGGCTCAAGAAACGAAGCATGATATAACTTTAACGGCGAATATGCCTTCACTCATCCTTTTTTTTTGGGTTCAGTAGTTTATGAAATCTGTGGCCACATGAGGCTTGTATATTTTAGAAATTCAATAGCCAGAGCAGAGAGATTTAAAGACGTCGCAACCAGGAAATATGTATATATGACTATGTTGGGTATACAACGGAAGTTAGATCAGCCAACAACAGAGGTTTTGAAGGCAAGGCTGAAGAGCCGAAGTACTCCGAAAGTCACGATCATGGCTGCCCAGCCTCCGACGAGCACTCTGACGGTCGATCTGGCCACCGGCGAACCACCCAGCAACGCCCCTGCTACCCCGAACCCAGCCAGCGCCAAACTCGACACGGCGGCCACCACTCCGATCCGCACCCAGTGCGGCCCTATGAACCCACCGGCGAGTAGCGGGAGCACCGCGCCCACCGCAAACGCCAGCGCGGACGCACCGGCCGCTTGCAGCGGGTTCGGCAGCTTCTCCGCACCGTCGTCTGCTTCCCTGCCAAAGGCCTTCTTTTCCCTCTCACGCTGAGCCAACTCTATATCGAGCTGCGAGTACACAGAGACAAACTCTCCGATGGCCATGCTGCACGCTCCCGCGACGAGGCCGGCGAGGCCTGAGACGACCATGGCTCGAGCGGCCTGGTTGACTGCGCCAACGCCGAGCATGAGGGAGGAGACGGAGACGAGGCCGTCGTTGGCGCCAAGGACGGCGGCTCGGAGCCACTGCGCTCGCTGGGAGTAGTCGAAGGGCGTCTTCTCCTTGCCCTTGGACAGCTCCGCCGCTGGTAATGGTGGTGGAATCGTCACCACCGTGTCCGGCGATCTCAGTCCATGAACTGTTGCGTTCCTCTGTGCTGCAGCAGCAGCAGCCGGAGGGCCTTGTGACGACATCTTCCTCAAAAGGGGAGAGAAAGAAAGAGAGAGGGTGGACGATGGTGAGAGTGTGGACGGCACACGCCAAGATTTATAGATGGAAGAAAGCGCAAAAAAAGTGAAGGTGCGGGAGTGTGGCGGCCACGCGCCCGTTGTGATGGAAAATTCCGAGTGGGTTCGGTCGGCCAACGGAGATCTCGACAAGAAAATGGGCCTTTCCACGCACACCCTGATGCCACTACCAGAGTCGGTTGAAGGAATATCTTTTTAAAGCCTATTTTTCCGGGTCGCCTGAAAGAATATCTTTTTAACGCCTATTTTTCCGGGATCGCATTTATTAAGTTATTTTCCAAATTATTTTCCTGTTTTCTTAATTCATGCTCTTTTTTTGCTTGATTCGTATGAACTTTTGGTACAACACACATCCATTTACTTACCACGAAGGAACTAGGATGATCTTAGTAACATGCCTACATTTATCGTTATATGGGTTGTGTAAAGAAATATGTTTAGGTTTAAAGGAAACTATAATTGAAAAGACCATTATTCAGGGGTTTTGGAAAGAGGGAAGGTTTAATAAGGAGTATTTCTTCTCTAAAAACTTATATTATTGATTGAATTTGGGTGAATCCGAGTTCAATTATATAAGAACTCTATAAGACATGAGTAATTACTTCATGGCCAATTGAAAATTTGTTTCGTACAAAAATTAATAACTTCACTCCTATTATTACTCCTATTATTGTTTATAGTTTACTTTCGTATACGTGATTTAAACTATTGGGAAGTAAACCCTTTGACCTCATTAGCAAAGGAATTGAATTATTGAACCGTAGACTATTGATCGTTCCTTTTCATAGAAAGGCCATAGTGAAAAATGGCGACCTCCTAAGCCCCAAGTGATATGCATGAATCAAGTATTGCAAAACAAATTATGTAGTGAGTAGTTAGGAGAGAAAATAAATAAATCACGAAATTGGAATAGCCTCCCTAAAGGTTAAAAGAAAAAAAAGGGAAGCAAAATATTAAATGAGCTTGCCAATAGATTGTTCAAGTGCCAGTTGGATTTGAAAGGGCTCCACTGAAGCGTTTCGTTTCCTATTGATGGATTCTGACTGAGTTTGATGGCAATACGAGTACGAATACATATACGGATTCGACGTGATCTTCATTTCACTTTTTTTTAATAGAATATGAGCACAACAGCACAAGTTATGCTTATTGGAGGCAAAACGACATTCATTAATGATGAAAATGGAACCTCCTAGATGCCTAAACAGTATTCTTTCATTTGTCACAAACAAAAAAAAAAAAAAACTATTCATGACATTGTAAAATAGCCCACTGACTTTCCACCACGTCGAAAGTAAGAAAGCATCTTTCTTTTTAATGTTCATGTGAATGATGTTTTACATTTGAGCAGAGACGTGGTATTGCCGACAATTTGTTGGGTGAGTGGGAGTTCATCTCCATCGCTGCATCTTCACGACTTGAACTATGTTGGTATCCGTGATGAACCGCAAGTAGAGAGTTAGAAATTTTTTATGAAGGGAGATAAATTAAAGTTTCTAATTTTTTACTTGAACCGAAATATTATTTTTCAAAATTTTTATATAAAACAAATGAAATTTTTAATAATTTTTTTGAGGTGGTTGCAAACCCTACCTTGGCTCCACCCCTATAGTGGTGCACACTTCAACTTAGATGACACACTCCATTTTATTAAGATACATAAGTGTAGCACCCATATGAATTGAACTAAATACATATTTTCATAATGTGATTAGTTACCCTATTTTCCTTGAAGTGTTGCATACCTCTTTTAAAAAAACTAAATATAATAAAGCTTTGAAAGAGAACTGATTCTAAAAGCAAATAAAAAAAAAAAAAAACAAATAGAATCTCAAACCTAAGCTTTTGCTTAAAGTTTGTTTTGCTTCTTTCCAAAACTGGTTATATGCACCATCTTCTGCATAAAAAGCTATACACCACGATATATAAAATATAATGACCAGAATATCTCAAGTTATAAAAAAAACTTTTTTTTATAATGATAATAACGGTTATGAAAAAGTTAAAACTAAAAAGCAGATCTTTTTTAATTATTTAAAACATCTCATTTTTCACTTTTACATATATACGTTTCGTGCACAAGGTGTATGCACTACTCACTTTTGCTTCTTCCATGTGTTGGTGGAAGGCTTGAACCCATTGGAGCAACCCAACACACAAACGTGTTTGCAGTTAGATATTATGCCTTGGAGGGGGCGTAGATAGGTGCGAGTTTCATGAGGCATATGCTTTACTAAGTCCATTCTCTGTAAGTAGTTTTAAGTTGAGTTATATAAGATAGTCACGTGAGAGACTCAATGGTCAATTAAAAATTTGTTAACTATATGCTTGGTAGCTTATAAAACAAAAATGTTTAACTCCGCCCATAATGCCTTATGAATAGAAACAAAAAGGGGAGGAGAGGTTGTCACCCTCTCGCTCATCTAAAAGGGTGTTGCAATTCTGGAAAGACATGGCGAGATGGTTCAAAGCTTTAACTCCTTACGCCACTTAATCGAATTTGGTTAATCAATCTCTGTCTTCTTTCTCGAACGCTGTCATCTTCTGTTCGTATTCCCATAACGAAGAAACAATCCCTCTTTCTCCCTGGGGTTTTCCGACGCCAATCTCTTGCCGAGACGCGGCTTTCTTTCTTCTTTCGGAAACCCTCTCTCTCGTGAATTTTTTTTATAATAGGCGATGCCAGTGGCCGGGTCGGAATCTTAAACCGAAACACCAGCAACACTCCACACCCATGTCTCCGTTTTCTACATACAACCTTCATAATAATAATCTCCCCATACCATGCTCTCTTTGACTATCAAAATATTTTTAAAGTATATCCTCCTAGTTCGTATGCTCATAATATAAATATAAGTATAAATACATATATACAAGCCCACATTTACATTGTTTGACATGTTGGAAAGATTTTTCTTTTTCTGCTGTTCGGCAACATATGGACCGGTTGATTCACGTAGGACGGTGCATTTACTAGATTCGTCCTGACTTGGGGGGCCGCCCCTGGGATGGGAGTAGGTCAAAAAAAAAGAGAGGCGTGTGGCTTCCGCGAGGCCCAAGTGGGACCCACCCATCCCATAGATTGGCGTCCGACGCGTATGAGCACACACTCCTTCGACTTTCAGGTTGCCATGCCTTGGCATTTTCGATGACGAGAGCGATAACGTGGGTCGTTGATATGAACGCCGGACGATGCGGTTCTTATGTGCTCAGGGCTGACGTAGTTTTCTTATTTTCTTTAATAATTTGATGTTTTTAATTATTTTCTATTAGTAATTTGATGTTTCTAAAAAATTTTTTTTTTAGATTTGAAAATTTGAGTCAATGTCATATGGGTTCAAAACTTAATGGGAAACCATACGTTGCGGGTTAAAAATGATAAAAAAGATTCTGGTTAAAGGGTACATTCGAGTAAGAAAAATTGTTTAGAAATATCACATATAAAAATAATAAGTTTTTTAAAAGGATGAGTGTGAGCACATCAGCCTCTGCCCTTGAACGAAAGAAAGACTCTTCTCCGATAAGGGCAAACCAAACAGTGCGTCCACAGGACACGGAATTGCTCCCATTTCCCCAGTTTGGCGAAACAACTAGCAGCGTGTTTGGCCATCTATTCACACGGGGAGGGAAAGGTAAGGAGAATTTTATAAAAACAAATTTGATATCTTTTAAATTTATAAAAAAATGATCCAATTTTCTGGATATAAAAAAGAAATGCCCAAAAGAAATTTTCTTTTTTTTTTTCTTTCCCTATGAGAAGGCCCTTTGAGCGTGAAGGAAAGCATTGTTTTTTTTTTTACTAGAAATGTCAAGAGATCTAAAATGTAACATTCACATATTCAGATTCAAATTCAGATTATTAAATACTGAATATGAATCCAAAATTAGATTTTTACATTTATATCCGAATACAAATCTAAATTTGGTCGATTTCTAAAATGTAAAAGTTATAGATATAGGACATTTGTTTAAAAATGAAACCAATCTGCATTTATATATATAATCGATCAGATATTTATATTATGTACAACTGAATTCGATCAAAGGTCATTTTTTAAATATGAACCCAATCCAACTTCTTAATTGAATATTTTTTTTTTCATATCCATTTTTTTAAACATAATTTGACCGATATATTAATATCCCTACTACCTTTGACCTGCACAACTACTGGGTGCGTGCGTGCTAAAGGACGCACCAAGCATCTTGTTTCACGCTCCGCATAGAGGAGAGGACCATAACCTGCAGCCTTGTCCATATTGATAATTTGATTTGAAAGTGGTAAAAACGCTAAGTACTTGCAGTAATCGGCATGTTTAGAAAGGTGATGCTCCTTTTCAAGATAATTTTCAAATGAAAGAACACGAAAATCAAAACAGTCAAATGTTAAACTTTTTCTTTTGTTAAGTTATCGTGTTTTTTATGTGGGAAAGATTATAGAAAGGTGTGCCTCACCGAGTGCATGTCCGCGTTCTCCAGCTAAGAGCATAACCCCAAAAGCTCCGCCCATCGACATCTTTATGCAATGGTTGGCCGGCCGACGTCCTTTAAGTATTTTCCCAAGGTTCTCTCTTCCACAGTTTTCAACGTCTCGTTTTTTAATGTTCACCGATTATGAGAACGGATTGTATTTGGATTTAAGAAACAACATCTGGTTGGATTCTAATGCGACTTAGTTTTAAATAAATATCATATGTTCAATGCTTTTCTATTTTCTATAATCTCCTCTTTCAAGTTCCACATTAACAACAACCATTGGCCTAATTGCATGTTAGACTGCAATTTTTGAGCAGTAGTACATCTAAAAAAGGGAACAAGTTGTTCTCCCGTTCCCCAACTTGGCAAAATTCTTAAATACAAAAGAGAACATAGTCTTTTTTTAATACATGAGGATACCAAATGAGAGAGCTAGACCTTTGGTTTTTCAAAGCGATGCGCCTTACATTTAAGCTAGTGAGCACCGCTTATATCTATTTTAAACACCAAGCCAAAGAGCTTCAGCACTCCGAAGGTAACAAGCATGGCGGCCCACCCTCCGACCACAACCCTAACAGTTGACTTGTAAATGGGCGAGCCTCCCAGGAATGCACCAGCCCAACCAAACAGAGCCAGCGCCACGGTGGAGACGCCGGAGACCGCGCCGATCCTAACCCAGTGCTGATTGATAAATGCGCCGGCCAGCAGCGGCAACACTGCCCCGATGCCGAAGGCCACCGCCGATGCTCCTGCTGCCTGTAATGGGCTCGGCAGCTTCTCCTTCTCCTTCTCCTCCTTCTCCGGCGATGACTCGACGTCGGCGTATCTCTTTTCCCTTTCCATCTGAGCGAGCTCGATGTCGACTTGGGAGTAGACGGACACGTACTCGCCTATGGCCATGCTAAAGGCCCCGGCGATGAGGCCGGCGAGGCCCGAGATGACCATGGCCTTGGCCGTCTGGTTAACAGCACCGACACCAAGCATCAGGGACGCAACCGAGACTAGGCCATCGTTGGCCCCGAGCACGGCAGCTCGAAGCCATTGTGCCCGCTGTGAGTAGTCGAAAGTTTCGACGTCTTTCGAATCGGCTAAGGCCGGAGGTGGGGAGTTCACGTTGAACGGCGTCGACACGGCCACAGGGCTTGGTTGAACGGCAGAAGGTTGGTGGGAGGCCATTACTATAAAGAGACGAGAGTTTATGTGTGTGTGTGAGAGAGAAAGGCGCGTGGAGAACACACGCCCCCAGTGCAGTAATTTATAGAAGGGTTAACATGACGAAGACAGGGGTGGAGAGAGAGAGTCAACCAAATTAAAATACATGTATATGACTGTTCAATGGAGGGGAAGCAAGGACAGGAAGTATCATATACTATCTACAGTTTATATAAATTTAATAATCAGGTTTACTGGGGGGGAATCTGATAAGCATCAATTGCAATGTGACAAGGATTCATGCATTGAAAGTCAAAAAGATGCCATAGTTGATTATATTTGTGCCTAGACAATACCTCGAGAGCTGTTAAAAATTCTCTCTTTCTCTTAAATGATCTTTCTCTTATATGATCGACAATCGGAGTACAAAAAGACTGAATCTCATGCATGAGTTTTTAGAAGAGGGCTTTCGGTGAAAACAAAAGGTTATGTCCCTGAAAACACGGTCAAGGAGTTTTTTGATGGTGCGTTTCAGAAGTAAGTGCGGCAAAAATTCAAATTTTCTTCTTATCTAGAACACCTTCATGATATCTTGTTAAGAAAACATAATTTTACTGTTCGCTTTGTAGGAAATCACTATGGTAAATCCATCGTAGGAATTATTGCACTAAGATGAGTTTTGGTTTGGTTTAGCAACAGGGGGTAAGGACCAAGGTCATCAATATACTTTTCATTACATGTTGCTTAAGGTGTCAGAACCTGAAAAATCGACCTGAATTAGCTTAGCAGTTTTGTTCAATAGAGTTCAGCAAAGTGATTTTATATATATATATATATATATATATATATATATATATATATAGAGAGAGAGAGAGAGAGAGAGAGAGAGAGAGAGAGTTCCAATGATATTATATCTGTAGAAATCTGTATCGATATTCTTGAGTTTCTTCAACTTGAATTAAGGTATCAAGTAGAATCAACCGACCATTGGATGAAAGGACGGTCCCTAGCTTGGCCAACTTGTCTACAGCTCAGTACATGATTTTTACAGCTCAAATAGCGTGATTGACAATCCTTCGATTGCTTGTCTGGAACAAGAAAAGTAATTAAATACAGCCAATCATATGAAAATGGGTTGATAAATAAAACCACCAAAGTTTTCAGGATATGTTATGACCGGCAACATATACGTGCAGCTCAGTGTCAGCTGGTTTTATTAACACTGGATCGTATGTATGTTATGCCACGTCAAATTCTCATGGAGATCTAAGATCTTCACCGTCCATCTTAACGGTTACTCCTTTGTTTTTTTTTTCTCTCTTATTGGCAGTAACTGGACGAGACCAACTGAAGGTGGAAGCCATTTATAGACCTGAATTTGGTAAATGGGTTCTTATAATTAGCATTTCTTCATATGATGAAGAAGAACAGCATCATCAGGGAAATACCCAGTTCTTGAAACTTCAGATGTGTCATGTAATGTCAATATAAAAACATCACATGAACAACATCCTTGAAAAGCAATATCATGGTTGATTGAAATAACTCATTATATAATATCATATTGGTTGCATAGACGATCGCAATATTTGACCTGAGGGAGAGGACGAAGCCCGCTGAGCCAAGAACCGGCGCGCCGAAGAGAAAGAGAGAAAGCTTCGGCATCATCTCGAGGCAAGTTTTAAGGGAGGAAGGTCGTACGTGAATCTTGTAAGCAGTGGACGCAACAAGTGGTGATGCCATCAGGCCGACCTGGGCGCGTGATTTCCACGGGCACACATCCTTTCTTTCTAATTTTTTAATATTTTACTGACTTTTATTTTTAATTACTTCCCCTGATCCGACCTTCCCCAGTCCCTGCTCTTAGTCTCCAATACTAAAGTAAACAAATAAATAAGTAATAAGCGGCGTGTGTCACCCACGGGATCAGCATGAAAAAGTAAGCCCTTGGTCACTTCAGCACTCCGTTTACAATTATTACTCACTGTTTGTTTACTTTGAATTTGTTTACAATTATTACTCACAATTTAATATCAATCACTTTCATTTGCTTCTTCACGGGCAAAAAAATTATACAGACAGAGTTGCTGCCTGTATCATCCTCCGACGTCAGATCGTCCGGGTCTCTCTGTTTCTTCGCAATGCAGACGCTAGTAGAGTTGTTCTCACGAACAATCAAAAGCTGCCATGTAATAATTAACTTATTCAAAATCCATTTATCTGCGACATGATGAGCTGCTACATTATTTTTAAGCACATGTAGAGGTTCTAATGTAGTTTTTTGGGCGAGCAGAGGAAATGCGGAAGCTTCTTGCTTCCTCTCTATCTCCAAGGGTTTTGTTGTCTGTGTTTGCATCTTTTCTGCACCAACCAACTCGATAATGCGATAATCCCAACTTTTAAAATTCTAAACATTAATTCCCACCGGGTTGACAAAATAATCCTCTGAAGTCAGTTTAAACAGTGACCTTTTATCATTGGTGTTGCCTTCCTCAGTGTGTCCCAAAAGAAGTTTGCCTTATATATATATTCCGCTTACTTTTCCTTGCCTTTCTTGTGGTTTTGTACTTAATGACAACTTGTACCCATTTTATTAATGGGATTATTCATTGTATAGTCTTTCTCCCTCTCCCTCTTCGCACCCAGAGCACTAAGCTCTTCTCTCACAACCGCGGGAAGGAATGGTGGGCTGGAAAAGGATTTATAAATCTAATGTCAAAGTCTCCTATCATCTCATATCAGTCCTTTTCTCAATGTCAATAGTAAAACGATGATCTCATCAAGCGTCGACGTTACTTCGAAGCAAAATCCTTTGTTGGTAAATTATTTTTAGTTTGATTTTTGTCGTATAAGTGAAAAGCATGCCATATCAAATTCACGAAACTAAAATTCAATCAAGCATCCGTTAGAAAATTGTGTAACATGGAAAAGGGACCAATTCAATTTGAATCGGCAGATTGTTGCCGATTTCGGTGGCACCGGCTCTCATTGAAGCAAATGCAGAATGAACATGTTCGAACAAGTCTGGTTTTTTTCCGGATGTGAATGAAATTGGATCTTCCGGCAAAATGCACCAATTTCCTTTCCAGTTGCATAGAAGGTTATTGGTGGAGCCATTAAACCCCCAACGAAAACAACATAAACCTGGACAAGCGTAGGGCCGATAATCTGTCTCCGGTCATCGATGAAGGTTCGGTTTTCATGCCGGAGAACTTTCCTTCACCTATTCTTCGTCGCCGACTGCGTCAATATATCGTCGGAATACCGATTATTCATAGATGGTGAGCCTCGTGTCAATCCCATCTCCTCAGCGGCTCCATTTTCGACTTTTGCCATTGAATTGCTTCAGATCAACATGCACTCTTCATGTCCTACAAGCTCACTGCCGCATCATTCTGTCAGGTGGTGCTGCTCATCCGTTTTGGACATATAGTTTTCTTATGTCAAGCTTAACCGCTTCACTATTTGGACAAAGCCATGGAAACGGAGGCATTTCTTAAGGTAATGATTTGATTATTTTGTCAGCCTCTATTAGTGCATTACATATGGTGTCGGCTCCTTATGAAATATTGGTTTATCAGAGTCTCTTCTTTTTTGAGTGTATTCTTCTTGACAAAACGATTGATTTCAGAATGAACTAACCCTCTGTACTTAACGTTTTGTCAAGGGAATTTCGATTTACCATTTAGCATGGCAATATAGTGAACGATGACTTACTTTCATGTTCTCTTCACGACGAGCTAAACCAACCTGCCGGATATGAAGGTTCTGGTTCTAGAGATTCTAGCGAAGCGCATCATCAGGCATTTCTGGTTCAGGTGAAAGCAGAAAAAAAAGGAAGCAAACCAGAATTTCTGCTCTTATTTGAGTATCTGGTTCCGCAAGGATATAAGTTTTTCAACTTTGATGAGCACATTCTTGTGCAAACATATCTGTTCGGTTTAGTGCACTCAATGTGTTTTTATGTCTGTATATAAGAAGTTTGCAGAGGCAATACAGTTAAGGGCCTTTCATTTATCTCTATGCAGCAAGCTCGGAAAGAGGTCCGGATGAAGATAACGGCCCTAGAAATGCTAATGTCAAGTTGATTTCATGTGCTTGCTCGATACCATTTGTATATTTCTTTTCTCTTTGTCGCATCATAGGCAGCAGGTAATTCAAGCAGAAGGAATTGCTTTCATCAATAAAAATAATCCTATGCACTCGTATGTGTATGCATAAAGTCATAAACTTAGCATTTAAAAAATTAGTATGCCATTAGACATTATATACCAAGCATGTGATGAGAAGAGAAACGGAAAAGGGAAAATCATCTTGAAAGTGTTTATCTAGTTTCACGGGAAAAGTGAGGAGGCCTGAAACTGTTATTACAAAAATGGTCAGGCTCATGATTATAGAGTCATTTAACATGAAACTCAAAACCTAAAATTGTTTAGGTACTTGTCATGTTGGATTTCTTAGACGACAACGTCAAATGCCTTCCACATCCCAATCATGTCTCTGAAAATTCAATTGCAGTTTCAAGGTGTAGAAAAAATAGACAACTAAATATGAAGGTTTTCTGGTTTATCTCTTCTGTTATTGTCAGCACTGAGCTCGTTCTACTATGGTTATTGGACTCTATTGTGGAACCAATTTGGGGATTGAAGAATCAGTCCACTCTTTGGCTTAGAAGTCAGAACTGATTGCGTCGTGCAGATACGGTATATGTCAACTCCTAAACATCATCCAACAAATGTTAAGATTTAAGTTACTAGTTAATTAAAACTAGCATCAGTTTTTCACTAACACATCAGAAACTACTAATTGAAAAAAGTAGCTATCATGCACACCAATTGCTATTTCGTTGACTATTCAGTAACTCTAATTGCTGCTTTCAGCTGGAGAAGAAAAAATGTGTCGATTGTCTAAGTTGAATTTTCAATTTCATCTACCGGTAAGCTTCTGTCATACCCCTTTATATGAGTGACTTTTCTTGGCTTATCTAGTTTGTGATGTTACACGGATGCACCACTTGGCTACCTGGCTTAATTATCACCTGCAAAGTGCAACTAAAAAGAAACACCGTTTCATTTTTCTTTAAAAAATATTTTATGTTTTTGAGACTTCCCATTAGGAACTAAGTTTCATCACTCTGTCGGATCTTGGTTGTATTTGAGATGTGCTTCCTTGTTCACATTTAAACTCATAGTATGAATGGGTTAGGCTATGTCTGACAAGCCAGACTATATTATTATAATTGGATATGTTCAACTTTTCAGATATTGTTGGCATTAGCAGAGAGAAAAAGAGGAAAAACATAGAAGAAGGTGAAAGAAAACAAGATCAAATTGAAAATGCTCAATCTGAACCAGCACATGCTGTGCAGAAATTCTATGGGCTGCCCTCTACCAGTTATCAACTGGAACCGTCTTTCCTATGAAGTCAAAGGAATTCTAAAATTTGATCTTGGCATACCCTGACACCTCATAAGTAGATACTCTGCTAAAGTCATATTTTTTTTTTTCTATCCCCTGGATCAATACCTTCTCTTGTCCAGAAGCAATGGTGCATGCCTGTTTTTCGCTTATGCAGAAAAAAGTAGATCTGACATAATATATATCCTGATGCTCCTGAAAACAAAACATGAAATTAAAATAGATGTCATAGTTTACTACCTCGAAGGTCTAATTTATTATCTAATGCTCCTTCCCTTTGCCCGATCTAAATGTCTCAATAGGGATCTCCTGCCACAATAAGGGAAAAAAAGATGCCCAAAGTAAGTC
This sequence comes from Nymphaea colorata, assembly GCF_008831285.2. NCBI lineage: Eukaryota > Viridiplantae > Streptophyta > Magnoliopsida > Nymphaeales > Nymphaeaceae > Nymphaea > Nymphaea colorata. The sequence continues at coordinate 14,039,706 of NC_045147.1, forward strand.
GGAAGATAGATAAAACAGGATATCAGGCTGAGACTTTATTCATGAATTGCTTCGGCCCTGCCATCAAGTTTACAAACAGTTTCAGTTCCTTCTTCTAATGCTCAGGAATCAAACTTACACATGCAGACACATCCTGGCTAGGAGAGGAGTCTCTCTCTCTTTTCGACCATTTCTGCAGGCTCTCCGGATGCCTCCATTATTGCAATAAAATGCTGAGATGTATCATAGACGTTAATTCAGTCCATTCCAGGAAGAGATTTCTGTCGGCTAAAAAGCTTCCCTCAGTCAGGGAGCACAGGCTCAGGAAAGTTAAGCCAACTTTTATATTTGGCAGGTTTAACTTGTCGCTGTAAGAAGCTATATTCTGAGCTGGATTACTGTAAGAAAACAAAAAGGGCATACAAGTTTGTAAACAGACAGGAGTTTTTCTCAAGGTAAATCTTGCAAGTACAGTCTTAAGTCTTTGGGGTCATAATTTCTTGAGTTGCTCTCTTTCCGTCGTGAAATTTTTTTTTTTTGGTTCCTTTTCACCATTGGTTACAGCTCATGACTCCCCATGCTAGCTGCAGCGCTTAGGATTATAAGTTTTCTTAGGTCAAAAGCTAGATGTTCTACTGGGGTACTATAAGAAACAAAAGAGAGAGAAATATTTCATTACAGTCGTGGAATTTTCTCTAGAAAATATTGCAAAGCTTTAGCTCTTCCAAAATTGAAAATCTTGCTTTCTCTGGGAAAATATTTCTCCCTTGAGCAGCAAACAGTATTTCAGGCTTGCAGTTTCTCCAAAAGTTTGCAGGGTAATCTTCTTGCTACAGTGGTGAATGGGGTTTAGAGCGAGTGGAAAAGCTACAGTGAGATGGGGAGGAAAATAATTTTCCTGTATAGGTTACAGTTAGCTTTTCATATTGAAGGCCTTCCCTGGCATCTCCTTGCTACGTAAATTGAAGAACTTTCCTTTCATATCTCTTGTGGTATACATAATTGGTGGATCATGATGCAATGGCTTTTCTCTGTACTCAAATCCTATCTTTAGGAGTAGGGACACTTGAACTTAACAATTTGTCGTGAAGATGGAGTCGACCCCCTAAATCTTAAACTTCAATAGACTATGTGGCTTAGGGACCTTCGTTTAGCTGTAGGATATGGGACGACGACAGACGCTTATGTAGCTATTGTGAGTTGATTCCAGTGATGAGATCATATTGCACGTCTGAGATAGAAAATAAGCATATCCCTAAGGGGGGAAGAAAGAAAACTGATGGTAAAACTGTGAATAGGACCATTTGACATGATTTAACCAGGATGGTTAAGCTCAATCCTCAAGTGTTTTTCTTGTGAATTATCTAAGAAATTAAGACTGACATCTGTAAATTGGTTAAAGGTAGAGTTGGAAGTGGAGATTATGTATACATATAATTAGTAAGAATACTATGGTATCTCTATTCTCATGGAATGCATATTTAATAGAGTGAAATAGTGTATATATGGTTAAAGTATGTTCTAACTTACCCTAAAGATGGCACTGATTGTGCATTTATTTCTTCGAATGTTCGTTAAGTGTTTAATAGAATAAAAAATGGACTCAGTCATTTTATATGATTAAACGAAATAAGGAATAAATAATGTATGTACGTATGTATAACACTCTTCCTTGCTAGCGCGCACACACACACTCTTCTTGGCTAGGGTTGTATTACTAGTGAAAATTTTATATGATTAAACGAAGTAAGGAATAAATAATTCGAAATGTGACAGGTCACCTGCTTCATCAAAGTGGATCAAGCCTTTTCCTTTGGGCTGTTTTTCCATAATAGCATTGCCTGTTTTCAATCCATTTGTGCACAATTAAAATTTGACAATTAAAATTTGTCAATCTGTTTCCTTTGGGTATACTTGAGAGAGCCAAGAATACTAATCGGTCATGATGTGACATGGTTTTGCTTATATCACTAGTGATTCTTACCCAAATCTATGATTCAACAAACTAAATATCTCTAATCATACCTAAGATTTATGCTTGATGCCCATATTTTGTTTTGGAGTATGCAATCACAGACACACTCTCCACCTCAAAACATGTATGTTTATTCTAGTTTGATTCAGAAGACAAGTAATTTTATATAAACATAAAGTTATAGAAAATCGTGCCTATGATTGAGTTTGTGAGGAGACCACCTCCCCTCTTTTACTCAAAACGCATATGTATAAATCTACAGTTATAATTAAAGTAAATTGAACCAAACTTTTAACAAAGTCACTAAACCAACCTAATTAGCATATAGCTTTCACCATGATTGGCCAGAGTTATACAATTCTTGGATCACATCTAGAGGTTACATTTTGATGTTTGAGTTTGATTTGGGTTTGACTATAACGCCCGAACATATTGGTTCATATTATTTATTGCCTGTTAGTTGTTTATCCAAATGACGCGTAACCCAAAGATGTGTGTAGCTTTCGTGTCTTAAATTTGCATTGCTCATCCCTATATCATGTTACGTCACTTTGTTCCACAAAATTATTTGGAAGCATGAGATAGATTTTCTATTAAAAAAAAAAAACCTCATCTGCACGGTATAGAACTTTTTAAATAAAAGGATCCATTGTTTTAACTTTTTTTATTTTGGAATAAGACAATTATTAGTCAACTTTTTTCATTTTCGTTTCACATAATTTCTTTTTCCTATAACAAGTTAGTCTACTAAGTCTATGAGCGGAGGGATGGGAGCTAGCAGGGGCCTTGGCCTCTTTTCAGATTTTAAAAATTTTAAAATTTTATATGTAAATCTAAAAAAATTTAGTTTAATATATATATATATATATATATATATATATATAATTTAAAAAATTTCTATTTCGACCCTTGTTAAAATTTTGAAACTATATATGGCCCCTGCAACAAAAATTTCATGGCTCCTCCTCTTATGCCCTACCATGTCAAATCAGTTACTATCGCTCAAGAATAATTGGATCCCTAGGGCCTGTTTGATGGCCAAAGACAAAAGTTCATGGATAAAAATATAAGGATTTTAATCCATGCATTAATTACCAAGAGACAATTGTTCATGGCCTAACAATTAACATTTTGTCCAGGGTATGATGGGCAAGGATTAAAATCCCTGAAATATTGTCCACCGTGTGGTTGAATTGGATTAAAATCCATGGGCAAAAAAAAATCCATTGCAAAGATTGGCTTCCTATTCAGTAAGCAAAAAATAAAAAATTGGCCCCACACATAGTAAACCTGGCCATTAGTCCACCCACGTTTGATCTCTCCAAGCGAGAGACTCTCGCACATGGGGAATACGCAGAAACACGTTTGCTTGTTAGCTAAAGCCATTGAGAGAAGATTATGCAGAAATAATGCAGATGGATTTCATAAAAGAGCCAATGGATATGGTGAAAAGTGATTAAACATGAAAAAACTATTCTATTGCTTACACAAGTTGCTTGGAGATGCATAAATCGCAGGTCCATGGAGACAAAACTTTTGAAACTGAATGCTACATATGTTCCTAGGGACAACAGAATGCTTTTACTGGTACTAACTATTAAATGCTAACTACTAAAGCAGGAGGCTGCTTGATTTATGTATTATACAATTTCTTCTACTGTTTCTGGTTTAATGGTCCACCAAGTTTAGAAGAAAAGGAAAGATCGATTTTGATAAATGTTGGAGATGCGGAGAACACTTGATAGCATATTGATATAATGATTTTTTTGGCTGCAAAGGCGGTGAAATGTCTTCAAGGATCATATACTTGACTGTTGAACAAGTATAAACTAATTCCAAAGTTATAAATGTTTTATCATTTCCAAATTTCATATATTAACTTCAAGTAAGAAAAGAAAAGAGAAAGCACCCCATCTTAGGACTGCCGTCATCTTAAGGACTGCCATCTTAGAAACACTAAGTTTTAGATGTAATGGTTGCCATGGTTATTCAAGTAAAACACAAAGGTAATGCATAAACAGCAATCAAAGAAATTAAATTGGAAATTGTAGTCCTGAATTTGTAGTATACTTAAATTAATCTTTGCCTTTGTGAATAATTATCAAAGCAATTAGAGTTCTTATAGAAAATTATCCAAAATCGTAAAACATATGAACTAAATAAGAACCTGACAGTATGAGACCGGACAATTTGGAACTTTCTCATTTTTGGAATTCGACCACTTGATTGTGATGTAGAAACTACCATTAAATCATCTATTCACAACACGTAAACACGTCAAAAGTTTTCCTTTTTCTTTCAAAAAATTGTCTTACAAGTAGCGACAAAAACCCAATCACCTATTTATCTCAATTCTTCATATTTTTTGTTCTTCGAGGCTTTATTCATGCCAAAAGCCTTGTATGAAAGGTTCTCGGTACCAATTTATTTTTCCTAATCATCATGTAAGGTGGCTAGCTGTAAAGTTTTTTGGCCTTTGAGTGTCTCTGTGATCTTTTAGTCATTTGGACGAAATGGATTCGTGGCAGAGTTGGTAAGGCCATGAATCAAAAATACTGCATGTCCTATCAATGGATAACTCTGACAATACTTCATTCTTATCTAACCAAGTAAAAAATGCCCTTTTGATTGGTAGCTACACCTGTTCAAAATTCATTGCAATTTGATCAAGTGAATAGGTAGATATTGATCAAGTGGATAGATAGATAGAGCCACATGGCTCCATTTGTAAGAAAAAACAAAAATCAACTAGTTTTGGTTCCCTTCTTAATTTGAACGGATACTCGATCTACTTAGATGCTGAAAATATATTGGTGCCTGATGCGGAGCTACAAATTTTTTTCCGTGATACATTAGTTAACAAATTTTTAATTGGCCTTGAAATAGTGATTCGGGTGTGGTGTGGTTGGTCCATATAACTGGATCCATATCTCGTTCCTGGGCCTGATTGGTGAAGTTCTCCAACCCTGTAAAGAATTAAACTCCCACAATAAAAACTTCTTACATTTTCTGTTTATAGAAAGAAGAAACAAGAAGATGAGATCAAGAGAACGGAACTGAAATGGCCTGTGGTTGTCAGGCCCTTTTGTTTCAGGGGCTTTTTGATACGAAGCTGAAACTTTTCCTATGAGAAGTTTCAACAACTCTGGTCGTATGGGAAAGGAGAAGCCACCTACTATTCACTAAGTGGTGGGAAGATATGTCCTTTCTTTTTACCATGAAAAGGTGTTTTGGTAACTTTATAGGGTAATTTTTAGATTTCACTTTTACCTTTACAAGGGAGCAATATTGCATTTTATGTATATGAGTATTTTGGTGATTTCTAGCTCATAACAGGGGAAACTGCATATAACCAGCTCAGTGAATTTTCAGCTGCGATGGAGAAATTTCTCTTGTCAACATCCTCTTATCAAATTTATGGGAAAGAAAAGTTTATTTATCAGTTTTCTTTTTTTTAAATCGTATTAGTAAAAGGAGGCTACTTTTTGTGAAATATTGGGGTTTTGATTCATTTCTTATAACTTAATTAGACTGGTTACGAGTTGTTGAATTATTTTATACAGAAAGATAGCATGAGAAAGTAGATATTGATTTCTTGCCATCATGTATTGGAAGATAACGTTCACAAAGGAACTCATTTTGTTTTCCCTAACAGATGAGCCGGATGATTTGTACACATTGAACGTACGTAAACTTTTAACATATATTATAACTCAAAACAAAAGTGTTTTGTACAGTGTTACAAGTGTTATCAAAGTTGGCCGATTTGAATCTAATAATTGGCAAACCGATTTAATCCAGTGGCTGATTCAAAAATGTCAACTTTTCTGTCATCAATATTTTTTTTCAGACGGCCGTCAGTGAACTCCGTGAGGCAGATGGCGCACTCCGCGGTCGCCCCCGGTGTGGTGAGTTACTGCACTTGTTGAGAGAGGTCGATTCACCATGCACTAACTCTTTCTGCTGTTACAATTCAAGCTCAGAGTTTATTTGCTTAAGGTGATATTCCAAGTTGAAGGATGAAGAATTGAAATAAAACAGAATTTGAATAGAGCTAAGGGAAGAGAAGAGAAGACAATTTACGTGGTTCGGCTATTGTAGCCTACGTCCACGGAGAGAGATCAATCTTTCTTCTTCATTAATTGAATTACAATCATGCTCTACTATATAAAGTAGAGGCTAAAGACGTTAAGAGAGAAAGAGTTGACAAAATTAAAGGAAACGTTTATTCAACGTTCACAAGAATTAATAAGGCTCCTTCCTTATTCAATCAATCAATGAATAGAGCAAAAGATCTCTCAATGTCTCTTTTAATTTTATCACTCCCCTCAAGTGGGGAGTGGATGTTATGACATCCGCACTTGTCGATTGCTAGTTGGAGTTTTGCTTTTGTGACTCCTTTAGTTAGGGCATCTGCAACCTGTTCAACTCCACTTATGTGAAGAGTTCTGATATCTCCAGATTCAATCTTTTCTCTAACATAGTGATAGTCAATCTCTATGTTCTTCATCCTTTCATGAAAGACTGGATTGGTCGAAATATAGATAGCAGCTTGATTGTCACAGAACATGTGCATAGGCTTTGAAACTTCAAGACCCAGTTCTTCAATCACGTTCTTAGTCCATACAAGTTCACTTGTTCCTGCGGCCATCGCTCGATATTCTGCTTCGGCACTGGATCTAGCTACTATTTTCTGCTTCTTGCATTTCCATGCTACTAGATTACCACCAACAAAAACACAATATCCTGTAGTTGATTTTCTGTCGTTGATATCTCCTGCCCAGTCTGCATCTGTGAATGCTACTATGTCTAAGTTTCGGTTCCTTTTTGTACAAGAGTCCCTGTCCTGGAGAGCCTTTGATGTATCGAAGAATGCGATCAGCAGCTTTCATGTGTGATTCTCTTGGGCTTTGCATGTACCTGCTAATCACATTCACAGCAAATGAAATGTCAGGTCTAGTGACAGATAAATAAATGAGCTTACCAACTAGACGTTGAAATACTTCCCTGTTGACCTCTGGTTCATCCTCACATGGCCCCAGTTTGAGATTTGTTTCAAACGGAGTGTCGGCGGGACGAGCATTCATCTTCCTAGTCTCTTTTAATATGTCAAGTGCATATTTTCTTTGACAGAGAAAGATGCCTTTGTGTGATTGGGCTATTTCAATTCCGAGAAAGTACTTGAGTTTTCCCAAATCTTTTGTCAAATGTGGTTCTCAAGTAGTGTTTGAGATTGTGTATGCCTTCAACATCATCACCTGTCACTACTATATCATCCACGTAAATCAACACGACAGTGGTGAGTTCCTTGTGTTTCTTTATGAAGAGCGTGTTGTCAGAGTGACATCTACGATATCCAAAATTTTTCAAGGCCAAGCTTAATTTTAGGTACCACGCTCTAGGAGATTGTTTCAGACCATAGATAGCTTTGTTGAGTTTGCATACATAATTTTTCCCTTCATTTGGATGTCCTGGAGGAAGTGCCATGTAAATTTCTTCACTAAGTTCACCTTGCAAGAAGGCATTCTTCACATCTAGTTGATGAAGTCCCCAATTCAAGTTAGAGGCCAAAGATAAGAGAATCCTCAAAGCATTCATTTTCGCCACATGAGCAAAGGTTTCGTCATAGTCAAGTCCCTTTGTTTGAGTAAATCCCTTGGCTACTAGACGTGCTTTATATCTTTCTAGTGAACCGTCACTCTTGTATTTGACTCTATAGTGCCATTTGCAGCCAACAACGCTTGTGTTCTTTGGTTTTGCAACTATCTCCCAAGTCTTGTTGCGTTTTAGGGCCTCTAATTCTTCATCCATTGCCTTTCTCCAATTTGAGTCCTTCTCAGCTTCTTGAAAAGTTTGAGGCTCACGAATTTTATCAAGACGCTTTATGAAGTTGACATGTTGGGCAGAAATCTTATCGTAAGAGATAAAATTGCTGATGGGATAGTGACTGCTGGAATAAGTCTCATATTCGTCTAGATGAGAGGGCGATCTACGAGTTCTCTCAGATCTTCTAAGTTCCCGGTTTGAGGATTCGTCACCATCGGTTGTAATAACAGGTTCTTGATTTTCTGTGTGACTCCCAATTTCTTGAAGAGTTTCTCTAGTGACCTGCTCATCACTTATGGTGAAAAATAAATCATCAAAATCATGCAAGTTAGGAGATTTAGACTCCCCCTGTCCTATATCACAATTATTGACTCCAAAGTAGGATTGTTTCTCATTGAAATGAACATCACGAGATATATGAGTTTTCTTGGAAATATGATCAAAACATACATACCCCTTACTTTGTGAGTTGTAGCCGACAAAAATGCATTTGGTTGAACGATGACTAAGTTTGTCTCTTTTTGCATAATGCAGCCACACATAAACCACACAACCAAACACACGCAAATGATCCAGTTTTGGTTCATGCCCTGTAAGTTTACCAATAGGACTAGCATAATTAAGATGCTTACTGGGAGTTCTATTGATCACGTAGCAAGCAGAAGAGATAGCATATTTCCAATAATTTTTAGGCATATTCATTTGGAATAACATGCTCCTAGCAACTTCTAATAGATGTCTATTCTTTCTTTCAAACACGCCATTTTGTCGAGGTGTGTCAACACATGATGTTTTATGTTGTATGCCATGGCCGTCTAAGAAGGTTTTAAAACTTGAGTTTTTGAACTCAGTACCGTTATCAGACCTCAAGCATTTTATTTTACAATTGTACTGAACTTCAATCATCTTATAAAAAATTTGAAAATGAGAGAGAGCTTCAGATTTGTTTTTCATAAAATAAACCCAAGTAGATCTGAAAAAATCGTCAATAAACATAATATAATATCTAAATCCATCCAAAGAATCTACAGGCGCAGGGCCCCAAACATCAGAGTGAATAAGATCAAATGGTTTTTCACTAATAGAATCAGATAAAGAGAACTTAGGTCTGGTCATTCTAGCAAACTTGCAAATATCACATGTATGATTATCAAAACAATACTTGGGAAAAAGATAATTTAACGTTCGAGAAGATGGATGACCCATCCGTTGATGCCAAATCTCTCCCTCATTCAAAGACGTCACATTCAGAACTTGATCAGGAGCTTTAATTTGGTAGAGTCCATTCACTAGGCGTCCCTCACCAGTCATCGTCTGAGTCTTCCGATCCTGAAATACAACGTTAGTAGCAGAAAAAACCACATTGCAGTCTAATTCTTTGGTAATTTTTGCTACCGACAATAGATTAAACTTAAGTTCTGGCATAACAAGAATCTCACTAGTATAATTTTTGTTAAAAAAGTCTATTCCTCCTTTTCCTTTGACAGCAATGGGCGCTCCGTTGGCTGCAGCAACAGGCCCAATGCCATCAATAGAGTAAGGGGAATAGAGATGAGTGGACTGGTTAGCCATGTGATCAGTGGCTCCTGAGTCGACTATCCAATGAGAGCTGGAATCAAAACAAGAGATGAAGGCCATACCTTTAGCGTGATCAGAGGTGCTGATGGAGATACCTGCAGTTTTTTCAACTTGGAGTTCCTTTATCATTTCAGCAAGAGTCTCCAATGTGATGGACTTGTCTGACGAAGAAGTCATAAGGCTGGTCTGATTATATTCCTTCTCTATGTTCCCACTAACATTGTTGTCCTTCTTAAACGTCCCATTTGAGGTGGACTTGGAGGTATGACTTATACTCTATGAGGTTTTCCATGAATGAACCAGCATGTATCACGTGAATGGCCAATTTTTTTACAATGTGAGCATTTAAGATTTCTGCCTTCATCACGTTTACCCCTGAAATTTCTGCTATTTGTACCATGAAAGTTCACAGCAAATGCAGCCTTTTCATCAATCAACACATCTTGATTATTGTAGTTCAAAGTGCCCATAGCTTTTCTTTTTCACTCTTCTCGTATAAGAAGGGCACAAACTGAACTTAGCGAAGGTAGCTCATGCGCCATGAGAATTTGACTACGAAGATTCTCGTAGTCATTTGGAAGTCCAGCAAGAATTTCAAATATGCGCTCTTGTTCACGTTGCTTCTTGGCTGTAGAAAGATCGGTAGTCAAAGGAGCATGAACATCTATCTCATCCCAAATTCCTTTGAAGGTGCCAATATATTCATTAATAGGGGCAGTCCCCTTTTTCAGACTTCCTTTTGTTTGAGATAGTTGGTACATACGAGCAATATTATATTGTTCGCCACAAAGATCTTTGGTGGCTTGCCACACCTCCTCTGCGGTGTCTAGAAAATTAAAACATGCTGCTATCTTGGGCTCCATCGAATTGATGAGCCAAGACGCAACAATGTCGTTGATTGATCGCCACTCACTATATTTCGAATCATTGAGTGGTGGTCTCTTTGTGGTACCATCAATGTATCCGAGTTTAGATTTTCCACTAAGGAATCGAGTGACTGCCTTAGACCAAAGTAAATAATTGAGACCATCAAGCAAGGTATTAGTAATCTTGAGATTGGGATTACCTTGCTCGTGCACGACAAGCCTATGCAAAAATCCATCGCAACCTTGTAAAATAGTGTGTTGTTCATTATCATTTCTTGCTCCCCCTTCCTGCTCCATAGGTTCCTTCTTGTTTGGAGATATTTTTCTGCCTCAAGATGAAGTCTGCCTCAGGATGAAGGTTTACTGCTCTGATACCATGAAGAATTGAAATAAAACAGAATTTGAATAGAGCAAAGGGAAGAGAAGAGAAGACAATTTACGTGGTTCGGCTATTGTAGCCTACGTCCACGGAGAGAGATCAATCTTTCTTCTTCATTAATTGAATTACAATCATGCTCTACTATATAAAGTAGAGGCTAAAGACGTTAAGAGAGAAGGAGTTGCCAAAATTAAAGGAAACGTTTATTCAACGTTCACAAGAATTAATAAGGCTCCTTCCTTATTTAATCAATCAATGAATGGAGCAAAAGATCTCTCAACGTCTCTTTTAATTTTATCAAAGGATCATGTCTGAGTATGTTATTCCTTTCCCTAGTTGAATGATGTACTGTAAACCTACTCAGCCGTTGAAGTAAGCAGAAACTTTAGAGGTAATGCAGTTTTCTCCTAAGTAAACATTATAGTGAAGGAGGTTAAACATATAGATATTTGAACATATTTCTAAGTGCCGGATGAATAATTGAGATCAAACTTGACACCATATAACACCATGCCGAGGGTTTGTGATTGCATCAAAATACAAAATCCTCCCCACCACAGATCTCGTTTATAAATCCATACATTTATATTCCGGAAATATCAAAACAAGAAATTTTCCAAGTCGATCTACCCAATGTAATCTGTTTTAGGATCCCAAATATCTCTCCTCTCTCTTTCTCTCTCTCTCTCTCTCTCTCTCTATATATATATATATATATATATATATATATATATATATATATATATAGAGTTGGATCTCCGCACAGTTATCTCATTCGCATGTGCTCTCTGATGCAATGTGGGGGCACATGTGTAAGGGCATCTAATGATGTGGTTAAATTATAACTGTGTGGAAGCCTAGGGTTTAGGTAGGGGTAGGATATAAGCCATGCTTGACTTCTCCAAACTTGAAAAGAACCTTGATAGTGTCTAGGTAAGGCTGCACACGAGCCGAGCTGAGCATGAGCTTAGCCAGCTCGTATTCGACTCAACTAAAAAAACTAGAGCTCGAGCTCGGCTCAAACTTGTCTTGAGCTCCTTATAGCAAACTCAAGCTCGACTACACAAAATCAAGATTGAAGTTGAACTCGACTCGTTTAACCCATTTAACTCGTTTAGGCGTTAACTTGTTTAGTGTTAGCTCGTGTAAGCATTAACTCATGTAACTTGTGAAAATGATATATATCGAGGCAAAAAATGTCATTAAAAATAATGATAACATTGATATCAATAAGTAGGGTCATCAGCTTGCCATTACAAAAACAAAAATGGAAAATATTTAAGTTTATTGCAAACGGACAAAGTGTATCAATTCTCACTTTATCGATCCTTAAGGTCGATGGTAGCCGTTTGTGGCAAAAAGTCATGTTAAACCTCTTACTTATGTCATTTGTTATGTTTTCTAGCATGGCACCGAATTAAGATGATCCCTACATGGTGCGTGCAAGATGAATTAATCTTAATCTTAAAGTGATTATGAAGTTAGGATGAACAATGCAAGGATGGATAATGATAAACATTTGCTGAAGAAGATTTAGGGTTCAATGATGGCCTCTAAATGTGCAACAGATGGCTTGTTCAACAATGTAATAGCTTGATCAATCTTCCCAAACTTTTCCAGGACAACTAGGACTTTCAAATACGTTGTCTAGTTTGAGGAGGATGAGAATATAAGGCATTATGCAAAGTAATTAAAGTTACAAAACAAGATTTTCACTACAAAAGGGAGGTTATTATTATTGAAAATAACATTGTGGTCTATAAGGGAATGACATCTATGTAGGTAAAGAAGTCAAGAAAAATAATAATGGCATTGTTATCAACAAGGAGGGTCATCAATTTGACACTGCAAAAAGAAAAAAGATTAGTTGAAAGTATCTCTTAGACTTTTCAAATGACTTTAAGTTTGAGTATGCGAAATATCTAACATTATCAAATAGGACCTTCCCAACAAAAGGAAAGTCATTATTGTTAACGTTCATATTATGATCCATAAGGAAATTATATCCATGAAGGTAAAGACACCAAATAAAATAATAATAGTATTGTTATCAACAAGGGGGGCATTGACTTGGGAGTTTGCAAAAAAAAAGTGAAATCTCTAGAGATTATGAAAAACAAAAAGTATAAATATCAAATCTCACCCCATCGATCCTTAAGGCCGATGGTGGCCTTCCATGGTGAAAAACTACATTAAATCTCCTGCTTTTGTTATTCTTTAAACAACATTCATGTGTACAGTAGTTGGGATTTTTTTTTTTCAATGTTTTTGAAGTAGAAAAGGGAACATAAGTCACTAACGAAGGTGAAATGCCAACAAAACTGTGCGGATGACTTCTGCTCTTATATTACATTGAGTGAATATATGCAAAGTACAGAAATGTAAGAGCCAGGGATCCACCATCCAGTAAGAGTTGCAACTGTCCAGGCCATCTAGGTTTGACCGGCCATGGTTTCATGGTGGTTGTTTTGGGGTTTACACTAGCCTTTTTTTTTTCTTTTCTTTTATGGGTGTATATGAGAAAAGATCTAATGGAGGTTGATAGGATTGAAGTTTTCTTTATTATTTTCAATTAAATAAATGTCATACATTAATCAGTACTGTCTAATTTTCACGTAAAAAAATGTCAAGTACTGACTTAAAGTAAAATTTTTGTTAGCAAACAAAAAAATTGACAGGAACATAATGTAGTGGTAGAAGTAATCTTAAAAAAAAAAAAAATTGCAGCGTGACCGCTTTTCGTCTTCAAGCCTTGGTAAGACAGTTTTCGTGAAAATTAAGTGAGGTCATTCTTTAAAGAATTACAGACAATATTTTTTTAAAACAAAAAAATTATACTTTTACCATCTTTGCTGTCACCAATGTGACTTTATAATCAGAAACATTTCCTTGAAGAGGAATTAAGTGCACTTTTAGATGTTCTTCCTCGAAGGAGAAGCTGCTTTACACGCATTTCTACTGTTTGCATCTCTTTTACAGTAAGAGAACTGGAGCTCCATTCTTGTAGTTTTCCCTGTGGAATTATCGCAGTAGCATTTGAACCCATTAAACTGTTGATGTTCTTCCTCGAGGGAGAAGCTGCTTTACACGCTGCTTTCCAAAAAATGACTGTTTTACACGCAGTTGGGCAGTTCAAGAAGAAGAAGCAAAACCATTTTCGTCGTTTTGTTGGGAAGCAAAAGAAAACCTGCCTCTTGGCGGGGCCTTTAGCATGGCCATAGGCGAGTACGTGTCCCTCTACTCCCAAGTCGACATCGAGCTCGCTCAGATGGAAAGGGAAAAGAGGTACGCCGACGTCGAGTCATCGCCGGAGAATGAGGAGAAGGAAAAGGAGAAGATGCCGAGCCCATTGCAGGCGGCGGGGGCGTCGGCGGTGGCCTTCGGCATCGGAGCAGTGTTGCCGCTTCTGGCCGGCGCATTTATCAATCAGCACTGGGTTAGGATCGGCACTGTCTCCAGCTCTGTTTGGTTGGGCTGGTGCATTCCTGGGAGGCTCGCCCATTTACAAGTCAACGGTTAGGGTTGTGGTCGGAGGGAGGGCTGCCATGCTTGTTACCTTCGGAGTGCTGAAGCTCTTTGGCTTGGTGTTTAAAATGGATATAAGCGGTGCTCACTAGCTTAACTGTAAGGCGCATGGTTGTTGTTACTGTGGAACTTGAAAGAGAAGATTATAGAAAATAGAAAAGCATTGAATATATGATATTTATTTAAAACTAAATCCCATTAGAACCCAACCAGATGTTGTTTCTTAAATCCAAATACAATCCGTTCTCATAAACGGCGAACATTAAAAAACGAGACGTTGAAAACTGTGGAAGAGAGAACCTTGGGAAAATACTTAAAGGACGTCGGCCGGCCAACCATTGTACAAAGATGTCGATGGGCGGAGGAGCTTTAGGGGTTATGCTCTTAGCGGGAGAGCGCGGTGAGGCGCACCTTTCCGTATACGTATTCGCACTCGTATGGCCATCAAACTCAGTCGCAATCCATCAACAGGAAAGGAACCGTTCCATTGGAGCCCTTTCAAATCCAAACGGGCACTTAGAACAATCTATTGGCAAGTTCATTTAATATTTTGCTTCCTTTTTATCTTTTGACGTAATTTGTTTCGGAATACTTCATTAATGCATAGTACTTGGTTTAGGTCACCCGCGTTTCTATGAAAAGGGTTTACTTACCAATAGTTCAAACCACATACATGAAAGTAAACTATAAACAACGGTAGGAGTGAAGTTGGAAATTTTATTTTATGAAACAATAAACATAAATATATAGTAAACAAAATTTTAATTGGTCATAAAGCAGGTCTCATGGACTTAGATTCATCCAAACTAAACCACTAATGTAAGTTTTTAGATTGCACTTGTCTTTTCAGTTGCAGTTTTCTGTAAATATAAATATATTTCTTTACACAACTCCGAAACGATAAATGTACGCATTTTAGTAAGGTCATCCTGGATGTATGTTGTACCAAAAAATTCATATGAATTAAGATGGGAAAAGGGCATGAATTAAGAAAACAAAAAAATAATTTGGAAAAATGCGATCCGGGAAAAATAGGCTTAAAGAGATACTCTTTCAACGGAGTCAGATACTGGCACCAGGGTGTGCGTGGAAAAGGCCCACTTGCTCGTCGGCTCCCTCACCTCCACTTTTTTTTTGCACTTTCTTCCGTCTATAAATCTTGGCGTGTGCCGTCCACACTCTCACCATCATCCACCCTCTCTCTTTCTTTCTCTCCCCTTTTGAGGAAGATGTCGTCACAAGGCCCTCCGGCTGCTGCTGCTGCACAGAGGAACGCAACAGTTCATGGACTGAGATCGCCGGACACGGTGGTGACGATTCCACCACCATTACCAGCGGCGGAGCTGTCCAAGGGCAAGGAGAAGACGCCCTTCGACTACTCCGAGCCGCCGTCCTTGGCGCCAACGACGGCCTCGTCTCCGTCTCCGTTGAATTCAAAAGTGGTTAGCAACTCAAGTAATGCATGCTTGCTATGCCTCCGCTCTTCTTCTGGACGTGCATGGAACACGAGGACTCTTTTTCTTGCTCACCAAGAAAGCCTATCTGTGTTTTTTCTTTTTATTTTAAAAGAGCGATGTTCCTATAACTAGTTTCATGACAAAACTTTTTTAACTTTAGAGTTTTAAAGTCAACCTACTTTATAAGTTGCCTTCTTTTCCCTTTTGCAGTTTACACTTAAAATGGTCCGTACGCGACCTTCTTCTTTCCTATAACAAAGATTATTTCTTGAGTTTTGCTAACTTATCTATCTTTTGTTAAATAAATAAAGCTTTGCCATCTGGGACTGAAAGTCTATAGCGCTTTTCGTTTTTCACACGAAGTAATGCACTTCATTGATGAAGCGAACTGTCCAGCGATAGCTTCCAATTAAGCAGGTTACAATTGGAGACATAAAAGATTGTGCATTTGATATCTTCCTCTTAACTTCAATTTTTGAGCAGTAGTACATCTAAAAAAGGGAACAAGTTGTTCTCCCGCTCCCCAACTTGGCAAAATTCTTAAATACAAAATAGAACATAGCCTTTTTTAATACATGAGGATACGAAATTAGAGAGCTAAACCTTTGATTTTCCCGAACGATGCGCCTTACAGTTAAGCTAGTGAGCACCGCCTGTATCCATTTTAAACACCAAGCCAATGAGCTTCAGCACTCCGAAGGTAACAAGCATGGCAGCCATGAGAATTCTATCAATATATTTCTTTCGCTTCTTCAATGAAGTGCATTACTTCAGGTGAAAAACGAAAAGCGCTATAGACTTCCAGTCCCAGATGGCAAAGCTTTATTTATTTAACAAAAGATAGACAAGTTAGCAAAACTTTAAGAAATAATCTTTGTTCAAGGAAAGAAAAAGGTCGCGTATCGGCGTATGGGCCATTTTAAGTGTAAACTGCAAAAAGGGAAAAGAAGGCAACTTATAAAGTAGGTTGACTTTAAACCTCTAAAATTAAAAAAGTTTTGTCATGAAACTAGTTATAGGAACATCGCTCTTTTAAAATAAAAAAAAAACTGCAGATAGGCTTTCTTGGTGAGCAAGAAAAAGAGTACTCGGGTTCCACGCACGTCCAATGCCTTCCACAACCCAATCATGTCTCTGAAAATTCAATTGCTGTTAGAAGAAATAGACAACTCAATATGAAGGTTTACGGGTTTATCTCTTCTGTTAATGTCAGCACTGAACTCGTTCCACTATGGTTATTGAACTCCGTTGTGGAACAAATTTGGGGATTGCAGAATGAGTCCACTCTTTGGCTTAGAAGTCGGAACTGATTGCCTCGTGCAGATACGGTCTATGTCAACTCCTTAACTTCATCCGACAAATGTTAAGATTCGAGCTACTAGTTAATTAAAACTAGCATCAGTTTTTCACTAACACATTAGAAACTACTAATTGGAACATCAGTTTTTCATGCGCGCACACTGCTATTTCGTTGACTATTCAGTGACTCTAATTGGTGCTTTCAGCTGGAGAAGAAAAAAAGTGTCCATGTCTAAGTTGAATTTTCAATTTCATCGGCCGGTAAGCTTCCGTCATACCCCTTTATACGAGTGATTTTTCTTGGCTTATCTAGTTTGTGATGTTACACGGATGCACCACTTGGTTACCGGGCTTAATTATCACCTGCAAATTGCAACTAAAAAGAAACACCGTTTCATTTTTCTTTAATAAAATATTTTATGTTTTTGAGACTTCCCACTTGGAACTAAGTTACATCACTCTGTCGGATCTTGGTTGTATTCAAGATGTGCTTTCTTGTTCACATTTAAACTCATAGTATGAATGGGTAGGCTATATCTGACAAGCCAGAATATATTATTATAATTGGATATGTTCAACTTTTCACATATTATTGGCATTAGAAGAGATAAAAAGAGGAAAAATATAGAAGAAGGCGAAAGAAAACAAGATCGAATTGAAAATGCACAACCTGAACGAGCACATCCTGTTTATAAATTCTATGGGCTGCCCTCTACCATTTATCAACTCGAACCGTCATTCCTATGAAGTCGAAGGAATTCTAAAATTTGATCTTGGCATACCCTGTGACACATCATAAGAAGATACTCTGCTAAAAGTCTTTTTTTTTTTTTTTTTTCTATCCCCTGGATCAATACCTTCTCTTGTCCAGGAGCAATGGTGCAAGCCTGTTTTTCTCATATGCAGGAAAAATTAATCTGACAGAATGTACCCTGATGCTGCCAGAAATAAAAACATAGATGAAATAAAAAATAGATATCATAGTTCACTACTTAGAAGATCTAATCAATTATCTAATGCTCCTTCCCTTTGCCCGATCTAAATGTCTCAATAGGGATCTCCTCCCACAAAAGGAAAAAAAGACGTCCACAGTAAGTCCGAAGGTAAATAAAACAGGATATCAGGCTGAGACTGTGTGCATGAATTGCTTCGATCCTGCCATCAAGTTTACAAACAGTTTCAGTTCCTTCTTCTAATGCTCAGGAATCAAACTAACACACGTAGACACATCCTGGCCAGGAGAGGAAGGAGTCTCTCTCTCTCTTCAGGCATTTCTGCTGGCTCTCCGGATGCCTCCATTGTTGCAATAAAATGCTGGATGTATCATCGACGTTAACTCAGTCCATTCTTGGAAGAGATATCTTGCGGCTAAAAAGCTTCCCTCGGTCAGGGACCACAGGCTTAGGAAAGTCAAACCAACTTTTATATTTAGCAGGTTTAACTTGTCGCAGTAACAAGCTATATTCTGATCTGGATTACAGTAAGGAAGCAAAAAGGGCATCAAAGTTTGTAAACAGACAGGAATTTTCTCAAGGTAAATCTTACAAGTACAGTCTTAAGTCTTTCGGGTCGTAATTTCTTGAGTTGCTCTTTTTCCTGGTTGAACAAATTATTTTGGTCCCTTTTCACCATTTGTTACAGCTCATGACTCCCCTTGCTAGCTGCCGCGCTTAGGATTATAAAGTTTTCTTAGGCCAAAAGCTAGACGTTCTACTGGAATACTATAAGAAACAAAAGAGAGAGAGAGATTTCATTACAATCGTGGACTTTTTCTCTAGAAAATATGCCAAAGCTTTAGCTCTTCTAAAATTGGAAATCTTGCTTTCTCAGGGTAAATATTTCTCCATGAGCAGCAAACAGTCTCTCAGGCTGGCAGTTTCTCTAAAAGTTTGCAAGGTAATCTTCTTGCTATAGTGGTGAATGGGGTTTAGAGCGAGTGGAAAAGCTACAGTGAGATGGGGAGGAAAATAATTTTCCTGTATAGGTTACAGTTAGCTTTTCATATTGAAGGCCTTCCCTGGCATCTCCTTGCTACATACATTGAAGACCTTTCCTTTCATATCTCTTGTGGTTTACATAATTGTTGGATCATGATGCAATGGCTTTTCTCTGTACTCAAATCCTATCTTTAGGAGTAGGGACACTTGAACTTAACAATTTGTCGCGAAGATGGAGTCGACCCCCTAAATCTTAAACTTCAATAGACTATGTGGCTTAGGGACCTTCGTTTAGCTGTAGGATATGGGACGACGACAGACGCTTATGTAGCTATTGTGAGTTGATGCCAGTGATGAGATCATATTGCACGTCTGAGATAGAAAAAAGGCATATCCCTAAGGGGGGAAGAAAGAAAACAGATGGTAAAACTGTGAATAGGACCATTTGACATGATTTAACCAGGGTGTACTCTGGTTAAGCTCAATCCTCAAGTGTTTTTTCTTGTGAATTACTTGAAAAACCTAAGAACTTAAGACTGACATCTGTAAATTGGTTAAAGCTAGTCTTGGAAATGGAGATTATGTATACATATAATTAGTAAGAATACTATGCTATCTCTATTCTCATGGAATGCATATTTAATAAAGTGAAATTGTACATGTGGGAAACTTTGTTCTAACTTACCCTAAACATGGCACTTATTGTGTATTTCTTTCTTCGAATGTTCGTTAAATGTTTAATAGAATAAAAAATAGGCTCAGTCATCATAGACTTGCTGGAAGCTATATGTGCATCCACACGCACACTCTCTTCTTGGGTAGGGTTGCATTATTAGTAAAAATTTTATGTGATTAAACAAAATAAGAAATAAATAACTCGAAATGTGAGAGGTTACCTGCTTCATCAAAGTGGATCAAGCCTTTTTCTTTTGGGCTGTTTTTCCATAATAGCATTGCCTGTTTTCGATCCATTTGTCCATATTTAAAATTTGTCAATCTGTTTCCTTTGGGTATACTTGAGAGAGCCAAGAATACTAATCGGTTATGATGTATAAGACCGAAGGCAAGAGAGTTCAGTAAGAGGACAATTTTAACGTTGTTGCAAGAATGACTTAGGTATAAATAAAAAGTAAAGATTATTTTCAAGGCTGTGAAAATAAATAAAGTACGGTTATTTCACAATTCGTTAATAGATGAAAAAGAGTAGACTACATATATATAGGCACATACGCACACACATGCCTCTCTGGCTTTGGTTCTAGATCAGGGTCTACTTTTGTGAGATTGGGTGTGAATAAGAGTAGCAAAAATTCTAAACTTCAATTGGTCATTTATATTTGCTACTTGTTTGTCAAGGAAGTGCTTGAATACACCGACAGATCGTCATTGTTTGAGGAACCTATCTTAAAAATTGAGGCAGATTCATATAACATTGTATAACAACAGTATTTTATGAATCTATCCTAATTTCTTGAGATATATTAAAAAACAAACAACATATTACCTTTGAGATGCAGTGATGGACGTGTCCCTGGAAGAAAGAATACAAATTCCAAATGGATGATTTTGAAATGAAATTGACATTTGTACTGCTCAAAATACTAACAAACATATTTGTAAGAATTGAACAAATATGACTGAAATTGTTAGGGAGGTAATGTTGGTACTAAAGTTAAATTAGCATGGTCAGTACCGAAGTAACTCGAAAATGATTTATCAATCAAACAAAAAACTGGAAAAGTGTTTGATAAATAGTTTATTTTGATAAGAACATGAAGCACTGATGTGAGGAAAATATGAATTCACGATAATCAGGTATATATTTATTTATACAGTCGAGAGGTCACCAACTCAAGATGATTCGCGGAAGCTGGCGAATGAATGGACGTCTCATCAGCAAATTCCATACAAGGTATATCTCTAGGCACAAAGAAATTATGCCTGTGCATAAGCTCTTTTTTAAGCTATTTAAGCTTATACAACTATAGAAACACACACTCTCTCTTTCCACCTCAAAACATGAATGTTTTTTTTAGCTTGATTCAGAAGACAAGTAATTCTATATAAACATAAAGTTAAAGAAAATCGTGCCTATGATTGAGTTTGTGAGGAGACCACCACTCCTCTTTACTCAGAACGCATGTGTATAAATCTACAGTTTTAATTAAAGTAAATCAAACCAAAATTTTAACAAAGTCACTAAACCAACCTAATTAGCATATAGCTGTCACCATGATTGGCCATCGTTAAATAATTATTGGATCACATCTTGAGGTTACGTTTTGATGTTTGAGTTTGACTATAACGCCCGAACATATTAGTTCACATTATTTCTTGCTTGTTAGTTGTTTATCCAAATGACGCGTACCCCAAAGATGTGTGTAGCATTCGTGTCTTCAATTTGCATTGCTCATCCCTATATCATGTTACGTCACATTGTTCCACAAAATTATTTGGAAGCATGAGATTGATTTCCTATTAAAAAAAAACCTCATCTGCACTCTATAGAACTTTTTAAATAAAAGGATCCATTGTTTTAACTTTTTTATTTTGGAATAAGACAATTATTAGTCAACTTTTTTCATTTTCGTTTCACATAATTTTTCTTTGTTAGTCTGCTAAGTCTATGGGCGGAGGGATGGGGGCTTATGAGGGGCCTTGGTCCCTTCTCAGATTTTAAAAACTTTAAAAATTTATATGTAAATCTAAAAAATTTTAGTTTAATATATATATATATATATATATATATATATTTCGACCCTTGTTAAAATTTTGAAACTATAGTTGGCCCCTGCACCAAAATTTTATGGCTCCTCCTCTTATGCCCTACCATGTCAAATCAGTTACTATCTCGCATTTGCTCAAGAATAATTGAATCCCTAGGGCCTGTTTGATGGCCAAAGACAAAAGTTCATGGATAAAGATATATGGATTTTAATCCATGTATTAATCACCAGGAGACAATTGTTCATGGCCTAACAATTAACATTTTGTCCAGCGTATGATGGGCAAGGATTAAAATCCCTGAAATATTGTCCACCGTGTGGTTGAATTGGATTAAAATCCATGGACAAAAAAAAAAATCCATTGCAAAGATTGGCCTCCTATTCAGTAAGATAAAAAAAAACTGGCCATTAGTCCAACCACGTTTGATCTGTCCAAGCGAGAAACTCTCGCATATGGGGAATATGCAGAAACACTTTTCCTTGTTAACTAAAGCCATTGAGAAAAGATTATGCAGAAATAATGCAGATGGATTTCATAAAAGAACTATTGGATATGGTAAAAAGTGATTAAACGTGAAAAATACTATTTTATTGCTTACACAAGTTGCTTGGAGATGCATAAATCATATGTCCATCAAGACAAAACCTTTGAACTTTATCTGATCTTAGAGACAACAAGATGCTTTATCTGGTACTAACTATTAAATGCTAACTACTAAAACATTAGGCTGCTTGATTTATGTATTATACAATTTCTTCTATTGTTTCTGGTTTGAAGGCCCACCAAGTTTTGAAGAAAAGGGAAGATCGATTTTGATAAATGTTGGAGATGCGGAGAACACTTGATAGCATATTGATATAATGATTTTTTTGGCTGCAAAGGCGGTGGAATGTCTTCAAGGATCATATACTTGACTGTTGAACAAGTATAAACTAATTCCAAAGTTATAAATGTTTTATCATTTCCAAATTTCATATATTAACTTCAAGTAAGAAAAGAAAAGAGAAAGCACCCCATCTTAGGACTGCCGTCATCTTAAGGACTGCCATCTTAGAAACACTAAGTTTTAGATGTAATGGTTGCCATGGTTATTCAAGTAAAACACAAAGGTAATGTATAAACAGCAATCAAAGAAATTAAATTGGAAATTGTAGTCCTGAATTTGTAGTATACTTAAATTAATCTTTGCCTTTGTGAATAATTATCAAAGCAATTAGAGTTCTTATAGAAAATTATCCAAAATCGTAAAACATATGAACTAAATAAGAACCTGACAGTATGAGACCGGACAATTTGGAACTTTCTCATTTTTGGAATTCGACCACTTGATTGTGATGTAGAAACTACCATTAAATCATCTATTCACAACACGTAAACACGTCAAAAGTTTTCCTTTTTCTTTCAAAAAATTGTCTTACAAGTAGCGACAAAAACCCAATCACCTATTTATCTCAATTCTTCATATTTTTTGTTCTTCGAGGGTTTATTCATGCCAAAAGCCTTGTATGAAAGGTTCTCGGTACCAATTTATTTTTCCTAATCATCATGTAAGGTGGCTAGCTGTAAAGTTTTTTGGCCTTTGAGTGTCTCTGTGATCTTTTAGTCATTTGGACGAAATGGATTCGTGGCAGAGTTGGTAAGGCCATGAATGAAAAATACTGCATGTCCTATCAATGGATAACTCTGACAATACTTCATTCTTATCTAACCAAGTAAAAAATGCCCTTTTGATTGGTAGCTACACCTGTTCAAAATTCATTGCAATTTGATCAAGTGAATAGGTAGATATTGATCAAGTGGATAGATAGATAGAGCCACATGGCTCCATTTGTAAGAAAAAACAAAAATCAACTAGTTTTGGTTCCCTTCTTAATTTGAACGGATACTCGATCTACTTAGATGCTGAAAATATATTGGTGCCTGATGCGGAGCTACAATTTTTTTTCCGTGATACATTAGTTAACAAATTTTTAATTGGCCTTGAAATAGTGATTCGGGTGTGGTGTGGTTGGTCCATATAACTGGATCCATATCTCGTTCCTGGGCCTGATTGGAGAAGTTCTCCAACCCTGTAAAGAATTAAACTCCGAGAATAAAAACTTCTTCCATTTTCTGTTTATAGAAAGAACAAACAAGAAGATGAGATCAAGAGAACGGAACTGAAATGGCCTGTGGTTGTCAGGCCCTTTTGTTTCAGGGGCTGCTTGATACGAAGCTGAAACTTTTCCTATGAGAAGTTTCAACAACTCTGGTCGTATGGGAAAGGAGAAGCCACCTACTATTCACTAAGTGGTGGTGGGAAGATATGTCCTTTCTTTTACCATGAAAAGGTGTTTTGGTAACTTTATAGGGTAATTTTTAGATTTCACTTTTACCTTTACAAGGGAGCAATATTTCATTTCATGTATATGAGTATTTTGGTGATTTCTGGCTCATAACAGGGGAAACTGCATATAACCAGCTCAGTGAATTTTCAGCTGCGATGGAGAAATTTCTCTTGTCAACCATCCTCCTATCAAATTATGGAAAAAAAAAAGTTCATTTATCTGCTTCCTTTTTTTAAACGTATTGGTAAAACGAGGCTCATTTTTGTGAAATATTGGGGTTTCGATTCATCTCTTATAACTTAGTTAGATTGCTAGGAGTTGATGAATTATTTTTATACAGAAAGTTAGGATGAGAAACTAGATATTGATTTCTTGCCATCATGCGTTGGAAGATAACATTCTTTGGTTGGCACAACAAACAATGTAGGCGGCTGGTTGCATCACCATCCATAAACGAACTCCTTTTTTTTTTTTTCCTAACAGATAAAAAGTGGAGCCGAATGATTTGTATACGTTGAGCGTACGTAAACTTTTAACATATATTATAACTCAAAACAGAAGTTTTTAATACAGTGTTATCAAAAATGGCATGTAAAACAAGATTTGAATCTAATCATTGGCAAACCGGTGGCTGATTCAAAAATGTCAACTTTTCTGTCATCAATTTTTCTTTCAAATATTATAATTTTAAGAATTTTCGTTTCCTTATTATATTTTTTACTTTGACCATTTTTCAACCGGTTGGGCACTCCCACTAATTGGATTCGGTACATGTTTACATCCAAAATGACTTAATGCTAAGACTTTTGTGAAAGTAAAACATGAAACAATAATTGAAAGATGGGTGTTTAAGGGGTTTTTTTTTTTTGTGAAGAAGAAGAGTATTTAATTCGATTGTAAAAGTTTATGGCCCCGTTCTTCTTTTAAGGTACAAGCCTACTTTTAGTTCGGCATTCGACACTTTTTTAAGGTACGAAGCCTGCTTTTCAGTTTCTCGAACTAGTGTTTGGATCGTCTAGAAGCTGATAAGTTTTATAAGTTTTTACGTATGTGCACCGATGGCACAGCTGAACTTGTTTAACCTGTTAAAGAAAATAAGGATTAAATTATCTGTCATGAAAGTGATTTTTTAATATTAAAAAATTCAAATTTCCAAAATAATTGTGAAAAGGACTTCTTCTCTTCTTATCCGCCTTTAAGAAGCCCTCGTAACAATTTTAATGATCACATCAATTGAATATTTTATGAATTATAATACATCTTTTATGACATTTTTTTGTTTTATAGCACTAACGTCTACGTCCTTTCATACTTTTTTTTTTTTGGTACACAATTTTCTACTTTCTACTTCATTTGAGATTATGGGCGTGCATCGACCAAATCATTTGATTTTTTTTATTTTCTATTGTCAGCATTTAACTCAAATTATAGCAATTTGGTGTATAGAGTCTGACGTTATTCTTCTTTTTTTTTCTGGGAGGGGTTTATATTCACAAGATCATTTGAAACTAGAAGTAAATTTGGTAAAGTGGAACATCAATTGAAATAAACTTGAAGTAAAGGGAAACATCAATTGCGATGAAGTGATGAACCCACCCACGCTGATTCCTCTCCTTGGAGAAAGAAATTAATATATTTCCTTCATCTTTCCTTGAAAGGAGAGAAAAGGGACCTGCTTCCCCTTATGAGCCATGAACATATTCATCCCTACACGTTAAACACTGTTGACAAACTCGTCTCATAACTTTGGGCAAATTCGTTTCTACTTGCAGTTAGATCTGTCAAAAGTCAGGAACAGTTTAGTTTTCACGAAAATGGAATCTGTTCCCTTAAACAGATATTAAAAACCTGAGAAAATGTAGTGGAATTAAAGGCCTTTTGTACTGAAATAAATCCATCGGCGGAATTCCAACTATGCTAGAACTAGAGTTTGAATTAAAGATGTTTTCCACTGAAATAAATCCATTTGCTGAATTCCAACAATGGTAGAACCAGAGCTTGAATTAAAGGTCTTTTCTACTGAAATAAATCCATCTGCTGAATTCCAACTATGCCATAACTAGAGGTTGAATTAAAGTAGCTGAATTCCAACAATGGTAGAACTAGAACTAGAGTTTGCTCCGGTAATCTCCCACTGAGTTATCAACAAAAATGAAACCCTACGTCGGAAAACGCAGAAACTTGAAGACCCGTTGTTTGATTGTAAGAAGATTGGCGTTTCACCGAAAATTTCCTCCTTTTTAAAGAAAAAGGAAGATGAACCATCATTGCGTCGCCCACCCACGGTTAAAAAGTTGTATATTTTAAGAAAAAAGAAGGGGAAGGAAAGCTGCAAAAGTAAAACAAAAACCTAATCTTTTCACTGTACTGAAGATAAACACAAAAAATGGCAGAAAAAAGAACCTCCAAAAACAGAAGAAATGCAAGATTTTCTACCAATTTCTAGAAACCTACCAACATGACAAGAAAACCTTGATTTCAGCTCTCTTTTTCAGATGGTACACGGGCAATTTCGTCTTTCTCCGGCCTCCCCTTCCGGCCGCATCTCAGACGGCGGCAGCAGGGAGTGGCGGGGCCTTGTCGGGGGACTTCTCGGCCAAGCAGAGGCCGCGGCACGTCGGGCAAGAGTCATGTGAGGCGAGCCACGCCTCCACACACGCCACGTGGAAGCCGTGCCGGCACCTCGGCAGCACCCTGACGCGTTCCCCGTCGGCGAACTCCGTGAGGCAGATGGCGCACTCCGCGGTCGCCCCCGCGAGCTCCATTCCCGACGAGTACACCAGCGCCGGTGAAGCGGGAATGGCGGCAGTGGCAGAAGCGGCGGGCTTGGTGGACTCCGACGGGTCGTGAGCGGCCTTCCACCAGCGGACGACCAAGCGGGCGACCGCATGGATGGCGAGGCCGCAAGCGAGCGAGCAAATGAGGGCCACCAACACCATGGACAGACTGGAGCCGAAGTTACCCGAGCTGGAGTACGGCCACCACCTGTCGGAGGACGCTGCCGGCGAGGTCTGTTCGTCGGTCGGCAAGGGTGGTTCACTCCTCGACATCGTTGAGAGAGAGAGAGAGAGAGGAAGGGAGGGAGGGGTTTGGTTCTGTGACGTGGGTGCGAAGGACTGAAGACGTGAGGAGAGAAAAGGGGGAGGAGGGAAGGCCTTGTAGAGAAAGGGCAGGGTCAGGGATGGATGCTGCTCTTCTTTTCATGTCGCCATGATGCTGACGAGTGTAAGCTTTTCCTGTACAACTTTTCATTTAGGTGTCCCTCATGATCTCAAAAAAATGTTTTATATCTTTGAATTTCCTCATACATGCTTGATCCTACGGGCATATGCCAAGCAAGTAAGGATTTATTTTTTTTATGGTGTGTTTGTTCCATAAGGAATCTTAGATACGAAATGATAAATCTCAGATCGACGGGTTTCAGGACAAACATTTATCCGACTTTAAATCTATAGTTTTTTTTACATACAATGCAGATTTAAAATATCTTTCTTTCAAAGGACACCTTTTAATGCAGCTCAAATGTAAGCTTTGAGACTGTCAAACTCAATCCTAATGAAACATCCCTTCTTCGTTGTCGCCCGGTCTGGCTATCTAGGTAAATCGTCTGAACTCTGTTTTTCCTTGAATTTACATTGCAAAATACGAAACTACACTTACATGACGGCCGGAAAAGTACCACTTATATGAAAACATGGAACTATGGAGTCTGTTTCTAGAAAAGGACTTATAGGAAAGATTTTCCCCATTTGTTTGTATTCTGGCGCTACCTTCTTTCGGTGTTTGGTGTCTACTGGGAACGAACGTTGCGCGGTTGTTCGTGCTCTGTGTAACTGCCAAAAATAAATCTGGGTTTCGACCGTGGTTGAATTGAATCTCACTCCAGGAACACATGTAAGTGATTGGTAGCTTGGCCATGGATTTGTTTGAAAAACTAATCAGAAGATATTAATTATTAACCATGTGCGCCTCTGGCGAAGCCTTTATTGCAAATGAAGCGCTGGTTCCAGTTGCTGGTTCGTATACCTAACATCCGACGAGCATAAAGGACATGAGTACAAGCGCAAAGGAGAGTCCTCTCATCTTCATCATTTTACTGTACAAATTTTCCCATAGCAGTTTCCTTGTAGTATGTGATGATTGCTGGTTTCTTTCTTAAACAGGAATTGAAATGAATACGCAGCCTTATATGATCAGTGATGTGCTGCTTATATTCCTCACACTTGTTAATGTGCATACTCCACTAAGTCCAAATTTGTAAATTGTAAGTAGAGACCAAGACTTGCAAAAGAGCAATCATCCAAACCAAAATAGCAAAAAATATCTAAATTCTGTTAAGCTGATATCTTCAAAACTCCTTTTAGGCACGATGATTTGCACTGAAAAATTTATGGGCCTCTTTTCCAAAAATGGTATGTCTCCATTACCATCACTAACAATCTTTCACAAGGATTAAGTGCGCTAGGCACTATGATTTGTATTGAAAATTTATGGGCTTCTTTTCCAAAAATGGTATGCCTCCATTACCATCATCAACAATCTTTCACAAGGATTCACTTGTTCAGGTTCATCTCCACTTGGGTGGCTGATCTTTTTAAGTCTGTTTTTCCTTTAGTGGAGGACCTTGTCTTTGAAGGCCTATATTGAGAAGAAGATTTCTAGAGGCCAAAATTTTCACATTAGTAGCTGAAGCGACCTCATAGTTGTGTCAACTGCCAAACCCAACTTTAAACTGTGGTTAAAATCTCAATGAAATTGAAGTAAACAGTATCTGTG
Source organism: Nymphaea colorata (assembly GCF_008831285.2). Classification (NCBI taxonomy): domain Eukaryota; kingdom Viridiplantae; phylum Streptophyta; class Magnoliopsida; order Nymphaeales; family Nymphaeaceae; genus Nymphaea; species Nymphaea colorata. The sequence goes on from NC_045147.1 coordinate 14,068,357, forward strand.
TCTTTCCTTTGTATTAGATTAGATTGGTCCTTAGCAGCATCCTTCTCTCAAGAGAAAAGAACCATAAAAGAGAAAGCAGTCAAACGCACACACTTTTTCAAAGATGCAAACAGAATGTAGATGGCATTTTTTTAGTAACTTCAAAAAATTATGAGTGCTTTACTGGATCTAGCAGCAATAGGTTGGCCTGTAAGGAGACAATTAATTTTTTTACCATGAATTTAAGGACTTGGCATTAGAGTTCAAGAGTTCTGTCTGCCCTAAAGTGAGTGGGAGACCAACCTGCACCTGCATGGGAAAATTGAAGCACCTTTGCCTTTGGTGTGCCATTGCCTCCCCCATTGACATAGAGGCAGTTGTAAAGATTATGCAAAAGCTAAAAATCATCCAAATTCTTATCCTACTACAATTGACAATGAAATTTCCTAAAATCACGGGTTATCCCAAATATGATAAGAACAACGTTCTTTCTTTCGGGGAATTTCGTCTTTTCTAAAATCCCCAGTTGCCAAAGGTATAACCTGGGCACGGGCTCCTGGTTCGACAGATCCTAACCCGCCCCCTAACAACTTCGGTTCCAATCCTAAAAAGACTAGAAACCAGGACTCAAACCAAGACTCAATTTCTGTTTCAATCCTAAAATGGCTATGAACCAAGACAATCATCTCATTAATGTGCTCCCTTTATAAGCCATTGAAGATCTCTCACAATCTTCGATACAAACTAAACTTTTGAGTGTTAGAAAAGAAGACAAATTATACACTATGGCTCTTAAGGAAGACTATGTTTTATGAGTTGCAAATTACCAACATACTCCTATTAGTTCAATAAATGGAAGATATTTCTTTATAAAAGTAAATGTAAACTTTAGAAAATTTTTATCCTATAAAATTGTTAAAATATCCTATTCAGTCCAGCTCATGCTCATCAAACACACAAACACTCGAAGTTCATTTCAGGAAAACTTTTTCTTAAAAAGCGAAGGGAATGGGCAATAAAATTCTCATTCCACTCGCTTCTGTAAATATCCCAGTATATCAAAAAACCTACCAAGAAACGAAAAAGAAATCAGCAAGAGTCCCCACTTTCTGCTGGACGTCAAGGGTTTCCTTCTTCGTTTCGCTCTGTCGTATTTCTTTCTGTGGGTCTTCTTCTTCTGGTGATCAGAGGAAGGGGAGGAGGAGGGGACCAGGAAGGTGATGGCCAAGGACGAGGTGAAGACTGTGACGCTCAAGAGCTCGAAGAAGAAGATGGAAATAACAAGAAGAAGCTAAAACTTGACGTCACACCCAACCACATTTTTAACATTTATTTAAAACCGGTTTGATGTATTGGAAATATGGAGTTGGAAAGATGTTTTCAAGAATTGAAGAAATGAAAACAAAATATGGAGTTGGAAATATGGAGACGATCTGCATCTTCTCCCTTGCCTTTCTCTCTTCCTTCATTCCCTACCGCCGGAAGCGAGGCTAGAAGGCCTCCCAATTTTCTATACCTTTAGGGTCCTACAGTGCACATTCAATTTGGATATTGCGCCCTACCACTTTTCTAACATTTATTTAGAACCCCTTTCATGTATTAGAAATATGAAGTTGAAAAGAAGTTTTCATAAACCTTTAGAACGTTTTCCTTCGTTTTTAGGTTCTTCTTGTTATTTTCGTCTTCTTCTTCCAGCTCTTGAGCATCACGGTCTTCACCTCGTCCTTCGCCATCACCCTCCCGGTCCCCTCCTCCTCCATTTCCTCTGATCACCACGAAGAAGAAGACCCACAGAAAGAAATACGGCGGAGCGAAACGAAGAAGGAAACCCTCGACGTCCGGCAGAAAGTGGGGACTCTTGTTGATTTCCTTTTCGTTTCTTGGTAGGTTTTTTGATATACTGGAAATAGTGAAAACGAAATAAGTTTTGGAAAGATATTTACACAAGTGAGTGGAATGGGAATTTTGTTGCCCATTCCCTTTACTTTTTAAGCAAAAGTTTTCCTGAAGTGAACTTCCAGTGTTTGTGTTTGATAAGCATGAGCTGGATTGAATAGGATATTTTAACAATTTTATAGAATAAAAATTTTCTAAAGTTTACATTTACTTTTATAAAGAAATATCTTCTATTTATTGAACTAATAGGAGTATGTTGGTAATTTGCAACTCATAAAACATAGTCTTTCTAGTATATAATTTGTCTCCTTTGGCAACTAGGGATTTTAGAAAAGAAGGAATTCCCTGAAAGAACGTTGTTCTTATGATTTTAGGAAATTTCATTGTCAATTATAGTAGGATAAGAATTTGGATGATTTTTAGCTTTTGCATAATCTTTACAACTGCCTGTATGCCAATGGGGGAGGGCAAGGGCACACCAAAGCAAAGCCAAAAGGTGCTTCAATTTTCCCATGCAGGTGCAGGTTGGTCTCTCACTCACTCTAGGGCAGACACAACTCTGAACTCTAATGCCAAGTCCTTAAATTCATGGTACAAAATTAATTGTCTGCTTACATTCTGTTTGCATCTTTGAAAAAGCGTGTGCGTTTGACTGCTTTCTCTTTTATTGTTCATTTCTCTTGAGAGAAGGATGCTGCTAAGGACCAATCTAATCTAATACAAAGGAAAGACACAGATACTGTTTACTTCAATTTCATTGAGATTTTAACCACAGTTTAAAGTTGGGTTCTTGTTTGGCAGTTGACACAACTATGAGGTCGCTTCAGCAACTAATGTGAAAATTTTGGCCTCTAGAAATCTTCTTCTCAATATAGGCCTTCAAAGACAAGGTCCTCCACTAAAGGAAAAACAGACTTAAAAAGATCAGCCACCCAAGTGGAGATGAACCTGAACAAGTGAATCCTTGTGAAAGATTGTTGATGATGGTAATGGAGGCATACCATTTTTGGAAAAGAAGCCCATAAATTTTCAATACAAATCATAGTGCCTAGCGCACTTAATCCTTGTGAAAGATTGTTAGTGATGGTAATGGAGACATACCATTTTTGGAAAAGAGGCCCATAAATTTTTCAGTGCAAATCATCGTGCCTAAAAGGAGTTTTGAAGATATCAGCTTAACCGAATTTAGATATTTTTTGCTATTTTGGTTTGGATGATTGCTCTTTTGCAAGTCTTGGTCTCTACTTACAATTTACAAATTTGGACTTAGTGGAGTATGCACATTAACAAGTGTGAGGAATATTAGCAGCACATCACTGATCAAGTGAATAATGTAGAATAAAAACTTATTTCCTAGCAGCTCCGAGCCCAGAACTGTGCAGGCCTGAGGCCCGAGCCGATTAGAATAAAAAACATTTTATACGTATAAAATTTTTGAAGATAGCAAGGTGCTCAAATGCATAGGAAATGATTTTTTGATCTTGAACAAAAGAACAAAGCTAAGAATAAGCAAATTAGACAAGGTTTAATGCATTAGAGATATGCTTATATCACTTGGATATGACAGAGATATTGCAATTTTTGAAGATAGCAAGGAACTCAAATGGTTTGTATGTGTGCCACCAGCGTGGAACTTTGCACGAGTGTTTACTTGTCTGATATTGATCCAATGAAATGTATCCATATCTTGATCCTTTAGAATGGCAACTGGATGAGTTTGGATAAATTAACCCCATTCGCACTCAAATCTGCTCCAAATTTATCTCAAAGGTGCACTACAATTCAATCACGCTAAACAGAGTCCAGATCCAAGGCTCAACCCATTTGCACAAAGCCACAAATAGATGTCTTTGGGTTATTCCATGTAAGGGTAACTATGAGTCCAAGCAAAAGTTGAGGCTCTAAGTTCAAAGAAAAGCCCAAGATGGATGAATGGGCACCAAAACTCTTGAGGGTTTAGTGCAGTAGAAGGCTGCGTATTCATTTCAATTCCTGTTTAAGAAAGAAACCTGCAATCATCACATACTACAAGGAAACTGCTATGGAAAAATTTGTACAGTAAAATGATGAAGATGAGAGGACTCTCCTTTGCGCTTGTATTCATGTCCTTTATACTCGTCGGATGTTAGGTATACGAACCAGCAACTGGAAATGCAATAAAGGCTCCGCCAGAGGTGCACATGGTTCTCGCAAATGAGTTGATACGTTGATTATGCCAATGGCATTTTTACTGCATTGTATTTTGACAATGTTCTAACTTTACTAACATGTTTAGTTGCCGTTTTATCAGAAAAATAAGCTCTAGTTAGTAGCCCGAAACAACGACAGATACCATACACATATTTTGGATTAATGTTTCATATATTTTACATAAAACACCAAAAGAAGGCTTCATCAAGAAATAATCAACCAAACTGAATGTGGCAAATTGATTTGATTCAGCAGCAACCCTTTTTTTCAGTTTTTTCTAAGAATCTATAGTTTTTTAAGTTAATAATTAATATCTTCTGATTAGTTTTTCAAACAAATCCATGGCCAAGCTACCAATTACTTACATGTGTTCCTGGGATGAGATTCAACCACGGTCAAAACCCAGATTTATTTTTGGCAGTTACACAGAGCACGAACAACCGCGCAACGTTCGTTCCCAGTAGACACCAAACACCGAAAGAAGGTAGCGCCAGAATACAAACAAATCGGGAAAATCTTTCCTATAAGTCCTTTTCTAGAAACAGACTCCATAGTTCCATGTTTTCATATAAGTGGTACTTTTCCAGCCGTCATGTAAGGGTATTTCGTATTTAGGAATTTCATTTCAAGGACAAATAGAGTTCAAACGTTTTACATAAATAACCAGTCCCGGCGACAACTAAGAAGGGATGTTGCATTAGGATTGCGTTTGATAGTCTCAAAGCTTAGATTTGAGCTGCATTAAAAGGTGTCCTTTCAAAGATATGTTAAACCCGCATTGTATGTAAAAAAAGAAAAACTACAGATTTAAAGTCAGAGAGAATGTACGTCCTGAAATCCGTCGATCTGAAATTTATCATTTCGTATCTAAGATTCCTTATGAAACAAACACAACATAAATAATAAAAAAATAAATCCTTACTTGCTTGGCATATGTCCGTAGGATCAAGTATGTATGAGGAAATTCAAAGATGTAAAACATTTTTTTGAGATCATGAGAGACACCTGAATGAAAAGTTGTACAGGAAAAACTTACACTCGTCAGCATCATGGCGACATGAAAAGAAGAGCAGCATCCATCCCTGACCCTGCCCTTTCTCTACAAGGCCTTCCCTCCTCACGTCTTCAGTCCTTCGCACCCACGTCACAGAACCAAACCCCTCCCTCCCTTCCTCTCTCTCTCTCTCTCTCTCTCAACGATGGCGAGGATTCTGCGTGAACCACCCTTGCCGACCGACGAACAGACGTCGCCGGCAGCGTCCTCCGACAGGTGGTGGCCGTACTCCAGCTCGGGCGACTTCGGCTCCAGTCTGTCCATGGTGCTGGTGGCCCTCATTTGCTCGCTCGCTTGCGGCCTCGCCATCCATGCGGCCGCCCGCTTCGTCGTCCGCTGGTGGAAGGCCGCTCACGACCCCTCGGAGTCCACCAAGCCCGCCGCTTCTGCCACTGCCGCCATTCCCGCTTCACCGGCGCTGGTGTACTCGTCCGGAATGGAGCTCGCGGGGGCGACCGCGGAGTGCGCCATCTGCCTCACGGAGTTCGCCGACGGGGAGCGCGTCCGGGTGCTGCCGAGGTGCCGGCACGGCTTCCACGTGACGTGTGTGGAGGCGTGGCTCGCCGCACACGACTCTTGCCCGACTTGCCGCGGCCTCTGCTTGGCCGAGAAGTCCCCCGACAAGGCCCCGCCACTCCCTGCTGCCGCCGTCTGAGATGCGGCCGGAAGGGGAGCCCGGAGAAAGACGAAATTGCCCGTGTACCATCTGAAGAAGAGACAGCTGAAAGCAAGGTTTTCTTGTCATGTTGATTGGTTTTTAGAAATTGGTAGAAAATCTTGCATTTCTTCTGTTTTTAGAGGTTTTTCTTTTTTCTGCCATTTTTGTGTTTATCTTCAGTACAGTGAAAAGATTAGGTTTTTGTTGTACTTTTGCAGCTTTCCTTCCCCTTCTTTTTTCTTAAAATATACAACTTTTTAACCGTGGGTGGGCGATGCAATGATGGTTCATCTTCCTTTTTCTTTAAAAAGGAGGAAATTTTCGGTGAAGCGCCAATCTTCTTACAATCAAACAACGGGTCTTCAAGTTTCTGTGTTTTCCGACGTAGGGTTTCATTTTTGTTGATAACTCAGTGGGAGATTATGTTTTACCGGAGCAAACTCTAGTTCTAGTTCTACCATTGTTGGAATTCAGCTATTTTAATTCAACCTCTAGTTATGGCATAGTTGGAATTCAGCAGATGGATTTATTTCAGTAGAAAAGACCTTTAATTCAAGCTCTGGTTCTACCATTGTTGGAATTCAGCAAATGGATTTATTTCAGTGGAAAACATCTTTAATTCAAACTCTAGTTCTAGCATAGTTGGAATTCCGCCGATGGATTTATTTCAGTACAAAAGGCCTTTAATTCCACTACATTTTCTCAGGTTTTTAATATCTGTTTAAGGGAACAGATTCCATTTTCGTGAAAACTAAACTGCTCCTGACTTTTGACAGATCTAACTGCAAGTAGAAACGAATTTGCCCAAAGTTATGAGACGACTTTGTCAACAGTGTTTAACGTGTAGGGATGAATATGTTCGTGGCTCATAAGGGGAAGCAGGACCCTTTTCTCTCCTTCCAAGGAAAGATGATGGAAATATATTAATTTCTTTCTCCAAGGAGAAGTATGAGAGTTGGTGGGTTCATCACTTCGTCGCGATTGATGTTTCCCTTTATTTCAAGTTTATTTTAATTGGTGTTTCGCTTTATCAAATTTACTGCAAGTTTCAAATGAACTTGTGAATATAAACCCCTCCCAGAAAAAAAAAAAAGAAAAACATTTATTAATGGAAGTATGATCTTCTTAAATGACTTCGGACTGTTTACCCCAAATTGCTATAATTTGAGTTAAATGCTGAGAATAGAGAATAAAAAATCAAATGATTTGGTCGATGCACGCCCATAATCTCAAATGAAGTACAAAGTAGAAAATTGTTTACCAACCAAAAAGTATGAAAGGACGTAGTCGTTAGTGCTATAAAATAAAATAAAAAATAGTCATAAAAGATGCATTATAATTCATAAAATATGCAATTGAATGTGATCACTGATTATTAGTTAGTAAAATTGTTACGACCTGTTAAAGGCGGATAAGAAGGAGAAGAAATCCTTTTCACAATTATTTTGGAAATTTGAATTTTTTAACATTAAAAAAATCGCTTTGATGACAATTTAATGTAATCAAGCAAACTATTATAAAACTAAACATGATATCCTAAATAATGTATTTATTTAATTAAAAACAATAAAGAAAACTTCAATCCAAGGATCTTTTTTCACCATGGAAGGCCACCATCTGCCTTGAGGATCGATGGGATGAGATTTGATATTTATACTCTTTGTTTGTCATAATCTTTAGAGATTTCACTTTTTTTAGCGGTCCTCTTTGTTGATAACAACGCTATTATTATTTTGTTTAGTGTCTTTACCTCCAAGGATGTAATTTCCTTATGGTTCATAATATGATTGTTAACAATAGTGACTTTCCTTTTGTTGGGAAGGTCCTATTTGATCATGTTAGATATTTGGCATACGCAAACTTAAAGATTTCAAGAGATATTTCAATTGACTTTTTTTTTTTGCAATGCATTCTTGTTGATAACAATGTCATTATTATTTTTCTTGACTTCTTTACCTACATAGATGTCATTCCCTTATAGACCACAATGTTATTTTTAATAATAACAACCTCCCTTTTGTAGTGAAAATCTTGTTTTGTAACTTTTATATTTTCATCCTGCGTCAAACTAGACAACGTATTTGAAAGTCCTAGTTGTCCTGGAAAAATTTGGGAAGATTGATCAAGCTATTACATTGTTGAACAAGCCCCCATTTAGAGGCCATCATTGAACCCTAAATCTTCTTCAGCAAATGTTTATCATTATCCATCCTTGCATTTTTCATCCTAACTTCATAATCACTTTAAGATTAGGATTAATTCATTCTGCATGCACCATGCAGGGATCATCTTGCTTCGGTACCATGCTAAAAAACTTAACAATAACATAAGTATGAGGTTTAACATGACTTTTTGCCACAGAAGGCTACCTTCGACCTTAAGGATCGATAACGTGAGAATTGATACACTTTGTCCCTTTGCAAGAAACTTTAGATATTTTCCTTTTTTTTTTACCCTACTTATTGATATCAATGTTATCATTATTTTTAATGACATTTGTGCCTACATATATATTATTTTTATAAATTACATGAGTTAATGTTTACATAGTAGTTAAACGAGTTAATGCTTACACGAGTTGACACTAAACGAGTTAACACCTAAGCGAGTTAAATGGGTTAAATGAGTCGAGTTGAATTTCGATTTTGTGTAGTCGAGCTTGAGCTTGTTATAAGAAACTTGAGTCAAGTTCGAACCGAGCTCTAGTTTGAGTTTTTGAGTCAAGTGCTGGCTAAGCTTGGGCTCAACTCGGCTCATGTGTAGCCATACCAAGACCCTATCATGGTCTGCTCAAATTTGAAGAAGCCAAACCTGGCCTATATCATACCGCAGCCCTACCTAAACCCTAGGGTCCCCCAAAGAATATTGGTTCCCCTCTGCCTAGATCCCCACACAGCTAAAATTTAACCATACCATCATTAGATGCCCTTACACATGTGCCCCCACATTGCATCAGAAGGCACATGGGAATGCAATAACTGCCTCGAGATCCATATATATATATATATATATATTCTTTTGTTTTAGTATGTTCGGAATATAAATGTAAGGATTTAGCAACGAGATCTGTGGTGGGGAGGATTTGGTATTTTGATGCAATCACAAACCCTCAGCATGGTGTTATATGGTGTCAAGTTTGGTCTCACTTACTCATCCGGCACTTAGAAATATGTTCAAATATCTGTATGTTTAACCTCCTTTAACTTTAATGTTTACTTAGGAGAAAACTGAGTTACCCTTGTACATCATTCAACTAAAAACTTTTTGCATTTCAAAAAGTAACACACTAAATCATGACTGTGACCACGAGATTCGAACCCTTGAATGTGAATTGTTTTGCTACTCAGTTGCGCTACACCCATTGATTTAACTTCCTTCTAACTTCGAAAATCACCTTAAGCACATTAACTCTGAGATTGAATTGTAACAGAAGAGGGAGTTGGTGCAGGGTGAATCGACCTCTCTCAACAAGTGATGGGAAGTCCGTTTATGGGAGTTGCATAAGAGCTCTGCAACAATTATACAGTGCCAATTCCATTAATTTATTTTGTTTTTGAAGGGACATGAAAAGATGGCCATCTCCTAATACAAATTTAGAATAAGATGAAACATGACGTACATTTTGTCCATAACCGCCCTTTTTCATGAGCTTGAAATCTTAGCAATGTGAAGAACAGGACCATACGTTCAATCATAATTGAGGGCCCGATTCAAGGGCAGAGACAGGTACGCAAGTCCGATTTCAATACATCGGATCCTTTTTTTTTGGCAGATAAATTCAGCCACGTATACCAATCAAGGCGGAGAGGGAGAGATTTCCGAGGGCCAGGGAGACGACGAAGTAAGCCATTTTTATCACGTACCTTCTTCTTCTTATCTGTTCATGATACTTCCTCCTCGCTTTACGAGCCAAGGAAAAGACATTTTCCCCGCAGCCCTGTTTGATGACCTGGTGCAAATCAAAACCGAAGAAGCGCAATACCAATGCAATCCAGGTTTTATTTTCCCAAAAAGAGAAAGAATCCAACACCCAATACGAAATCTGGATATCCAAATCCATGAAAAAGCGCTTCAGGGATCATGTGTGGATCTACTAAGGCAAGTGGAAGGCCGAAAGCATTATTACCGGGACATGGATTTCTGGATCTGCTGGACTTGTGGGCCCTGTGACCCTGTTTGTTTCGCAGGAAACAGATGCATTTTCCTGAGAAAAGGGCCGTCACGTAACGTAAACGGGTCCCACGATGAGCGGTCAGCCCACGGGAGCAGGTAGTGGAGAATATTTCCCGAGGGGCGCCCCTTGTTTTCATGGTTTCGTTTTGGTGGGAACCCTTTTCCCGCATAAAAAGACACGGAGAGGTGAAGAAGGGACCGACTGCCAGAGGTTTATTGCTTTATTTAGCTTTTTCTTCAAAATAGTACGCACTTTATTAGACATTTTTCATATTCCCACTTTATTTTTCTTACATTCTCGAATTCGTCCTTTACCTTTTTTTCAACCAGTGGGGTTATAACTTATAAACCGTTTTAACAGTTAGATTTAGTCATATTTGATTGGAATTCTATTAATTATCATTCAATTAAACCACTATTTGTAGTCTAAAAAAATAACACAATGAAACGTGACAACAGAGGCGGAGCCACATATGCACCCGGTGTGAGCAGTTGCCCACACCAACTCCTCAAAATTTCTTTATTTTCAATGTAATTTTCAAATATTTGGTTTGTTATATATATGAGTGCTCTTTTGGACATATAATCTGTAGCCCCCTTCAAAATATATATATATATATATATATATATATATATATATATATATATATATAATCGATTTAATACAGTGGCAATGAAAGAGAGGGATCAGCATTGTTTTGGAAGCATCTGGCAGATTTTTTTCCAAGGTGGTAGTTGGCGAAACCACCACGAGTTAAAGTTTTTTGTAGTCGTATGGAGTCGTTGTTCTACCATTATGTGAAACTTTTGACAAAACTTGTCGAGATCTTGTTTCTGTGAAGCGTGGAGACGGCCATGGATGAAGTTAGAGCAGGTGGAATCAATCGTCTTCTAATCCGTAAGAAGGCAGAAAGGATAACCATGATCGACTGACATGATCAGAGTAGGGCCGCCCCCCCATCACATGAAACGATCACCATCACACTGTAGAATTCATAAGAAATTGGTTCCGGCAGTCGGTACGATCAGAGTAGGCCCACCCCAATCACATGAAACGACGACCACCACACTACAAAATTAATAAGAAATATGGATCGGATAGTAGATATACATTGCATGCATGTTTTCTCTTTTGAGAGTCGCTCTATCTGCTAAGAATGCATGTATGTCTCTCCTTCGATAGGCTCACTTAAGTGCGGAGTCAGGATTTTATCTTTAGGGAGAGGAATAGTCCTATATAGGGGTGAACAAACCGACTCGTTAAAGCTCGGCTCGTGAACAAGTTCGAGCCGAGTCATTTAGTTAACGAGTTGTTTAAATAATCAAGTTGAGTTCGATCTCAACACGTAACTGTCGAGCTGGAGCTCGAGCTGCTTCCATCAAGCTATTCTCGAGCTCGAGCCGAGTTTCGAGGTTTCATTTCTCGAGCCGAGCTCGAGCTGACTGAACTCGAGCTCGACTTAACTCGTGTTCGCCCCTAGTCCTACAATCAGCACTAAATAAAATTTTTGAAAATTTTTAACCGAAGTTATCCCGAAGAGGCTCAAGCCCCTCCCCATTTCTCTTTTCCTGTTGAGTTCATGATTGCTGTGGGATCCAAGGTCACCCATATTTTCACAAACTTTTTATAATGGTAAAACTAAAATTTTGAAAAAAATTAATCGGTAAAGGCCCACCTAGACATTTGTTGGCCTTGATCATGGATCAATAGTCCATCCAGATATGATTGGCGGCCCCAGTGTCTAGGTATTGACATTCATCTCCAACATCAACTTGCCGTTGGCGGAACCAAAAATTTTAATTGAAGATATTAATTTAAAAAGTATTAGACACTTCAATTGATTGAAGGCACCAACATCCAATAAGAAATGGTTAAACGCATGACAGTGAATCAGCAATCAATATTGTTCTATCCATTTATTGAAAAACATGTAAAATATATATGTAAGTATATATATATATAATTTAATTGTAAAAGAAGAACCTCAATAAAAATGTCTACTTGGCACCCATGTATTATTAAATTGAACTGAATTTGAATCGGCTGATTAATTCAGGCTAATTTTTATGACACTGGTAGTAACTAGTCTCGTTTTGCAGTGTTTACAGATATATTGTTTACCATCTTAATTTAATGGGATCAATCTTAAACGGATCTGGAGGCTGATCTAAATATGAAACCAAATGGGGATCCCATGGTGGGTAAGATACAACTATTACATATAATATAACCTTGTCCAATCCTTAGGGGTCTCGGACTTGGGCTCAAATTTCTAAAACCTAAACCAAAATCCAAATCTGCACAGGGATCCACTGGGCACCAATGCTTGTCCACCTTGCTTGTGTTAAGCATGTCACTAGCATTGAAGGGCATAGCATAGCTGTTTATGAGACTTGTGGACGGGTGAAAGTTTGGTCATCAATTTGATTCTTGTAGGCAATACAATACTTATTTGAACAAATGCATGACATTTTATTTGATGGGCGTACTATTCTCCATCCAATTTCTAAACCAACTTTAAAAAGAATTGGGCTTCCTAAATTTAGAGATGTCAATAAATCCGACTTGGATAAAATTTTTGATAAAACGGATCTTAGAAATCATTCATATATATATAAACATTCCATTAAGAAATTAAATCCAATTTAGATTTAAGAAATGACATAAATTCAAATTCAGATTTGAATAAATATCCAAAAGATCTGGCTGATTCAAATTTAGTTTTAAATAAATATCATGTATTCAATATCCATCCATTTTGAAAGTCAGTTATTAACATTCCGTAGGTGCAGTCCATATTCAGTTCCAAAGTCGGATTCAAATTCAGGTGTGTTAAGAAATTGGATTTAGTTCGTGAATTCGAATTCACATCCAGGTATAATAATATGGGTTTTAGTATCTAATGCATCCGAACTATTGGCATCTCTATCCTTAATTTTTTGTTTGGAGTGAAAGAGATGTGCATATATTGCTGCAGTTCCTTTCCGATCAAGAGATGCAAAAGATTGAGTAGAAAACGTCCAAACGAAGGCTTATGCTATGATTTCAAAAAATTACTCATGGCGTGACAATCACGAAGAAAGGAGAACAGATTATCAACGTTATTAGAAATTTGTTCTAATAATCATTTGGCGCAATTTGTTTTCTGTGATTCTATCTCACAGAGGATGTCTTTGTAGCTTCTCTGCTGTCGAGGTATCTTCTGCCAAGTTCTTATTCGTGGAGTTGCTTTCTCATCCATGAACGTTGCTGCTCTTTCTTCATCTAATGCGTCTTCTCTTCTCTTGTTCGCTGTCATATGTAACTCTAGATTATGAAACATGTTACTTTACATGTTCTTGTTGTGCTTTTTCTGGTGCATATGTTATAATAGGTATGATTTTAAAATTTTAGGCCAATTTTTTGCATTTTGATGTCATCATCATTTCTATGTAGAGCCAGAGAATACTGGAGACTTCAATTTAAGAGAGTTTATCTTGTCAGTGTAGTATGAAGTGGATTAGAAGCAAGTTAGTCCAAGATGTATACAGTGCATTTTTATGAAAATTAGAGAAAATGGGTCTAATTCTTAAATCATGAGATGTATATAGCAACATGTAATTTCTTCTATTTTTTTGGTATGTCTCTCAATGTGATATACTCCTAATAAAAAAACACGTTAAATACGTGTTAAACAAGTCAGTCGTGTATAAAGCGGCAATTAGATGCGTCTTTGTTAAAAAAATGCCAAAAAATAAAAAACCTGAAAAAGGGTATTATACTTGTTTTTCGATTTTTTGTATTTTTTATTAATTTTTTTTATAATTTTCATGATTTATTAAATGTCCTGAAATTTTTTAAAAATTTGCCGAGGTTTTCTTAAGTTATTCTCGAGATATACAACTGTTGGTATTATACCTAAGAAATACACGATATATTAATTGATAAAGATATCTAAGTTGGAATTTAAGATATCAAAACTCAGTGAGGCAGATGGCGCACTCCGGGGTCGCGCCCGCGAGCTCCACTCCGGACGAGTACACCAGCGCCGGTGAAGCTGGAATGGCGACAGTGGCAGAAGCGGCGGGCTTGGTTGACTCCGACGGGTCGTGAGCGGCCTCCACCAGCGGGCGGCCGCATGGATGGCGAGGCTGCAAGCGAGCGAGCAAATGAGTGATGTTCTTCTTCGAAGGAGAAGCTTCTTTCCACGCATTTCCACTGTTTGCATCCATTCCTGTAGTTTTCCCTGTGGAATTATCGCCGTAGCTTTTGAACCCATTAAATTGTTGATGTTCTTCCTCGAGGGAGAAGCTGCTTTACACGCTGCATTCTAAAAAATGACTGCTTTACATGCTGCTGGGCAGCTCAAGAAGCAAAGCAAAACCATTTTAGTCATTTTTTGGGCAGTTCAAGAAGAAGCAAAACCATTTTACTCATTTCTCCCTCCATTCATTCTCTTCAGTCCTGCCGAAACAGCTGGACTCCGCCTTTTCCCGGCGTCGGAGTCCGACGGACGTGTGGGGATATTGGACGGAATGATGAGGTGGACTTGTGGGCCCCGACAAGAGGCAGGTTTTCTTTAACTGCCCAACAAATGACTAAAATGGTTTTGCTTTGCTTCTTGAACTGCCCAACAGCGTGTAAAGCAGTCATTTTTTAGAAAGCAGGAGCGTGTAAAGCAGCTTCTCCTTCAAGGAAGAACATCACTCAATTCCGGTTCAAGAAAATGTTCCTGATTATAAAGTCACATTGGTGACAGCTAAGATGGTAAAAGTACATTTTTTTTTTAAATATTGTTTATAATTCTTTAAAGAATGACCTCACTTAATTTTCACGAAAACTGTCTTACAAAGGCTTGAAGACGAAAAGCTCACGCTGCAATTTTTTTTTTTTTAAGATTACTTCTACCACTAAATTATGTTCCTGTCAATTTTTTGTTTGCTAACAAAAATTTTACTTTAAGTCAGTATTTGACATTTTTTTACGTGAAAATTAGACAATACTGATTAATGTATGACATTTATTTAATTGAAAATAATAAAGGAAACTTCAATCCTATCAGCCTCCATTAGATCTTTTCTCATATACACCCATAAAAGAAAAAAAAAAAAGGGCTAGTGTAAACCCCAAAACAACCACCATGAAACCATGGCTCTTACATTTCTGCACTTTGCATATATTCACTCAATGTTAGTTGGTCACCTGTAATCTAAGAAAGAAGTCATCCGCACGGTTTTCTTGGCATATCACCTTCGTTAGTGACTTATGTTCTCTTTTTCTACTTCAAAAACATTTTAAAAAAAAATCCCAACTACTGCACACATGAATGTTGTTTAAAAAACAACAAAAATATGAGATTTAATGTAGTTTTTCACCATGGAAGGCCACCATCGGCCTTAAGGATAGATGGGATGAGATTTGATATTTATACTCTTTGTTTTTCATAATCTCTAGAGATTTCATTTTTTTTTTTGCAACTCCCAAGTCAACGCCTCCCCTTGTTGATAACAACACTATTATTATTTTGTTTGGTGTATTTATCTCCATGGATGTAATTTCCTTATGGTTCATAATATGATGGCTAACAATAATGACTTTCCTTTTATTGGGAAGGTCCTATTTGATAATGTTAGATATTTCGCATACACAAACTTAAAGACATTTGAAAAGTCCAAGAGATACTTTCAACTAATCTTTTTTTTTTTTTTTTTGCAGTGTCAAATTGATGACCCTCCTTGTTGATAACAATGCCATTATGATTTTTCTTGACTTGTTTACCTACACAGATGTCATTCCCTTATAGAACACAATGTTATTTTTAATAATAACAACCTCCCTTTTGTAGTGAAAAAATCTTGTTTTGTAACTTTAATTACTTTGCATAATGCCTTGTATGTTCATCCTCCCTCAAACTAGAGGCTGTATTTGAAAGTCCAAGTTGTCCTGGAAAAGTTTGGGAAGATTGATCGAGCTATTACATTGTTGAACAAGCCCCCATTTAGAGGCCATCATTGAACCCTAAATCTTCTTCATCAAATGTTTATCTTTATCCATCCTTGCATTTTTCATCGTAACTTCATAATCACTTTAAGATTAAGATTAATTCATTTTGCATGCACCATGTAGGGATCATCTTAATTCGATGTCATGCTAGAAAACATAACAAATGACATAAGTAAGAGGTTTAACATGACTTTTTGCCACACAAGGCTACCATCGACCTTAAGGATTGATAAAGTGAGAATTGATACACTTTGTCCCTTTGCAAGAAACTTTAATATTTTTCGTTTTTGTTTTTGTAATGGCAAGTTGATGACCCTGCTTATTGATATCAATGTTATCATTATTTTTAATGACATTTTTGCCTCGATATATATTATTTTCACAAGTTACATGAGTTAATGCTTACACGAGTTAACACTAAACAAGTTAACCCCTAAACCAGTTAAATGGGTTAAACACACGAGTTAACACTAAACAAGTTAACGCCTAAACCAGTTAAATGGGTTAAACGAGTCGAGTTCAATCTTGATTTTGTGTAGTCGAACTTGAGTTTGCTATAAAGAGCTCGAGCTCTAGTTTTTTGAGTCGAGTCAAATAGAGCTGGCTAAGCTCATGCTCAACTCAACTCGACTCGAGTGCAACCTTACCTAGGCACTATCAAGGTCTGCTCAAGTTTGGAGAAGTCAAGCCTGGCTTATATCCTGCCCGCAGCCCTACTTAATCCCTAGGCTTCCACACAGTTATAATTTAACCACATCATTAGATGCCCTTACACATGTGCCCCCACATTGCATCAGAGGGCACATGCGAATGCGATAACTGCCCGGAGATCCATCTCTCTCTCTCTCTCTCTCTCTCTCTCTATATATATATATATATATATATATATATATATATATATATATAGAGAGAGAGAGAGAGAGAGAGAGAAAGAGAAAAGATATATTTGGGATCCTGAAAACAGATTATATTGGGTAGATCGACTTGGAAATTTTTTTGTTTTGGTATTTCCGGAATATAAATGTATGGATTTAGCAACGAGAACTGTGGTGGGGAGGATTTTTGTATTTTGATGCAATCACAAACCCTCGGCATGGTGTTATATGGTGTCAAGTTTGGTATCAATTAGCAAGTTATCAATAACCGTTAGGCAATTAGAAATATGTTCAAATATCTATATGTTTAACCTCCTTCAACTTTAATGTTTAATTAGGAGAAAACTGCATTACCTCCAAAGTTCCGGCTTAGCTGAGTTGGTTTACAGTACATCATTCAACTAGGGAAAAGAATAACATACTAAGACATGATTCTTCAACTTGGAATATCACCTTAAGCAAATTAACTATGAGATTGAATTGTAACAGAAGAGGGAGTTGGTGCAGGGTGAATCGACCTCTCTCAACAACTGCAGTAACTCACCACACCGGGGAAAATGTAAAATAAGTTTTTCATGGGGAGTCCATTTGTGAGAGTTGAATAAGAGCTGAAGAGACGGCCATCTCCCAATGCAAATTTAGAATAAGATGAAGCATGACGTACATTTTGTCCGTAACCGTCCTTTTTCATGAGCCTGAAGTCTTTGCAATGTCAAGAATAGAACCATACATTCAATCATAATTGAGTGCCCGATTCAAGGGCAGAGACAGGTCCCATTTCATGTCGTGAACAAACTAAGCCGCTGATTTTTAATACATCGGATTATTTTTCTGATAAATTCAGCAACCTATAGCAATCATGGCGTAGAGGGTGAGATTTCCGAGGGCCAGGGAGACGAAGAAGTAAGCCATTTTTATCATGTACCTTGTTCTTCTTGTCTGTTCATGAGACTTGACTTCTTCCTAGCGTTACGAGCCAGGGAAAATACATTTTCACAGCCCGGAGCCCTGTTTGATGGCCTGGTGCAAATCAAAAACGCCCTTCACCCGAAGTAATGCACTTCATTGAAGAAGCGCAATACCAATGGAATCCAGGTTTTATTTTCCCAAAAAAAGAAAGAAGAATTACGAAATCTTGATGTCCAAATCCATGAAAAAAGCGCTTCAGGGATCATGTGTGGATCTAGTGGAAGGCCGTGAGTATTACCGGGACTTGTCGGCCTTGTGGCCCTGTTTGTTTCGCAGGAAACGGATGCATTTTCCCGAGAAAAGGGCCGTCTTTGTGGCAGCAGGTAACGTCCCACAATGTGCGGTCAGCCCACGGGATATTGACCTGTCAAGCCTGGCCTACCTCTGCCTGCTCGCCCGTCGTCATCGTCGCCACTCGTTGTCACTGTTATCACCAGATTCGCCGCCATTGCCGCTCACCGATGCTGCCTGTTGGACTCCCCTCGAGCCGTCAAACTGAACCGAGAGTCGAAACTTACGGGCTGGGTTCATGCCGACCCGGCCTTGCCCGACCCAACCGGGCCGACCGACAAGTACTCGGGTCGAAACCGGGCAGACTTCTAGCGGGTTGGGCCAGCTCGATGGCCAGCCATAAATTACAAAGCGACAATATTTTTCAGTTCTTTTATTGTTTACTTAAGGAAGACCATTTTCACTGTAAACTTCCTCAAACCATGTTATTGTGCTTTCAAAGTTCTAGCTCTAGCTTGCTTTGGGACATGAATAGACTTATGGTGCATTTTTCATTGAGTGTCTCATTTGCCATTGTTTGTAGGAAACTGTATGAAACTTAATCAGTCGTAGGTCCTCACCTGAAAGTATTATATCGCTCCGGTCCGATCACCTGAGTATAAGGTACAGCTGTTGGAAGCTGTGTTCTCATCAACATAGAGTATACATGTATATATATATTCAAGTGGAGACGAAAGAGAGGGGATCAGCATTGTTTTGGAAGCATCTGGCAGATTTTTTTCCAAGGTGGTAGTTGGCGAAACCACCACGAGTTAAAGTTTTTTGTAGTCGTATGGAGTCGTTGTTCTACCATTATGTGAAACTTTTGACAAAACTTGACGAGATCTTGTTTCTGTGAAGCGTGGAGACGGCCATGGATGAAGTTAGAGCAGGTGGAATCAATCGTCTTCTAATCCATAAGAAGGCAGAAAGGATAACCATGATCGACTGACATGATCAGAGTAGGGCCGCCCCCCCATCACATGCACCAGACTACAAAATTGATAAGAAAAATGGATCGGATGGTGGATATACATGCTAACAGTGCATGCATGTTTCCTCTTTTGAGAGTCGTTGTATCTGCTAAGAATGCATGTATGTCTCCCCTTGGGTCACTTAAGTGCAAAGTCAGGATTTTATCTTTAGGGAGCGGAATAGTCCTACATAGGGGTGAACAACAAGTCGTCCGGCCGACTCGTGAACGAGTTCGAGCCGAGTCATTTGCTTAACAAGTTGTTCAAATAATCAAGTTGAGTTCGAACTCAATACGTAACTGTCGAGCTGGAGCTCGAGCTGCTTCCATCAAGCTATTCTCGAGCTCAAGCCGAGTCGAGTTTCGAGGTTTCATTACTCGAGCCGAGCTCGAGCTCGACTTGGCTCGTGTTCACCCCTAGTCCTATAACCACCACTAAATAAAATTTTTGAAAATTTTTAACTGAAGTTATCCTGAAGAGGCTGAAGCCCCTCCCCATTTCTCTTTTCCTGTTGAGTTCATGATTGTTGTGGGATCCAAGGTCACTCATATTTTCTCAAACTTTTTATAATGGTAAAACTAAAATTTTGAAAAAATTTAATCGGTAAAGGCCCACCTAGATATTTGTTGGCCTTGATCATGGAGCAATAGTCCATCGCGGTATGATTGGCAGCCACGAGGTATGACATTCATCTCCAGCATCATCAGCTTGCCGGAGCAATGGGTGTTGTGCAGTGGCGGAGCCAAAAAAAATTTAATTGAAGATATTAATTTTAAAAGTACTAGACACTTCAATTGCATAGTAAAATGATGATTGAAGGCATCACTGTAAACAAAAGCACATGTGGCTCCACTTTGGGGTTGTCCACTGGCGGACCAAAAAATATTTTGGCTTAGGAGGGCATTTGTGACGCACCGATTTGTAGATCAGAAAATAGTTATGTGGTATTAACATATGAATAGCAAATTTGTGGGTCTGTGTGGGCAATTGCCCACACTTGCCTGGGATGTCAAATTTTGAATTGAATTGGTAGGGAATCAGCAGTAGTGAAGCTATGTCGCAGCTGTTGTGGGCAGTTATCCACACCAGCTCTTTAAATTTGTTTATTTATATATTGAGATATATTTTTTTATATTGTTTTTACATATGAATGCTTCGTAAAAGTTTGAAATTTAAACTAAAAGCACCCTTTAGTCAGATATTCCTGGTTCTACCACTGGGGATAAGGACTCAATCCGATGTGAATCACATTTTTTGAAAAATATGTGAAATATATATGTACGTATATACAATCTAATAAGAACCGCAATAAAAATGTCATCTTGCCACCCACGTATTATTAAATTGAACTGAATTTGAATCGGCTGAGTAATTCAGGCTAATTTTTGTGACACTGGTAGTAACGAGTCTCGTCCTTCAGTGTTTACAGATTTATTGTTTACCATTTTAATTTAACGGGATCAACCTTAAACGGATCTGGAAGCTGATCTAAATATGAAACTAAATGGGGATCTCATGGTGGGTAAGATACGACTATTACATATAATATAACCTTGTCCAATCCTTACGGGTTTCGGACTTGGGCTCAAATTTCAGAAACCTAAACCACATATCAAATCCAAATCGGGATCCATTGGGCACCAGTGCTTGTCCAACTTGCTTGCGTTAAGCATGTCGCCAGCATTCATCTTGTACATGATCTAATACTTCTTTAAACCGGTGAAAGTTCAGCCATCAATTTGATTCATGTAAGCGATACTTCTTTAAACGAATGCACGACACTTTATTTGATAGGTGTACTATTCTCCACCCAGTTTCCAATGCAACCCTAGACCGAAGCGGCAAAGAGAAAAAAAAAGGGGCTTCAGCCCTGGGTATCTCTCATCTCCCTTCTATCCCCAAACTACTCCTTTGAACTACAAATGATGGATACACCACATTTAATTGATGAGTGAACTACAAACTACGAAACTAGGTCAATACATCCAATTTGGATAAAACTTTTGATAAAACTGCTCTCAAAAATCACACACACACATATATATCTATATATCATGTATGCAGTACCCATCCATTTTGAACATTCCATATTCAGTTCCAAAGTCGGATTCAAATTCAAGTGTGTTAAGAAATTGGATTTAGCTCGTCAATTCGAATTCACATCCAGGTATAATAATATGGGTTTTAGTATCTAATGCATCCGATAAATCCGATCTATTGGCATCTCTATCCTTAACTTTTTGTTTGGAGTGAAAGAGATGTGCATATATTGCTGCGGTTCCTTTCCCATCAAATCAAGAGATGCAAAAGATTGAGTAGAAAACGTCCAAACGAAGGCTTATGCTATGATTTCAAAAAATTACTCATGGCGTGACAATCACGAAGTAAGGAGAACAGATTACCAACGTTATTAGAAATTAAAGTGGAAGTTGTTGCATACATATGGGATCCTTGCGCACCAAAATGATGCTCAGTCTAATACTTTTTTATTTTTCAAATCAATTTAAAAATATTTTAAATAACTTTATGCTGATACGAGCCGGGGCACATCCGTCGAGTCGATACTCCGTATCGGAGGTTTAGCCCATAAAGTTACGCTACAGATCACATCGTATCGGAGGTTTCCTTACTACCGTTCCGATACGATATAGGCCGATACAGGTTTATATATATATATATATATTTTAATCAGTTTAAATTCTTTCATCGCGCGTCGGGTTGTTACCCGACCCGCGGCCCGACGTCCATCCCTGGTTGGAGACCGTGCGATGCAATTCAAATTAATAAGCTTGGCTGGCGCGATTGCTTGGGTATCCATTTGGCGCAATTTGTTTTCTGTGATTCTATCTCACAGAGGATATCTTTGTAGCTTCTCTGCTGTCGAGGTATGTTCTGGCTGTAGTTTAAATTTCTTGAGTTTTTATGTTTAGTTCATGGGGATCGCAATCGTATTCTTTTACAGGAGAGTGATTCGAGTCAAGGGTTGGCTTTTGTAGATGGGATTCTCGAAACCGTAGTCCAGATCAAACCTCTGTGTTTTGTTCTTGATATAAACGTTGTTGGTATCATGTTCCTGATGATGGCCGAAAGTGACACGAGAGGCTTGTATTCTTGTGTTTTTGCTTGCGTCCCCAGTTTCTTATTCTTTTTCGTTTCGCTCTGTGCGTACTCTTCCGTTGGCTTTTTGCTCTTAGAATTTGTGCCCGTTTGTCCCTTTTTTGCAGAT
Organism: Nymphaea colorata; assembly: GCF_008831285.2. Taxonomy (NCBI): domain Eukaryota; kingdom Viridiplantae; phylum Streptophyta; class Magnoliopsida; order Nymphaeales; family Nymphaeaceae; genus Nymphaea; species Nymphaea colorata. The sequence goes on from NC_045147.1 coordinate 14,090,604, forward strand.
TATCATTGCCTTCATACACTTTCTTTTAATGGCATATGGTACCTGTGCTTACTTTGGATTTAGGTGTTCTGCCAAGGTCTTATTCGTGGAGTTGCTTTTTCATCCATTAACGTTGCTGCTCTTTCTTCATCTAATGCGTCTTCTCTTGTTCTGCTGTCATATGTAACTCTAGATTATGAAACATGTTACTTTACATGTTCTTGTTGTGCTTTTTCTGGTGCATATATTATAATAGGTATGATTTTAAAATTTTAGGCCAATTTTTTGCATTTTGATGTCATCATCATTTCTATGTAGAGCCAGAGAATACTGGAGACTTCAATTTAAGAGAGTTTATCTTGTCAGTGTAGTATGAAGTGGATTAGAAGCAAGTTAGTCCAAGATGTATACAGTGCATTTTTATGAAAATTAGAGAAAATGGGTCTAATTCCTAAATCCTGAGATGTATATAACAACATGTAATTTCTTCTATTTTTTTGGCATGTCTCTGAATGTGATATACTCCTAATCATTGTCACAAAAAATTCGTATTTTTTATTGTTTTTTTATTTTTTTATAATTTTCGGGATTTATTAAATGTTTTAAAAAATTTTAAAAATTTGCCGAGATTTTTCCGAGTTATTCCCGAGATATACAACTTTTGGTATTATACTCGAGAAATTCCTCACCGTATAATACCCGTACACGATATATGTGGCAATGCTCCTAATTCATGAAGGTATCTAAGTTGGGATTTAAGATGTCAAAAGGTAAGCTAGAAGCGATACCAATGGCATATTTCAAGGGAAAGCAACTAACATTTCTTTACAATAGAAGGTTGTAACTTGTAAGTAACATATATTGCTTCATGGACATGATGTTGACAATGTCTGACATGAACTTGATCGTTTACGGAAGGGCTTTGTTATATCTAGTGCTGATATCAATTTTCTTGTCATGTTTGCACAAATGTGCAGAGACTAGACAAATTATTGGTGTATCAGGCACCTTAGTCAAGGGTTTCTTCTTTATTTTTGGTATGTGTCTGAATGCGATATACTCCTAATTCATCAAGGTATCTAAGTTGGGATTTAAGATGTCAAAAGGTAAGCTAGAAGCCATACCAATGGCATATTTCAAGAGAAAGCAACTCACACGATAGAAGGTTGTAAGAAACATATATTGCTTCATGGACATGATCTTGACAATGTCTGACTTGAACTTGTTCGTTTATGGAAGGGCTTTATTATATCTAGTGCTGATGTCAATCTGCTTGTCATGTTTGCACAAATGTGCAGATACTATACAAGTTGTTGGTGTATCAGGCACCTTAGTCAAGGCTTCACATTTAGTTACTCAGATGTATCCTGTTCGGTTGCCTATCATAATCAGCATGATCAGTCAAGTGAAATCGGGTGCTATGTTAGGCACAAAGATAAAAGAGACTCCACCATGTCTTTACATGGCAAAGAATGGTTCCTTGTGAAGTCAATCCATGATGGAAGAGTGTTGTTAGATATTCTATTTCTGTATGAGCCTCTAGGAATTCCATGGATGTTTTATGGCTGCCAATCGAATGACCTGCCTGTATTGTTTGGACTGGCATCTGCAACATGTGGTCCAATTGCGTTTAGCAAATTTTTGAAAAATGGTCCAACTTAACATTGATAATGATAAGTACGTGGAAACAAATGATACTTTTTGACTGATTGAAGGTCATCCATTTCGTATTTGAGTTCTCCTGTTTTGTTTCTCCTGTTGTTTCACATTTATTAACATCTCTTGTTGTTTTTCATAGTTCTATGCATGCCAGATCTGCATCACCATCTTATCAAGTAACTCTTTTATGTCTGTTGACTTGGGGGAGTTGATAGTTGCTATTTCCTTTTAGATTTCTTGGACTCTGATATTTGTGAATATGGAATCAACATCCTTGTTGAGGGATTTAACCATGCCATGGCATAAAATAGATTAGCCTACACTTAACTGTCTGTTTTCCCACTACATAGAATAACCACTTCTGCTAAATGTATAGTCACCAGTTTATTTGCATATTGTTGTGGCACATCCAGTTCCAGTACATACTCTTGTGACCTGGGTTGTGTTTACTATTAACTGATTACTTGGATCCTATGACCCAAACTGCACTATCTATGATTGGACAGGTAGAATATGCGGAGAGCAAACATGCATAGCAGTTCTCGGTTTATCTTATAATGCTTTTAGTCATATGTCATTTTCCTTTTTCTTTTCTCCAGATATTGTTTGATTTAGCAGTATATGGTGCTTTAGTTCGTCTACCATAGAGGTGGTCATTTCTCAGAGGCTTCCATCTTTTTGCGCATAATAAGATCAATGTGTGCATCCTGTCCTGTCTGCAACCTAAGCTTCCCCTTGCCTGAACTGGAAAGGTACATTGCTTTTCTTATATACTTTAGTCTTTTTAATTTCTTCTTAATTTATCTATTTCCTTAATAAACTGCGGGATTACCTCATGCCTTTGTATTTTGTTTCAAATGTTCTTTGGTTGTTGATAACATTTACAGGCATGTCAATGATCATTTTGAGGACAATGAAATCTCAATGGATTCGGAGCTGGCATGGGCAATTGAATTGGCCCCATCGAGTCCTTTGTCAAAGGTAAGTGCTTGAGCTGGCATTTCTTCATCTTTGACACTGTTGCATATGTTATCTTAACTGGTATGATAACTTGTTTACAATCACAAATATGTCAGATGATGGAACTTCCTGATGCTTGGAAAATTTTCGTCTTTGCTTCTTTTATTGCATGACATACTACATATTTATACATAGATGAGCATATTTATCATCTGACATTGACACATAGTTTAGTTTCTTGCAAACTTACGGGACAACAGAGTATAGGAAAGAAACTGCCATTCAGTTATCTCATATTATTTATTACTATTTATCCATTTACTTCTTGGTGTATGCCAGATGCTACTCCATTGACCACTTTTACATTGACTTTTGCTATAAAAGAAATATTGTGAGTCTGCATCTCTATAAATCTTGCTCTTCCCTTCCTTCTGGATATGTTGGGTAAGAAATCACTTCAGTCAACTGATGAAGCATTTGTGTATTCACATTTCACATTCCATCCATTTTTCCTACTTTTTTTCTGTTTTAATGAGTATGTGATTCCAATTATGGGATGATACCTATGCAGTTAAAAGCACACTTAAGCACCCACCTAGGCTTACCTAGGCCATGGGGCCACCTTTCTTACTAGGCTATAATACCTAGTCACTAACTTAAAAAGTTTGCTCCTTTTCTTTTTCTTCTTCTACATCTTCCTTTCTTTGTTCTTCCTTTTCTCCTTTGTTATTCTAATCTTTTTTCTTCCTTTCTTTCTTTCTTTGTTTATTGTTCTTTAGTGCCTACTCCTTTTTGAAGGTTCACTTTCTAGGCCTTCATAGAGCTTGTGGCTACATAGAATAATATCAATTTCTAAGTCGCATGGATACGGCAGATTGGCCCCTGTACTCATCATGGTACATTTTGAATGTGCCTGGGTCTGACCTGATCCAAAATGCATTTAAACCCTTTTTCTTCTTAACAAAAGCATGAAGTTATATATATATATATATATATATAGAGAGAGAGAGAGAGAGAGCTGATCCAAACCACATAGATTAAACCCTTTTTCTTTTTAACAAAACACATGAATTTTAGTGGAGTTTTGAATATATATATATATATATATATATATATATATATATATATATATATATATATATATATATATATATATATATATATATATGTATATAATATAGGCATATTGCCATACCCATGTTTCTGAACTTTCCTTACCTGGACCTGCATCATCTTACTAGTACCCGAGCCCACGCCTGTACCCATGTGATTTAGATTAATTTGCACTTTTTATAACAGCATTCATAAACCGCTTTATATTATGTGCTCATAGACTTTACCGCCCTCCTCATTTAGAAATAAAGAAATGAATGAAATTAAAGTTGAGGGTTTCTCAACTTCACAAGGATCAAGCTGGAAGCCTTTCATTTCAATGTAATGGATTTCCTGTAGACCGGACTTCTGCTCTAGCTTCTGTTTTAAAAAATAGGATTTGCCAGTATCTGTGAACACTTTTTATCTTGCACTGATCTTCCTCATCTTAATTGTTGGATGTTCTCACATTTTGTTTCTTCCATCTTCTTGTTTTATTTGTCATTTAATTTCTTAACCCAGATTCATTTGTTTCTCCAGCAGGGTGAATTAAGCCTGGATGAAGGATTTTCAGGGAGATGGCTGCCATGTGCTGAGAACATGTCGGAAGGGCAGACTAGTAAGCAGAGTGAAGAAAAAGTTAAACATCTAGTTAGTTTACAATTAAGGAGTAAATTCTACCATGTTGAAGATGGTTTAGTGACCTTATTAAGAAACTGCCTGGAGTCAGATACCAAAAATCTATGCAGCATAATTTCTAGACATGTTGACCACTTTCAGAGTACCAAATCAGAGGATTCAGGTTGGGGTTGTGGGTGGCGCAATATTCAGATGATGAGCTCACACTTAATAACTGAGAGGAAGGATGCTAGAGAAGTTCTATTTGGTGGCTTAGGATTTGTTCCTGATATTGCTTCACTTCAACGATGGCTTGAAATTGCTTGGGAAAGAGGCTTTGACACCGTTGGTGCAAGGTCATTCCAGAACAGAATATATGGATCAAGCAAATGGATTGGAACGACTGAATGTGCTGCCCTTTTTCGTTCTTTTGGCCTCCGGGCAACGATAGTTGATTTTGAATGTGAGAAAGTCAATGGTTGTGGCAAGAAAAGATTTATGAAGCAGGTTCATGGACCAATGGACAAGTTTGTCACAAAATTTCACAAGACTACATCTCAAACAAATGGAAGCGAATACGCAGGTGCTGAACATTCTGAATCTCACATTCGTCCTCCATATTGTTTCCAAGAGAAAGATTCAATATCTGACACTTGCGAAAGCTATAATAGTACTGGTGACCATCATGCCCTTGTTGACTGGGTTTGGAATTATTTTGCTAGCGAGAATTATTGCAGCTCAGGCGGTGTTTCTGTGAGTAAGAAGACGTAAGTTATTCTGAAAATTTATCTCATTCCAATATAGTTGTGGTTACACACACCTGCAACATAAGCAAAAAGTATTTTGCTTATACGATCTCTGGCATGATACACGTTCCATTTAGACATAATCATGGAAATATTTTCTGACCGTTATCACACTGAAGTTGTGAGCAGGCCTTTGTATTTCCAGCACGATGGACACTCCAGGACTATCATAGGGATTCAAATTCATAAAAGTGTGGAAAAGATGTCAAGAGAATACAGCTTGCTGGTTTTAGACCCTTCTCAGGTTCAAATCTTGTTTATCTCTCTGTACTTAATTTCAGAATTCATGAATGTATGTAGGTCTTCTTTAGTGTTAGACCCTTCTTCGGTTAAGATCTTATAAAGCTTTCTGTACTTGATGGCATTATTTCAGAAATATACAGGGTTCATATAGTCCTTGGACTGAATAAGAGGATTATGTGGAATGATTATGAAACGTCTAACAGACTTGATTTATAGATTACGAAGTGCCACATTTAAAGTTACTTTTTCCACACACTATATATATATATATATATATATATATATATAGGTTTTCCATCTTTTGCCTGTTATATAATCTTCTTGTCAACTTATGAACATATTCAGATTCTTCTGTGATAAACAGAGAGTTTTTTAACGGAGTCCTTCATCGAGTCTCATGTTGCTCTGCTATTGTGTCCCATCTCTAGGGTTTTGAATCTTTAACTTCCTTAAAAGGACTATCTCTTGCTTCTTCACTTGGCAAAGGGCATAAAAATTAAGAAGTTCCAAGAAGTCTTTAGAACTTCGAGTTCTTCTAAGAAGCTCAACCAAAGAACTACCTTATCTTAATCAAAGGATATTTTAGTTGACCTCACTATGGCCATCCTAGTTGCAGAAGAAGTAAAAATGGGAAATACAGGATCTAGCGTTTTTCCTTTATTGAAGTCCAATATTAAGCACTTCTTAGCAAATGGAACAACTTATTCCTGGCAATGATGCTCTCTGCTAATTGACAACCTGATTTTTGTCCATAGCGAACTGTTGATTTGGAAAGTTCACTGAAAAGAAATGTTGGATGGCAGAGGTTGCTGAAGAGGGGAGTGCATACACTAAAGAAGCCACAATATCAGGTTATTCTCCATTCTTGTTATTTAGTTACTGATTGCTTCATTATTTTGGTGCATGCTAGACTTCTCATAGTTGATAATGTTCCCTTTTGTAGTTATGCTATGTGGATCCGGGAATTGCATTTGGGAAGGAATTGGAGCAGCTTAAGACAATCGACAGCATTCTAGTTGAAATCTGATGGCTTGAATATGTACATCTTAAATGTATATGTCTCACTTTTTGCAGTTTATGTTCTACTGTAAGTCGTTTACCATGTGATTAGGGATTCAAGAAAGTAATTATAGTTTCTTCAATGGCCACAGGTGTGATTGTTTTGTTTTCTGTCAAGTTTGCATGTGCTGTAAATGTGTGCATGCTATTGTCGGTTTCTCTTCTTGTACTTCATAGCTAATTGCATGTGGATGTATGCATCTCACAGCCTGTAGGTCCTGTCGGCAATATGAGCTGGGTATGTGCCACTTTCGAGTCTGTTGGCCTATGTGCATAATGGATGGAACTGTTCAGTGTTTGTTGTATTCAGAGTGAAGAGTTTATAGATCAGTCCCCCTATGGGCACAGTTGTTGCCCACTCTTAGTTTCCTCTGTTTCGGGATGTCTAAGATGCCAACCTTCTAATGGGATACAGAACCTCTTGATATTTGAGTTATGGTGCTTTTGTCAATTATGTAGTTGCCAGTTGAAAGAGCAGCTTGCCTTCACAAATATCTGACATCCTTGGAACTTACCATGTTGTAATCGATTGGTCATTGATTCTGAAAGAGGAGAAACTGAAGTTCATTAATGAGACGAGTCAGGAATATCGGATTTGGGATAACGGTCAGTCTGATTCTTGAACTTGAACAATAATGAAATGAATCTCCATCGGAGCATGACAGATGAAACCGATACATTTGTGGGAATTCCTTCTATTGAACAGAGTTTTGTAAAAAGGCTTCTACATGCAAAAGGGAAGAAACTATGAGCGGACAAGGTCTACACTGATAACACATCTGAAGGGGACATTTTAATCGGTTCAAAAATCAAGAAGCAAAATTTGGAATACATTCAACAGCTTATGAAAAAACCGTGCTACTGCTTCTCTATGTCGATACATACGAGTGTTTTACTCTAGTAGACAAATCTGGTTGGATCCATTTGTTCTTATTGGATGTCCTAGAGCTGCGCCTGCATGAGCATCTCGCATGTCACTTTTAAGAAAACTATATTATGGTAGGTCGAAAATGTTCTTTCCTAAAATGGGCGAACTTGGGGCAAGCAGATCCATTCTGGCATGTATTAATAAAGATGCACAAATTGGACTCTTAGACCTTCTTCAGCTTGAAGATCTTAGATCTAATCCCTCCATTTAACTCAACAAGACACTTGTTGGCATGCGTTGGAAAAAGCATTGATCCAAGAAAACTCTGATTATTTGATTTTCTTATGAATACTGTCATCCTTATCTGGTAAAAGTAGGCTCCTTCAAAGGAGAAGTTCTTGTATGAGAAAGAACCTGGTAAATGAACTAGGATCCATGCTTTATTTCTGTTAGAGCATGACTCGATTTTATGGCGAGTCAAGTCAAGTTCAAGCACACAAGAAACTGCGCTAAAGCACATTACTGCAAGACGATAGTAAATTTTTGGCTGTAAGCTTCTTGGTGAAGCTCAAACAAACTTATGTAGGTGAGACTTGACAGATTTATGAATTATGAAATAGGATCAAACTAGATTAGGAGTATAATTATAAAAAAGATTTGGGCATTGATCTAGCTATTGTAACATGTTACTAATTGTGTTGTTTCACCCATTGAGTCTACATTTGGTTCACATATGATCAAATACAAACTCTAAATTTAACCACTATTCTGAATTCTATTTGTTTGATGAATCTTTCTCTGTGGTTTCTTTCAGATCCTCTTGTCTTTCTTTGTGGTTTCTTTCAGATCCTCTTGTCTTTCTTTGTGGATGTTTCCTACTACGGGAGTGATGAAGCCTGGCTAGGCCTGGGCGTCGGGGCTGGGCCGCCGCCGGGTACTCGGCCCGGTCGGGCCCGAGCCGGGAAAAACCTGGCCCGGGCCCGATAAGCCGGCCCATGTCAGCCTGGCCCGACCGGATTCGGTCCATTAAGGATTAAAAGGGCGGGCCCGAATGAAAACTAACCTGGGCCGGTTCGATTCGACCCATTAAGGATTAAAAGGGCGGGTTCGAATGAAAGTTTTCATTTTAACAGCATAAAGAAGTTTTTCTTCTTTCAGGACCCGTTTGATGCACTGGAAGAATTTAACGTGATAAATTTAACTCTGTTTGATGTACATGGAAAATTTAAAGTGGTAAGTTTAACCCTGGTTTGATGATGGTAGAAAAATAGAGAGAATTTTTTCAGAAGTGTTAATAGTCTTTTTTTGTTTTCCTCCTCAATTTGACGTAAGAAGAAAATGGAAGATGATCTTCCAAAAACAACAAAATATTGAGGGTATTCCCTACCATCGAGACTACAAAGATCAGCACTCGTCCGGAGGTTCCCCAATCTCTCTATAGTGACCCTGCCATGGAAATTGCTTCTGTATTGATGGATTTCCCTTTGATGCAAAGCTTTATATATTCTCAAGCCTAACCGGTAAGCCTGAAAAGCTAATTCTATACAGGTACTTCAAATACTTAACCAGAAAAGTATTCACAAGGAAGCCTAACCGGTAAGCCTGAAAAGCTAATTCTATACAGGTACTTCAAATACTTAACCAGAAAAGTATTAACAAGGATTCAACAAAAATCTATTTGATACATTTCAAAATTACAGTCATCTGTTATCTTACAACATTGAGAGAAAAAAACGCATAAGATGCTTTACAAGTAACAAAACATGGACATACATGAACAAAACCTTAAAAATCTTCAGATTACTAGTAACCCCTTGGACTTCGACTAGAAGTCATGCCAACAGGGCTCCTAACATCAGCAGCACGCTCAGGTGAAGCACTTTGCTCCTGTCCAACTGAAGGCAGCATCCGAACACCACTGGTCAAAGACCCAGCAGGACTCAGGATAGGACTACCAGCTCGATTTAAAGCTTCAATCTCTAAAGCCTCTGCTTCCTCCTTCAGCAACGATAGCTGTTTCATGGTGTGCATTAGTCAACATATATGCCCTCCGAAAACAATCAACCAAAATTGCAAACTCACCCTAACATCATTCTCCTTCAACTGGTGCTGTAGTGAAACAATAGCAGGACTCAAACTGCAAGAGTTCAAGGTCACGTTTAACTAAAGGCAGTCATTAGGAGATAGCTGCAAAACTAAAGAAAGCACCAGACCAACCAGTACTCCATCAATTTGCATAAGGAGACATGGTAGGTACTGCTTGATTATATGCCGTCTTTTCTTCCTCAAACAACATGGTTAGCATATCAATGAATGATGTCAAAGGAGAATCAAGCTTCAGAAGTGAAGAGCTTGGAACAACTTGAAGAGAAACTTCTTTCCTCGTGTACTCAGCACCACTGGCGTTGGAGACAGTACTTGCTTAGAAAGCACTTGAACAAAATTTCCAGATTCTTTGTTTGTATATTCTGAAGGTACATCCTTTCAGAAAGAGGATGCAGATTCTATAATAGAAGCTACAAAGCCATTGGATAGGATTTTTTCTTTCTTTTCTTTCTGTTACATGCTCATATGCCATAAAAAGGTCTCGTAATGAAAACAGAGCTTATTTAGATCTGGGGAGAAAACTATTCGAGAAAATAAGAAATGTACGAGAGTACAATGAACAGATATGTTGGCAAAGGCGACTGTGGCGTTGGCGAACCGGCGGAGGAGCGGCGACGGAAGAGAAACTGTCGTCGACTGCGGAGGGAGGAGGAGACTGGTGAAACGAGGGGAAATGGCGTATAGTTGGGAAAAGGTCGAGCGGGTGAAATTTCACCCGCTCGTGAAAATTCACCCCGTTTGATACGAGGGGAAATGGCGTATGGTTGGGAAAAGGTCGAGCGGGTGAAATTTCACCCGCTCGTTTTAGGAAAAACGGGTGAAAATTCACCCCGCTGAGACGCCCGTACAGATTTTTCTCGAATTTCTCCTTTTACCCGCGCAATCAAACGGGCCGCCTTTCTCTTCTCTCTCCTCTCGTTCGTTCTCTCTTCTTCACGGGACAAGAAAACCAGATCGGCGACAGGCTGGCGGCGACCATCGACCAGAGCTTGACGAAGATGCTTTCGTTGCAGGTGGGTTCAATGTTTTCTTTTTTGATATGTTGTCTTTTCCTTCTCTCTTCATCTGGCTCTATTCCGGCGAAACCAGACAGGCGATGGACCGGAGGACTCTCCCTATGTCGCTGTCTCCCTCTCTCCCCACTGGAGAGTCTGTAACACTTTGCATAGAGGGTTTCAGAGAGCTCTGGTCATGATGGCGCTCATGAACGTTGGCCGGTCGGGCCGCTGCCGGAAGGGGAACGGCGGTGGGCGTCGGGCGTGAAGAGAGAGGGAGAGGAAAAGGAAAGTCCCACCCTCTGGTCCCGAGCCCCCGGCCCGATTCTTAATGTTTCATAATCGGGCCGGGCCAGGTAGGGGCCAGATTATGAAGCCCGGTACCCGACAGACCTCGGGCCCGGCCCGAAAAATTAAATCAGAGGGATCTTTCTTGTCCAGAAAGAAAGACGATTGTTAGAGTCGGAGTTAATTCTAATTTCTTTTGCTCCGCTTTTCGGACCGCTGAGCTAGAGGAAGAAAATGGAGGTCTCTCTCCCTCTCCCTCTCCCTCTCCCTCTCCCTCTCCCTCTCCCCTTTTGTAGCCTTCTGTCCCTTTTCGTCTAAAATCTGCTGTTTTGTTTCAGAACATGTTCGTAAACCCTTCAGGCGAATGCGATTCGAAATCTGCCGCCGATTCTGAAAGAACACTGTAAGGTTCCCTCTCCTTCGTTTTCTTTTTGTGCGTTAACGGTCATGTATCGAGATGCAATAGATTCCTGATACGTTCATGATCTTTGGTGTCTCTAGTTTGTGCTTGTTATTTTCCGTTCGTCTAGGGAAACTTCTTGGATATAGATGTTAACACTTCGATGATACCGCGATGCCATGAAATCCCTATTTCTACTTTGGGGTCTTAATTCGAGATCCGCTTCATCGTTCATTTGTTCTAGTTATGATTGCAAAGGAAGGTTGAGATTTTCCTTGTTGAGCCAGAATGTATTGTTTTACTTTCAGGATGGAAATCCTATGCGACATTTGTGGTGTTGTTGGCATAGGGAAATGCTACTGTTTAGATAATTGTCTTTCCGAGGTCTTACCTATTTTAGGAAGCCGCTTGAGAGTGGAATATTCAGTGCTTCGAAAAATATGTTCGCGAGTTACAGAAGTACATTTTTAGGATTATTGGTTTTTTAGCATGAGAAGTAAAATTTCACGTGATAGCTTATATTTTCATAATTGACAACTCGCATTTAGTATAATAGCATCACGATGTTTATTTTGCTTTTAAATTAGAGAGGTCAAAAGTAGCACTATGTATTTCATAACTTTATAAAACGCTTTGCAGTTTCAAGAGAACTTTTAGTTGTCATAGTATTTCTACTAACTTCTGGATCAGTGTTTTACATCTACCTGCACACCGTCCTTTTTCTCGATTGAGTTTCCTATATTCCATTCAATTTCTCTCTCAGAACGTTAGTTTTTGTTTCTTGGGTTAAGGAAATATGGATATGTAGAGAAGCCAAATACTTGGTTGTACACTGTATCTTGATCGTCGAGGAAACATACATTAGAGTTTTCATGCACTTCTTAGGTCTAAGATGGTTTGAACGTGTGAGGGTGGTAAAATTTGTAAAAGTGTTTGATTATGCCAACATAAATAGTTGACTCAGATGGTGCACATCCGAGAGATGTTATATTGCTTACATTGAAAAAAGGTGGCTCGTTTGTGTGTGTTTCTTATTTTTGTAGTCGATAATATGAATGGCAATTATAATACATGATGTATTAGGAATTTAGGATGATAATGCAATCAGTTATTGACCAAATTAGTTTTGTAAAACATCATAGAATTAGGAGATACAGTTTTTGCAGAAAGTTTTTTTTATCAATCCATCTCAGCTTTGCTGATTTTCCGCTCTTTACAATCTCTGAATTGTATTAACGCTTTTCATTTGAACAGATATTGCTGTCTTGTTGAAACATTCTCATTGGGTGGATGTACATTTTCTTTCTAATATCGTTTAAGATATTGTTTGATCTAACGGTTGATGAATTCCATATTTTTGCTAAATGTTGATGAAGAAAGGGAAATGAAAAAATTTTGCCTTGGTTTTTTGATATTTGTTTGCTTGTGCAATCTTTGGGAACCCCATATGTAGAGGGGTATTCCAATGCTGATATGAGCTTAAACTGAGAGAATGAATGTTCCACTTATTTGAAATGATTACAGATCTTCTGTCCGATACCCAGCAGCTTGTTATCACTTGAATCAGAGGACCAAAGGAAAATATCTAGCACCTTTCTTAGATTCATAAAGTCTATAAGACTTCATCGAGCATGCTCTCTGCTTAACACCCTTTTCCTGGAAGATAATGTGGTTCAAGAAATTTTTTATGCGCTCTTTGGACAGTTATTTATTATGAAAATTTATTGGAAGACAATTTCAAATTTTCTTCAGACAATTGACTCCAAAATGCTAAACGAAAACATGAGGAGCCACTTTTGCCTTTTGTAGAAACACACACCAAGATGGAGAGAAAGAGAAGGAACACACAATATACGTGGAAAACCTCAAAGAGGTGAAAAACCACGAAGAAGCTCTAACCTAGGTGCCCAACCGCAACCCTAGGAGAGAGAAAATCTTATATCACTTAATCAACAATTACACTATAAGTGAGATTAAATAAGAGGGAAAAACGCCTAGGGTACCGAGCCACTCTCGGTACCCGTGCCCATGGGACCGGGTCTGGATCCAGACCCGGTTCCCTACACATGATATGTTAACACTCCCCCTCAAGCTTGGCATACATGTCAAACATGCCTAGCTTGCTTACATTTTTCTCGAATTGAGATGTACATAAGGCTTTGGTTAGAACATCTGCAATTTGATCTTCAGACTTCATATAAGGTAGGATCAACTCCTTTGAATCTATGCGTTCCCGTATGAAGTGGCGATCAATCTCCACATGTTTAGTTCTGTCATGCAAAACGGGATTATTCGCAAGATTAATTGCAGACTTGTTGTCGCAGTACATCCTCATCTTCTCTTCTGTTTCAACACCAATATCTGCTAGGAGAATCTTTAACCATAACATTTCTGTAACTCCCATAGCCACAGCCCTGTATTCAGCCTCAGCACTGGATCTAGAGCAAACTTCCTGCCTCTTACTTCTCCATACAACAAGGTTACCTCCCAGAAAGATGCAGTACCCTGTGGTAGACCTCCTAGTATCAGTACATCCGGCCCAATCTGCGTCAGAGTATCCTTCAATATTAAGTTGGTCTTGCTGAGTATAGAGTAATCCTTTTCCTGGGTTATTCTTTAGGTACCCCAACACTCTTTCTGCACTCCTCCAGTGACAATCAGTAGGAGCATGCATAAACTGACTCAACACATTCACAGCATAAGTAATATCAGGGCGAGTAAGAGTAAGATAGATGAGCTTACCAACCAGCCTCTGATACCGCCCTTTTCCTTCTTCATCTAGGATGTTGCCAGTTTTGATGCTTATCTTTGTACCAGACTCCATTGGAGTTTGAAAGGGTCTGCATCCAAGTTTGCCTGTTTCCTTTAGAAGATCCAGAGTGTATTTCCTTTGGCTCATAACCAGCCCTGTCTCTGACCGTGCAATCTCTATCCCCAGAAAGTATCTTAGTTTACCCAAATCTTTAAGATCAAATTCAGCAGCTAACTTCTCCTTCATCTTCTTTTTCTCTTCTTCATCGTCACCTGTGACTATCATATCATCAACATACACAAGAAGAAGACTCACCAGGCCATCTCTCTGCTTAATGAATAGGGTGTGATCACCATTTCCCTGTTTGTATCCATTTGTCTTCATCACTATCCTCAGTCTTTCAAACCATGCTCTAGGAGACTGCTTTAATCCATACAAAGCTTTCTTAAGATGACAGCATTTTCCGCTTTGAACATATCCAGGAGGCATACTCATATAGACCTCTTCTTCTAGATTGCCATTTAAGAATGCGTTCTTAACATCAAGTTGATCCATGCTCCACCCCTTTTTCACGGCAAGTGCTAATATGACCCTCACAGTTTTCAGTTTGGCAACAGGGGCAAAGGTTTCAAGATAATCAATACCATATTTCTGGCTAAACCCCTTTGCAACAAGCCGAGCCTTATACCTTTCCACAGTACCATCTGGTTTGTACTTCACATTGAACACCCACTTTGAACCAACTAAATGAGTCCCTTTGGGAATATCCACAACTTCCCAAGTGTCATTCTTTGCCAAGGCATTCATCTCCTCTGTCATGGCCTGTAGCCATTTAGGATCCTCTCTAGCATCTTCCACACACCTGGGAATAACAGACTTAGACAAGGATGTTATAAAGCATTTGTAATCCTTACTCAATTTCGCATAAGAGACAAATCTCTGAATAGGATGAGAAGTGCAAGACCTGATGCCCTTGCGCAGGGCTATAGGAAGCTCTTCATTGATTAGACTTGGGTCATCCGGGGAGCTCACAGGATTGGGATTGGTTACATCAACATTTTCAATCACATCTGTCTTCTTCCTTCTGTACACCTGGCCAAACAAATGATCACGGGCTGTAGGCTGATTATCATCAAGACCCTCGTCCATGTGACGGTCTCTATCATCTCTGACTGTGTCTGCCACACTTTCACTGGCCTTGTAATCCAAGAAATCCGTAAACTGAATCAACTGATTTGAGGAATACTCTTCACTACTGTGTCCTAGATACTCCCCCTGAAGAGGATTCACATGAAAGTATGCCTCATGTTCATGGAAGGTGACGTCCCGGGAAACATAGACTTTAGAGGTGGTAGGATCAACACATTTGTATCCCTTCTGAGTGGAGGAATACCCCAGGAAGACAGCCTTGACAGACCGATGATCAAGTTTCTTGAGGGTGGGACTATGGTCATGAACAAAACAGACACACCCGAACACCCGAGGAGTAAGAGGCCAGGGATTCTGAGAAGGCCAAAGCATAGAGTACGGGGAATGGCCCTGCAACACACGGGTAGGCATACGGTTGATAAGGTGGGTACTAGTGAGAAGCGCATCACCCCAGTAGCGCTTGGGAACCTGACGATGGAACAGAAGAGCCCGGGTAACATCAAGCAAATGGCGATTCTTTCGTTCAGCCACGCCATTTTGGGGAGGTGTGTAACTACATGACGTTTCATGGACAATACCCTTGCTCTTCAAGAAATCATCTAGGGATTGAGAGACATACTCTCGAGCATTATCGGTGCGAAAAACTTGGACAGACGTCTGAAACTGAGTCTCAACAAAGGCCACAAAATTTTTGACAATAACAGGAACTTCACTACGTTCTTTCAACAGATACACGAACGTACAACGGGAGTAATCATCAATAAGGGTCATAAAGTAATGAAAACCACGACAAGTGGGTACTCCCGAAGGACCCCAAACATCAGAATGAACCAAAGCAAATGGACGAGTGGTTTTATTGAATGAAATAGGGTACGAGGCCCTAACATGTTTAGCTAACTGACACACTTCACAGGTGAAGGAGTCCATGGAAACAGAATGAAACAAACTAGGAAACAACTTCTTAATCAATGGAAACGGAAGATGACCAAGCCGCTCGTGCCATCGCATAATAGTAGATCTGTCTCCCATGCCTGACAACTGTCCACTAGTGGCTGAAATAAGAGCGGACGCAACCTGCACAGGCAGTCTGTAGAGTCCATCAATAGCCGAACCAATCCCAATCTTCTGCCCCGTCACCAAGTCCTGCAGAAAACACCGATCAGCAGAAAAGATCAGATTACAGTTGAGCTCTTTAGTAATACTGCTGACAGATAACAAATTCACAGGAATATTGGGAACATGAAGAGCATTATGAAGACAGTATTTATTTAGCAAGGACAAACTCCCTTTTCCAGCCACAGAGATAGAAGAACCATCAGCCATAGATACACGTTGCTGCCCCGAAGACAATTTGTATTCTTGGAACATCTTAGGGTCCCCTGTCATATGATGCGTAGCACCACTGTCAACAATCCAATCACCATGTGAGGAATTACCTTGGTCACTAGTGGCCACGAGAGCTTGGGCTAACTTAGCCCCCTCAGACGTGGAAGTATCCTCCTGAGTAGTAGACAGCCGGCTGATATACGCTTGCAGTTCTTTGATTTGATCGGAGGAAAGCTTAGATTTGGCAACATTTGAAGGACTACTCTGACTAGGCTCAGGCACAAAAGGACTCCGGCGGCTAGAAGGAGGACGACCCCGGACAAGCCGCCTCTCAGGATGAAGATCCCAACAAAAATCAACAGAATGTCCTGATTTGTTGCAATGGCTACACCGCCGAACAGGACGCTGTCCAATCCCAGAAGCACGACTAACAAAGGCTGAAGGAGAACTCCCCTGACTGGTGTCAATATGCATCACCTGTCGACGCTGTTCCTCAGATTCCACACGGGCATACACCTCTTCAATTCCGGGGACCTCGTCACAATTGAGAATTTGGCTCCTAATGGATTCAAATTCATCGCGTAAGCCTCCGAGGAAAAGAAACGTCCGATCCATCCACTCTTTGTCCCAGTACAAGGCATGATCAGACCCACAGTGCCAGTCATCATTCACATGGTAGTCAAGTTCCTCCCACTTAGTCTTTAGGGCTGCAAAGAAAGCGGCTACAGACAAGTCACCCTGTTTAAGAGAGTATATGCTACGTTTGATTTGGTACGTACGCAATACTCTCTTCTTACGGCCATACATCCGTGCAAGCACAGTCCACATGTCGTAGGCAGTCGATTTACGCAAGATCAAAGGCTGAATATCTGCAGAAACAGAACTAATAATCCATACTTTAACCTGACTATCTTCCAACGTCCAAGTAGCCCATCGCGGATCGGTTTTTGAAGGTGCAGGCTTCTCCCCAGTGATGTAGGGCAGGCGACCACGACTGGTTATCCCAATTTCTAGGGCAGCCGACCAAGAGAGATAGTTATCCTTGTTCAGCCGGATGGAGGTGACTTGAACAGGCAAGATCTCGCTCTTGGTATTGCTGCCCGAGTCTAGGGCATCATCGAGCTTGAGGGACATCTCCTCGGCCATCACAACCACCAAGGAGAAAGAATACCCAGCACCAGAGACGACAAACAAGAGGCAGCGGCGCTGAACGGCGGCGGTGCGGGAGAGAGCGACGGCGGTGGGCAGCAGTGGCGCGGGACGGCGGCGGCGCTGAAGTGGGCGACGGCGGCGCTGAAG
The DNA here is from genome assembly GCF_008831285.2 of Nymphaea colorata. Taxonomy (NCBI): domain Eukaryota; kingdom Viridiplantae; phylum Streptophyta; class Magnoliopsida; order Nymphaeales; family Nymphaeaceae; genus Nymphaea; species Nymphaea colorata. Next base: position 14,108,203 of record NC_045147.1, read on the forward strand.
TGGGCGACGGCGGCACGGGACGGTGGCGGCGCAGCTGGCAGAGGAAAAAAACGGCGGAAACACGACTATCACACCAACGATCTCTCACGCGTTGGCTCTGATACCATGTAGAAACACACACCAAGATGGAGAGAAAGAGAAGGAACACACAATATACGTGGAAAACCTCAAAGAGAGGTGAAAAACCACGGAGAAGCTCTAACCTAGGTGCCCAACCGCAACCCTAGGAGAGAGAAAATCTTATATCACTTAATCAACAATTACACTATAAGTGAGATTAAATAAGAGGGAAAAACGCCTAGGGTACCGAGCCACTCTCGGTACCCGTGCCCATGGGACCGGGTCTGGATCCAGACCCGGTTCCCTACACATGATATGTTAACACCTTTCATTTACTTGTTTTCTTTCTTTTTTTTTTCCAGTATGCTTATGAGTTATGGTAACATAATGCATTATTTTCCCCCTAATTTTCTTCTTAAAGGTTCTGTTCTTACATTTCAATCCTAATCTCAAATAATTTTTTTCGTTTAAACAGTAAGCTTAATTCAATCATCACCAGATTATTCTATACAAAACCTCATATTGAGCAATGTATTTAGCTCTGGAATGATGAATTGCTGCCAGATCAGACTAGCATAAGTGTGAATTATGCACTTTTTGTCTTAACTGAGAACTTGGACTTGGAATTATATTCGTTGTTTTAGGAGTCTCTTGGTTATTCAATTTGATTGAGGCCTGATCAGATGTCATTATCATGTTTGTGCCACAATTTATGATTTTGATGATATCATTGCTTGTTAGACAGGAAAGATGTTTTTACAGCTAAAACATAAATTTCATGATTCACATTTTTTCATCTACCTTACAAATGGATCTGGTACTTGTTGGGATTATAATGTGCAGCATCTTCCACGTTGTTTGTAATGTTATTGACTAGTAAGATAAGTGGCTTATCTTGCTGAAATATTCTCTATTTCTTTCTGAAATTCTGACTTTCAGGTATCCATATGTCACTGGTACATCCGTTGTTGCTGTCAAATACAAAGATGGAATTCTCATGGCTGCTGATACAGGAGGTCAGTTTTTGAACATGTTAACATTAAAATAAATTTCTGAAGTTTGACTTGAGTGCTGTTTCATCTTCTTATACAGTGGAAGACAATAGCTGCACTTTAGACAATGCTTAGTGTTCAATGGTTGATGATGACTTCTGAACTTGTTTATTTCTTACTTGTGCTTAGTCATATTTGATACAAAAACCATCAGAAGATGACATCCATATTGCTTATGTTTTTGGTTACTTAAACAAGTTTGGTATTGTACTCGAGTCTTATTCTTTGGGACCACGTTTACTCGAATTGTAAACCATTGATTTATTGGATTTTGTTAGTCCCAACAGGGTATAATAATTAAGATGGAAAAGAAACTTTTTTGGTATACAAGGGGCCTAAGATATTTTCCCTCTAAAAGATAAATGGAAGATTTTTGGATGCATTGTAAATTTGGATATGAATTCTATCACCATCTTCCAGTTGGATAGGTTTTCTTATGATTTCATATCTATGAATTGTTGACAGGTTCTTATGGATCTACCTTGCGCTATAAGAGTGTTGAAAGAATGAAAGCAATTGGTAAACATTCGGTTTTGGGTGCAAGCGGTGAAATAAGTGATTTTCAGGAGATCTTGAGATATCTTGATGAGCTGATGTATGTATTCATTCTGAGGAATGTCTCAGTCCTTGATAGGAGTAGATACATTCAAGTAGTGAGTCTTGTAAAGTTAGCACTTGTTTATGCATATTTTCTCTACTCTCGTTAATGGTTAATATATCTGCAGCTTGTATGATAACATGTGGGATGATGGGAATTCATTGGGTCCTAAAGAAGTACACAGCTATCTTAATCGTGTGATGTACAGTAGACGCAACAAATTTAATCCCTTGTGGAATTCACTTGTTCTTGGAGGGGTGAAAAATGGCCAGAAATATCTTGGGATGGTAAAAAAAAGTGGTTTTCTTTTTATTTAAGTTGCATCGTTAAAGTATGCATCAATTTGGGTATGAATTCTGTGGTTTCCCACAATTTTCATTTTCCAGGTTAGCATGATTGGGGTACATTTTGAGGACAATCATGTTGCAACTGGATTTGGAAACCATCTTGCCAGGCCTATTCTGCGTGACGAGTGGCGTGAGGATATGAGTTTTGAGGAAGCTGTTAAGCTTCTTGAGAAATGCATGCTTGTTCTTCTATACCGTGATCGATCAGCTATCAACAAGATTCAGGTGGTTATTCTTTGTTAGCTGATTTTTTTTCCTATTTCTACCTATGTAGCATGCAAGGCATGTTTTATCCTTAAGGTTATGGTGTAACTAGTTGTTTTCTTTCAGATTTCCCAAGTCACAGAAGCAGGCTTCAATATCTTCCAACCGTATGCTTTGAAGACGTTTTGGGGCTTTTCTGCATTCGAGAATCCATCAAAAGGTGCTGTTGGGACATGGTAGATGCAGTTCAACGATATTAGTAGTATTAAACATCTGAAATCCAGAGTAGCTCTTTATTTGTTTCTCTACCTGTCAAAGTTAAGACGCAATCATGTAATGTGCACTCGATTGCTTCAGGATGATGTTTAGTTGCCTGGAATTTTTTCTGTTTTTGCATTTAATCAACTTTGATTGGGATCTCTGTTGCCCTTTTCCTCCAACAAAGGTTAACGGCTTGATAGGTTTTTCTGCTTTTAATGAGTATTAAGCTTTACGCTTGGTAAGATAACATATCAAGGATATTCCCGTCTAGCTGTGCCATTGCGCTGACATCGATGGAGGTGCTAGATGAATTCCAGCTGCCTCTGCCAGGGTTGCTGTCGACCATGTCTGGCAGCTCGCTTGATGTTCTTTATGGAGGTTCTGTAACTGTAGGGATGTAGAATGCTGCTTGTCGGTTCATATGCGCTCTTTGGGGAGCTTCTTTCTTCCATGGCTGGGGAAAGAAAACAAGGGAAAAATTTCAACTTGAAAAAAAAAGTTTCCAAATATATTATTTCAACATATGCGCGGACAGGCATGAGTAATTATCCGTCAGGGAACTTGTGTTGGACGGACGGGCATGACCGTGGGTTAGATGTGGCCGGGCAAGTTTTGAGCCTCAGTGGCTGTGCCAAGTCCTGGCCTGGGTTATGCTTCGTCGATGGGTTTTTTGTCTCGGTAATACGTTATGAACGGTGTTCCTTGTTGTCTAGACGGGTGCGTAGTTCAAGTTCGTCTGGAGGCCATGGCTGGGGTTTGAGTGATAGCTTTGGACGTTCAGAGCCATAACTTGACCATTCGATATGATACTCTGTGAACTAATACTGGTACGTTCTGTTAGTTATTTTGATGATGCGGGCTATGCGTCACTGAAAACCAAAATTTTTATTTTTTTTATTTTTTAGTACTCTCCAGATGGGCTGATCCGTGAGAATCGGAACCCTTTTGGGGTCACCAGCCCAACCTTACGGGTTCTTCCTCACTTTATGAGTTACCCATCTAGTCCGATTACCTATTTAATGGCTGCAGTCCTCCCCGTTAAATTCTTTCAGGTCTTGGACCGGTGAAGTTTAAGTGTAAGTACATGTGAAATAAAAGATCAACATCCAGACACGCAGTGACCCACATATACATCTTTGATCACCACAAAAATTAATATGTAAGCGTATAGACATACAAATAAAAACTAATTGCATGAAAAGAACAAAGTAACTTTTAGATAAAACAGAAACAAGAATTTCAAACATTGAAAATGTTTTTGCACCATTTTTTATTTGATTTATATGTCAACTCTTTAATAAAAGGAAGTAGAACTCCATGTTTTCTTTTATTTTGTTATAGAGTGCATCATACGGTCATATGTTTACATTCTCCCAACCAATTGATACATTTCCAACACGTTATTGATTTATTTTATAATTTTTTATGCAAATTCTTATTGCAATGCAGTTTAATAAAGTTAGGACATCCTCACACTCCGGAGTAAACTTACCTTCTGACAAAGAGAAACTGTTCTTGGATAGAACGTGAGTGTTGCGTAATCTGTTCTAACCAAAAGCAAAACCAATTTCCAGTTTTTGGGTAAATAAATGTTGTTAGGCAATCTTGGGTTCCACCTTACTTCTCATGTTCCTAGAAATCAGAAACAAGGTGGAAGCTTTTGTACCAACTTCTACATTGTCATTAGGCCGACAATGAAAGGTAGAGAAACTTGACCAGCTTAAGAGCCCTAAGGGGTTTCATGTGGGCAGTCAAACCAGCCACTATTCGGCAGCCAGTCTCTGGTTAGATTGTCACAATAAACTGGCCAATGCAGCCCGAAACTTGAGTCACTTGACTAGCCTAAGAAGGCTTTAGATGAAATCTTAGATAACGGATTCTGCCACGGGCATATTTCTGACGTACAACCATATGATTAGAGGAGGATTAGTCAGTGTCACACCGATAGCCTCCTTAGGCAAATTTTGAACGCTGAGGAAATTAGAAACAAAATATTAGATATACAAAAGGCAAGTAAATTGTAGCAACGTGAAGCATGATTTATTTTTTATATTCTGAGTCAATAAATTCCACTGCATTTTGTCTCTGGAAGCAGCACCGAGGTACACAAAAGAGGGGATACGGTGTACAAAAAATTTTATTGCAACTACAAAAAGATGACAAGGAGACACTAGGGGAAAAGAATGAACCCCCTATCGTTAAAGAGTTTGCATCAATTTACAAGCAAATGTTGAAAGGACAGAGCGAAGAGCAGTAAGAAACATATTGATGCTCCTGACCATCCGTTGCTACAAGCTGCACCAACTCATAAGTGGCAGCAGAGCCTACAAAGTAATAAGACCACTAAGCTATACACGATCCTGTGCTGGGCGCCCGATTAATCTGCACTGATCAGGGAGCAACGAGGCAACAACATGACCATTCATCGGAAGAAGCTCACCATCAATTCCACACCCACAATGAGCATTTTTTCCCGGTGTAAGTCGTAAAGATTTTACCTGCATCACCATTATTGTTCACAATAGCTTCATAATTCTGAAAATAGCTCAAGCTAGTCACACACTTTCCACCAAATTACAGTTGGGAATAAGTTTGAATGAGAACCATACCTGTACATACTCGACATAGGGCAGTGAAAGGTGTTTGCCGAATTGCATTAACAAAAAGAATCTTAATAGTTTTAGCCTTCCATTCCCATGAACGAGCAACAAATCCAGTGCCTTGTCGTCATGCTCTGCTTTTGGTGCAAGCACTTGAGAATTCAAATTTTGCACTGTCTTGCACGCATGGTTGCAGAGCAATACACCAAGAAACTCCCCTTTCTTAACAACCCACTTTTCTTCTTGTTTTGGCACTTCATCTTTCACCGTTCCCCTTTCTATGTCATCATCTTGCCCAGACAGCTTGAATGCGTCATCAGGAATCCAGTTGGATTCTGCATACCATTTGGGTTCAGCATCCCACTTAGGTTCTGCATCCCAGATTGGCCCTGGATCAGACACTGTTGATGAAATATCTTCCCTTTCATTTGCTGCCACAGTTCCCCAAGCCCCACGAGAATCATTTGTTGAAATCAAACCAGCCCAGCCTTTATCTGTCCTTGATTTTGATCTGGTCCTTGGCCAGTTGGGGTTTGCTGATAGGTGCGGTTGTGGATGAAGAACTTCTTCTGGTTCATGTATGCTGTTGTTTCTGCCAGAAGACATGCGCTTCATTTTGGGGTCTATACCACGAACATAGTCAGAAGGTTCATTGCCTGCAAGAGTGCTAGAAGTTGTATCCAGCTCCTCTGAAATTCGACTGGGAGTCAAGATTGAGTCAATACTTGACAAACTTGATGCCCTGTGCATCCCCTCTGTCGTAGTCTTTTTCATTGTGTCTGGAAAATATGAAGAATCTAGAGGTTCTCTGTTCGCTGGCACAGTTACTTCATCTTCTGGTGTGGCCTTTGATACAGGAAGATATTCCACCTCGAAACTATACTTTGGCAAACAGAAAAATTTAAGAACTCCCGCCACAAGATAACGAAGAGGACCAAAACGCTTCTGATACTTCTCAGATAGCTCCAATACTGCACCAGGAAAAATAAATATAACTGCCAGGGCAGAGACTTTACATGCAAAGTAAACACCAGCCTGTGGATGAATGACCATGCAACATTTGATTGGGACAACAACTATAATCACCAAGCTTGTGACTTAACATGTACCTACTTCAAGACAAGTACGGAGCAATTCAGTTTTTAGAAGGGCATTGAAGATGTTTAGTAAAATTTCTATCTGTATTCAGCTTCGACCCCAATACGAGAACATATTTCCACCTCCAAGGACATTACATCCAAACCTCAAAAAAGGTGCTCCAATCAAACCTAGATTTAAAACTTCTGAACTTCTTTTGAACGATTGCAGATGGTAAATTTAAGAAATGGGGAAAAAAGCAAATACATGGGCACATTTTGTCCAGAGAAGCAAACATTCAGTGTGAGACAGTCCCACAAAGCCACGTATCAAAAGAATACATGAAATCAAAACACAAGCGCTTTTGGTTAATGAAATTACCATCACTAACAAACCCATAGTATGAAACAGTTATACCAAAGTGTATCACACCAGTTTGCATCCACTCCACAGCAAAAACATCTGCAGCTGTAAGCCCCCCCTGTTGACAGCAAATGAGAAAGGGAAAAGAAGATGAGGTCAAAAGAACACATGCTTGTCCACAGAGAAGAAAAACAATCCAACTAGATATTTCAAAATAGGTAGAATGACCACACTCCAAATGGTACAAAAAAGGTAGTTGCATGAATTCCCATGCATTACAATGGTGGAGGGGACGTTTTAACCAAATTAATAGCTTTCCAAGTAAGTTACAGAACAATATTGATCGTGTTCCCATATTACCAAGCAAAAAAGATAACCAAGAACATCTTATAATACAACACGTCTTAACATCATTCGTTGCTTCAGAAACCATGTGCACTGTCAATGAAAACCAAAAACCAGTACGCTGCACCTGCGCACCTTATAATCATGCCATCAATCTTAATTTCTCTATACTGCTGAACATTTATATAATAAAGTACAACTAATCACATGAAATTATAGCAACTACAGAACATCTTATAGGTATAATATAACGACAAAATCTGCATACTCAAAGACGCTGTGAAAAAACATTATAGTTCAACACATTACTCTTCATTAAATTTAAAAAGCTGCACCAGAACATCTTATAGGTATAATATAACGACATAATCTGCATACTCAAAAGCGCTGTGAAAAAACATTATAGTTCAATGCATTACTCTTCATTAAATTTAAAAAGCTGCTGGTGCCAGTGGAAAGTGTTAATATTGGATGGTGGTACCACGTTTATCAAGGACTTCCCACCATCAACAGTAAGTTGAAGTCACCATTGTTGGGTTCATCATGTGGCAGCCAGAAGTTTTGGAAAAGATGTGAAAATGATACAATTTTTAGTTTAAGGTATACACCAAACCTAATGAAAAGTCTCAAGAAAATAACCTAAAGATGAAATGCATTGTGGTGAGAAAAAGAAGTGTATTTTGAAATTATATACTCCAAATACATGAAAAGGAATGCCATTTGTTAAGAGGACGTCAAGGACTAGGACATTTACTTTCTAATATGTGGGTATACAGTCTTTCTTTGTATATTTGAAACATATGATGTGTGTTAGAGAATTTTCATATTTCCCTTAACAACCAATTAATTGGAGAAGCACCTAAATGTCATAATTCAATATCTAGCCATGAGCTTCAATCTTCTAGTATAATGTTGACAGTAACATGCTCCTCAGATCTGGCAGATTAACAAATGATAGCATATAATCCATAATCTATTGCATTGCCACATCATAATTCCAATCTCAAACATAGCATCTCAAGGGTTTACTTGGATTCAAACACTTCTCTGTTTATTCTACTAATTTTGAACAATTGAACTCCTTGGAGTTGCTTAACGATTCCAAATTCCTGACATCGTTTTTCCATAGTTGACCAACAAGATTGGGAGTTCAGTCCCAAGCAATGGATATCATCATACTCAATGATCTTGCTTGTTCCATATCAATCTATAGAAAAGGTTTACACTTCACGTGACTAATATGGCTTTCTAGTTTGAACAGAATATGGTTCAAAAATTGAGTTGAATCTTAAAGGACAAATATTATTTCTCCTCCATTTAGTCCTAATATTAGTTTATCTATTCATCATTATCTTTAAAATAGTAACTTTACCGTTTACATGCTTGGGATGCCCTTATTAGTCTCAAATCAATCAATTTGCCTGATGATTCCACCAACCTTCTTCTAGCACAAAGGCTACACACGACTATTGACTTCTTGCGAAGCAGCCATTGCAACAAAATTGGTTTCCATTTTGGTCATCCAAACATGAGATCCAGATAGAACAGGAAGCCGCTAATCCAAAAATAAGGTCCGTTTTGGTCATCCTAATATTGTCATTTTTTTTTACCTTGGCATGATTCATTTTTACCTAAAAATCAATCCTTCAGCTTTCACATCCTTGGAATAAATAATAGAACTTCTGTTCCTTTAATCTCAGCAATCTTACAGGCATCTTCTATCAGCCTGATGTCATAATTTACTCTTACTAGTGAACCCTGATATTGAACTTAGTAGTCTCCAAAGTGGCAGGCACAGGCCTAGGCAGTTGACCATCTAAAAAGGCCTATGCATGTGCCGAAGCAGTCCAAAAATATTAGGAGCAAATAATATAGAAAGGCAAATTACAGAACATTGAGATTAAATTACGCATACTGAAACACAATAATTAATACTGAAGGGTATATATATATATATATATATATATATATATATATTTATTTATTTATTTATTTATTTATGGGAAAACATATAACATCATCTGGCCATCTTAGGTGCCTGACTAGGCATAACAAGTGTCGGTGGTTGGCTATTAAGTTAGTCACCTGGTAATGTACATCTCAAGCTATGTCACCTGAGTGTGGGGTGCCGGTGCCGGTACAGGTGCCGAAGCGGCACATCCCAAAAAATTTAGGTGCTGCAGTGCGGCGAGGGTATTTTATTATTATTATTATTTTTAATTTATTATATATATAACAGAATAAGCATGCATATATTATTTTTACAATTTAGTTATTAATGTATATAACATACTTGAATAATTGTATTGCATAGGAAAATATCAAAACAACATATATTATATAAGTAATTTAGTAATATGACATTCTAAGTTTTTAACTGGGCTCGGGTGTGAGTTGGAGTCGCACCCATGTCCGGTGTGCACCCGACTCGATGCGACTCGGGTGCGGCAGCAAAATAGAAGAGTCTGGGTGACTTAGATCTCAAGATTTATCATATTTCATATGTTCTCTAGTTTCACCTGCATCAATTTTAGTCATTTATGCCAATTCGAGTTCACCCTTGGAGGATGGTCCATTCAGCTTTTCTTCCTTCCTACAAAACCCTTGCCTTCCCATGGAATGAACTCTTTCACCTTTCTTGCTTGTTGTGTATAATATACATGTTGACTTGATGACAACTGGAACCACAATCTAACCGCACCCTCTGCCGTGAACCTTGCAAACCTTATACATCCCATGGTTTATTTCTGCCAATTTCTTTTCAACATTAAGTCATTAATTGTATAATTTTATATAAAAATGGGTCCTAGATCCCTTTACAAGAAAAAAGAGGTTTGATGGGATAGCTAATAGGTGGCCTTGATGAACATCTGAAATTATAATACAAGCTAATTGTTAACATCCTTTAAACTGATATTTAGGAAATCCATTGACTACAAAGTACAAACACACCTAGGTTCCGATTTTTGAGAGTATTAAGGAGTAGACGCCTGAAATCTGAACCTTAAAGTGGGAATTTCTAAGAAAGAATAGTGATGGTTTAAAATTGATAAGAACTTATCACAAAAGAAGAAAAAAGTACCTTTACAATAGCTATTGCAGCAGACACAGGGTCTCTAACCCCTAGAACGGTCCAAACAAGTGAATTATCAGAACCAGCAGGGATGATGCCAATTGGAATTGAAATAGCTTCTTTCTGGTCATTGCGACTGAGCAAACCATTTAAAACCTGCAAAAGTCCATGACAAAAACATGAATTTGCATCAATTGCCGATTGTCTGCAGACTGTGTGATAAGGTAAACAAGTTACATTTAGTGCTAATCTATGCAGTGGCATTAGATTTAGTGTTCTGATCTCCTGATACTACTTGTCCTAGACTGCACCTTAACAGCTCAAGAGTTGTTTGACAGCATTAGAGCAAGAAGCATTCAGCTCCAAAACAAGCCTTTTCAGTAAAGAACACAACTTACTTAAAACAAGTTCTATACCTGCTGCAACTATTGTCACTCAAATATTTATTAGTAATGGCAATGACATCAATGCCAGATTGCATATTCCACAAAGAAAAAAGTAGTCAACAATTATTGTTCCATCAGTCTAGTAAGTTTTTTTTTTTTTTTCAAATTTTGAGATTATGGACATACTTAAAGGTGCAGAATCCTTTTCGTACAAGAAATGTAATGACCGGTCCACAACCGGCAAAATACCCACCAGTCTAAGTCCACCAGAATACAAAATTCGTATACCCTAATGATACAATAAACCGCTTAGCTGTAGAAATTTAATAGTACCTAGTCAAATAGTGAAATGCTGTGCTGTACCCAGCTATTGGTCGTTTTATACCAAGAAAAAATAGGTGCAAGCTAGAGTGCCTCATACAGTTCCATATATTATTTGAATGATCTATGCAAAAGAGACACAAAAGGCTAAAACAAGTAAGACCAACCTCATTGACGATTCCATCCCCACCAACACATATAATTCCTGTCAGCATATGAGAGACAAAGCTTCAAACATCACCTTATTTCTAGCCAATCAGCTTCGCATGCATGTGTATATATGAAGTATCATCAATTAGTTTAATGCACATTTAAAGAACAGAAAGATCGAGAGTTACCGTCAGGGCAAGTGTTGAAGTCAGCAGTAGAAGCAAGGGTCCTTGCATGACCAGGTGATTTGGTATTGATAACTTCCATATTGAAACCTGCAAGCTGGTCAGTAGATTCAGAACTATATAATCAGCAATTTAAAACATAAATGAAAGAAGATAAAGAAACAGATATCCGATAAATGATGATGGATAAGCATGAAAACAGGTGGTCCTTTAAAATTTAAGTCGAATTTAGACAAAACACCTTTTTCTTTTATGGTAACACATCAATAGAATTTTACCTAAGAACACAGACCATGCAATATGTATCCAATAAAGTGTCAAAATGACAAATGTTAGGAATATCATTATTCGCATTGTCAAGGTAACTGCAGGTATAAATGCACTTCAACATGGAGTATCCCTTTTCTTCAAGAAAACAGCAAGAAGGCAATAGGCCATCAGAAAAAGAAAGGTCTTTCTTGGCTACTGGTTCATCAAAAGGCTTCAGCAGCTTATGCAAAGGAAGATGGTAAAGATACAAGAGACAAATGTCAATATGAAGCAAAATGATACAGTGGGCGAAGATCCAGAAGTACTTACACCCAAGTATAAAATTATGAAATAACAGGCAAATACGTGCATGGAGAATTTGAGCCTCTTTTGTACATTGAGAGCGCATAGGTTGTTTAGTTTTCAGAAATAAAAGAATCCCACAAGAAGCATGGGATAAATAGAAGAAGTTCCCATTCCGCAACTAACCTTGAATATGGGTTCCACTTTGCTATAGAAAATCTTGCTTGAACGGCCACGTCCTGAACGTGGATTCAGTATAACAAGAACATTTGGTGGGCTTTTACATCTGATATATTTCTCAGGTGAAAAATCACTATTAATCATGGGGGACCCTTGCCTTTTTGAAGACACTGGATGAGGCAAGCAATTCACATAACACTGCTGATCTGCAAATCCAGCAACCCATTTAAGGGCCTCTTCTGCAGAAGAAGCCAAGAACCTGAAGTCCTTTCTGCACTTCTTAGGCTTGAAAAGACAAGGCAGACCACAAGGTTTCCTCTTTGTCGGATATGAATGCACCGTAAAATGTCTGAGACCATTATGGTAGGAGACCTGCCAAAACAATGGATAGAGAAGCTCAAAAGTGAATAACTAATTCAAACAGAAGAATCCACCAAAAATGAAGTGAAGAATGCATCTTTTGTAACAGAACATTACAGAAATGATGTCATCAAGATACAAGGTGTGAGTCCTCCAAACTAATGCCTGCCTTGTAAGCTTAGCATCAAAAGCAATCTGATCTGTACTTTCTTTTGCACTCTGGATGTCAGCATTAGTATTGGTAGTTTTCTTGTCCAAGACTAACTTCCCCGATATCACCACATACCCCAACAAATCTGACTTTTCATCTCCTACGTCAATTCTGTGATCATGCACCTTCACTTTATCTGGATCTTCGTTGATCATATTTTCCTGATTTACTCGCATAGATCTAACCTTGCTACATTTCTCTGGAAGGATGGCAGGGAGAGAGTGCTGCTCAGTCACTATACATGGAGACTTATTACCTGAACGACGAAGAGAATGCTGTGGCAATATATGCAAGGGATTAATATGTTGATCAAGAACAACATGCTTTTGCATCTCTGTCAACAACCAGCAAGTTTGAAGAAGCTCATCAATAACTGCAGGGAGACACTATTGACCTTGGAGAGCTTTGTCCAGAGTTTCCCAAAAGATAATCCAATCTAACATCAATAGTTATGTTGGATCACACTAGACCTTCAATTAATATCAGTGATCTGGGAAGAAATTTCATCAATAATCAGAAGGAAGAAAAAGAGAAACAAGGAGAAAAAGAAGAAATTAAGAGAACAAAACTGCAATACAGTGCATAAGCAACATGATGTGGAAATACAAACTCTCATCCATATATCTCATCTGAATGCCTAGCATTATATTAAAGGACTTTGAAAGAAATTGTACTACAAAGAATTAGTGGCTATCTAGACCACTTATGCTCTAAAAAGCCCAATGGAAAGAAAAAAAATGCAACAATTGATAGGGCACACAAATCTAGGAATCAAACAACAGGACAAACCATCATGTTGTTATGACACATCACCAACACAAGCTAAGAGAAAAACGAAAGGAAAAATAAAAATACTAGCCACTACAGAGAGTACGTTACACTATCTTTAGGCCTCAACCACACAGGACCCACGTCAGCAAGTATATGGTTATATGTGAACTAGATAGCAAAACTCTAAAAGCCTAGTTGGTTGAATCCCAACCAGACATGGTGTTACACATTGCCAACTATCACAAATACAAAAAAGACCAACTAAATGAACCAGTCCACCTAACCCATCGTTGAACGGTTGAACCATCCGTCAGATAGCACTTACCGTCGGAGGCTAGTAACCAAGGATGGAGACCAATAACGTCTCCCACATAATTCCATGTGTTTAACAGCTCTCAGTCACAGCTTCAATGATGATTACCAGTTACCATGTATTATCCGTCACTACTAAGGACCTCATCACTGACCCAATATACAATACATTTGCTAGTCAATACTGTTATTGAATCTCTCCTAACCTTCACTAAAAAAATGATATACTAGCTTTGACATCCTTGTGCTGAAATACACATGGTGATGCTAGTCAGAACCATTAGCATGATGAACAGCAAAGGAAAGGTGAATCAACGCTAGATATATTGGCAACAATGGGATTCGTCAGCTTCATGTAGAGAGCATGCTTTCAGAAAGTTCACTACCATGAAGCCGGAATTAATCGTTCCAAAAAGACGACGATGCGAATAGCAGAACTTGACAGGAGATGAATGGAAGACCGCAAATATGAAGAGAAAAACACATAGGCATAAATAGCATGAGACTAATTGCACAACCACAGGCACAGGCAGCGGCCATTCATGCTATCAAAGCATATCACGTCGGAAGTATGGCAGTCTTGTAATACGAATGACTTGCAATTCTGAGTAAAGCGATGGCAATGAATTTTCAGAACTAGAAATACAAAGTAGGTAATTTCAGTACAGTTTTAATATTGACCTCAACCAGACGCAATCTACTGTTTGAATGCAAACTGCAACTTCGGAATCTCTTCAAGCTTTTCTGGTTCGTTCTAGATGACGGAGATAAGGAGAGAAGAAAAGAAAAGGAAAAAAAAAAACGAAAACTCCTAAAGAGAAATCCTGATCCATTCATCACAAATCACCCAAAGTTCATGAGTTTGTGTGCTCTTTGGCATTGCACGACATCACAAACAACAAATTCACATCCAAATTCCTACGTTTACGAAGACAACCCAATGCAAAGAAAATCTATCCTCATCCACTTCGGAGCTGCATTCAGCTAAAATCCAACTTCAGCAGCAGAAAAAACAGAGGAAATCCAAAAATCCACTTCCGAATACAAGCTCCTCCACGTACAACCATCTCGGAAAAGAACTTGAGTCCACGGCAAGAAAAGACAAAAGAATCGCTTACCTCAACCACCGGCGGCCGTTTCGCCCGCCTTCATCAAACAAACGCAAACAAAAGTCGCGCAGAGGCGAAAAAGAAAGAAAGAGCGACAACTAAATCAAAACTCTAAAATTCCATCATTCGGGACACCGATTCCCACCAGCAAATTCCTCCCTCAAGAACAACTAAATTGGAATCCGAATTCACAGCCCCGGGAAGCAATCCAACGGCGAGTTCGGACCGGAAACGCCGGAGCAGACAGGCAACCAAATTTCCGTCAGGAAAGAAATGGCCGGCGTATTACCAGAGCCGAAGCGCCTCTCAGTTCTCCGTCTCCGCACCTCCCTCCTATTAATCCTACTCAGAAATAGAGTAGGAAGCCCGTCTTAACTTATTCCTAATCCAAGATTAAATTTTTAATATGTCCAGTCTTAATTTAAGCATTCCGAGACGCTGATTCGTACCGGGATGAAAACAACTCGGCCTGGCAACGCGAGAGGGGCATCTTTGGGAATGCGGAAAAAGGAGGGCTCCTGGCGTACGGAAGGGAAGGTCCTTTAGTCCTTGCGGAGTAATTACGCAACAATGGCGGGTCTTTTTATATCGCGTCAGTAGTGATACGGCGCGCTCACGCTCACCACGGCTACGCTGCGGAGGGTTTGCCGAAAAGGCCATGATGGGGGGGCTCTGTTGCGCATTCAATGAATCAATGTGGCTGGGTGTGGTGTGGTCCGGCCTCTTATTTATTTATTTATTTATTTATTTATTTTTCTTTTTTTCATTTAAGGGGCTGATAATGAATAATTTGCAATGCACTGCCTCTCACTTTTCTATTTTTTTCCTTGGCTTTTAATTTATTTGACTCAAAAAAATGTGATCTATGTACATGGAAGGGAGACCTATAAAATGATTATTAATGGTACTCAAATGATTAATGAAAAAAATAAACTCTAAAACATGTTTTCATAAGATTTGAGCATGTTTGCAAACGTTAATGAGCTCATGGTTATGAAGATGTCAAATTACCAGGGTGGTATAAAGCTACCAAGCTTTATTTGAACAGTACGTGAAACTTAATTGTGGAGTCATCAATTTAATGTCCTTCTTGAAATGAAATAGTTATCTTTTTTAGCACTGCAAATAGTAGTGATTGTAACTTAAGTTGTAGAAATAATATCCGTATTTACATTGTCTTCTAAAACAAGACCGTGGTGTTTTTAAATCGTATTCTAAGAATAAGATCTCTGGAGTGGAGGATGCATTTTCTTATCAAACACCGTCTGTCGATCGAAGGCTATTCTATTCTGAAGCCTTGTCTAAGAAAGATCCACATCCACTGCATTGGCAGACCTCGTTTTCCCATCTGGGTCAAAGCTGGTCGATTGGCATCCCTGCCATGATTACATGTTGTCTCAGACATCCACATCAGTTTCCACTTCTGAAAAGCTCGTAAATGGCAGTAATGGAGGCTGAAAAGCTCGTAAATGGCAGTAATGGAGGCCGCATCATCTCTCTGATCGCAATGAGATTTCAGCTGCATCTCTTACAGCCAGTCAAACCCGATCTTTCTGTTCACTTTCTTCTTCTTCCCCCTCACCAAAACTCTTTCAGAGCTGACACACGCAAAGCCGCAGAATTTACTGTCAAAATGGGAAAGAAGAAAGTTTCAGATGTCCTTACTTACAGTATCAGCAAATATCATCCATTGTTTTGAAACTTTTGGCCTTTTGGGCACCACAGAAAAGTGACAAGTTTGAGTCTCTCTGCACATCTGGGGAGCAGAGGGATTGACAAATCTGAACGTTTTTGGGAATCAGGGAAAGGGACAACCAGAAACCAAACAAAGCCTTTAAATTGCACTGCTGTTAGTAAATGCAACCTCATTGGTGAGTGGGGACAGTTCCTTTTTTAATTTCGTGAAAAGACTGAAGCCAGTGCCTTTGTTTGCACAGGAGACGGGATTTTCCTGATTCAAACCCTCCACATATCAAATCCAGATCTGACTGATCATATCTTGGGTGGCCAGTCACATTTATCATTTAAGGGTCAGACTTTCAGAAATAATGCTAGAAAATGCCTCTCGTTTATGAATTAATTTTACATGCGCCACACTTTTTTTCAAACTGCAAAACTAAATCTGATATTTTTAACAAAACAGGTTGTTTGTTTATTACGCATTTCTACTTGCGATGGTGAAAGACTCCAACCACCTGAATGCTTAAGTGGTTGAACTCTTTCACTATCGCAAGTAATAGAGCAGAACACTCAATTTGCTCTCATACTTTATAGGATAGCACCATGGGAGTAATATCCTAGAGCGAATAATGTTTTCAATTGGGATAGAAAATTTGTAAAGAAAAATTACGCGTGTGAAGAACCAGATTTTTCAAATAAGACTCTTAGTTTGAACCAAAGTATAGTTTCAAAATTTTAAGAGAGGAGTCAAAAGATAATTTTTCAATTTTTTTATAGGTTAACTAAAATTTTTAAATTTTATAAGTACAATCTTATATTTTTAAAAAAATCTGAGAAGGACTAAAATGCTCTTGTTAGTTAAATAAAATGTTCCCCACTATGAGGGAAAAAATTAAAATTGAAAACTTTTCCCCTTTAAAATTGAAAAAAAAAAAAAAAAAAAACCTTTTGTTATGGAGTTGGAACACTCCCCTATTACACCAAAACTGTTCTATGTGACCTGTCAATTTTTCTCAAAGTTGAGTATGTAGAAGAAAATTTATAAAAAGATGCTTCAACTCCAAAATTTAGATTACCAAAAGATTTTTTTCCTTCTGAAGAAAGTAGTGGAGAATATAAAAGTTATATAGTGCTTACTTTTAGTAGAAACACATGATTTCTCCTTTTTAACTTAGGGTGGGACAGCTTAGAAAATAAAAAGGGAACTTTTTCATTTACTTATTCAAATTTAGCAAAGTGGTTGAGAGCAATGATAAGTCATCTTAGGTACTAATTAACATCAAAGTAATGGTGAAAACTCAAGTGCTTTATCAAGAATGTAGTCTCAGATGTAATTCCATGATGAGATAAAAACAAATATTTTGGTGTTTATTTGTTGATTTTTTTTGAAATATCTCGAAGGATGAGTACTCACATTGAATTCTAGCAATTCAAAAGTTGATCCTGTAATATCCAATGCACGAAAATAATTTGAAAAATAATAAAACTTTTTTTTTATCCCAACTCCTATTTTCCATTTTTTTCCTTTTTCTGCATATTTTGGCTTAAAATAAGCAACATGGCAGAAAATATTTAACCGAGACATTGTTTGCCACTATGAATTTTTGCGAAGGTAGAAAAGAAACACATGCTACACTTTAAAATTCGTATTAAAACTAGTGATTGAAGTATAGTTCTCATTAAAAAAAAAAAATCACATTTTCTTTCGGTATTTTGCTCTCAAAAGACGAACGAAAAAGTTACCACGGTAAAATCATCCATGGTAAAAGTCCATCCTGGATCAAATATTCGTCTATCAAACGCGCCGTTGTTTCGTAAGAGAGGACACTCTTGCCTTAGCAGGAAGAGGAAGAAGAGGGGAAGAGGAAGAATGCTCTCCACTCGATGAAAAAACGTGAAGCTGTCAAATAATATGTTCATCCTGAACACTCTAGTGTGTTTGTGTACCTTGGATTTGAGAATTCGATGTAATATGAAATCATTAAAGATCTTAGATCCAAAGGGATGATGTTTTAACTTTTAAGCTTTCAACAAAGATATAAAATTTACGGTTAGGCAGCCACTGTTTGTTTAAAAAGTGGGTCTCATATAGTGTAGATTAGATATGAGCCTTATATCCGAAATATGAGGCTATCAAACATACTCTAATAAGTCTGGTTCTATATTTGCAGTAAATTCACATGTAATAAGCTTCAGTCATCTTCAAACGTCAAAGTCTTAATTCTAACCAAAAACTTTTGTTGACATCTGTGCATTGCTTTGCTAAAGAAGCACACTTACTTTTTAAAATACAAGATGAGAGCACTAGAGAAAAAGGAGGAATATAATGTTAAAGGTAGCTTGGTACTTGTTAGAATACATTTACACGCACGACAACCTACAAACCCAAATCCAGGACAAGAAAAAACTTTTCTTAGTTATAATTTCCGGAAAAGATAATTCTTAGACGTTTTTCTATAATAGTCCCCACCTTACTTGCTATTTTCTAGATTTAGCTTGTCATTCTTCAAGTTTTTGTCATGTTGACACTTTTTGTCAGTCACTTGGTTTATAATCTTAACAGGAGGAATTGTCCTGCAAAAGAGAAGGATCGAATCAGAAAAGCTTGTAAAGTGAAAAATATTTTTTTTTTTTTATTTTCTGGCTTATGCTCCTAATGGGCCTAAAGTTTGTCGGTTTCTGCTGTAACATCTTGCATTGTAGACCTTTACAATGTACTTTTCTATTCTTTTATCTTCTAGCACCATTTTTTTTTTTTGAAGTAAGCCAAGTTGGCGAGGCCTTATTCACGTCATTTTTTTGGGTGAAAAGTAGTCTGTTAGTTCCAATTAGTGACCAAGGTCAGCAGGAAAAACTCGGCTTGTGCTCGACTCATTTATAAACAAGCCGAGTTCGAGCTTACAAAGGTACTCGAAAAGATAAACGGGTCGAATTTTGAGTTTTAGGAACTTGATTCGTTTATATTCAACTCAACTCGCAAGCTGGTACTCCATATAATATTGTCAAAACCGGTTCGCCGGTTTTAACTTTTAGGGTGAAAACAAATTTTTACAAGTTACAAGAGTTAAAACACTTACACGAGTTAAACAAGTTACATGAGTTAACTTTAAACAAGTTAATGCTTACACAAGTTAACACTAAACGAGTTAGCGTCCAAACGAGTTAAACGAGTTGAGTTCGAGCTTCATTTTGTTTAGTCGAGTTGAGCTCGAGCTTGCTATAAGGAGCTCGGCTCGGGTTCAAGCCGAGCTCGAACTCAAGTTTTTTGAGCCGAGTCGATTTCGAGCTGGCCCAGGTCGGGCTTGTGTGCAGCCCTATTGCTACATATGTTTTTTGGAGAGGCCAAGTGGGTTAGAAGAGCGAGTCTGAGTTAGAACCGGCACCTAAAGGCGCATTGGGGCTGTATTTATGGTAGATTAAACAGTTATGAAATTTTTTTCAACAATTAAATGATGAGTCAGATTAAATTCAGTTTTAGGGAACAATACCATATGGAATCAAGTCAGATTCAGCTTTATATAATAGATATCACTTTTAGTCTAATATGCCCAATTAAATTTTTGTACATTCAAAATCGAATCTAAACTTCATTATCGATCGATGATGGGATTCGAGCCATCAGATCTACATCAAAGTCAAATTTTGGATCAGATTCGGCTGCATTTTAATGAACGTAATTTGAATATGATCAAACATTTTCATGGACGTTCAAATATGAAACTATCTGATCAACTATGGTAGAAGATGCATCTCATCTTGACATCCGCACCTACCAGTAATCACTAAAACCAGACTTAGCAAATAATCGCGTCTACCTAAAACCGGTGTATGAAATTCATACAAACTTAATCAAATGAAGAAATGCATCTTTTACCAAATCCCATTTATCAACTTCCCATTCGGTTCAGTAGTCGAACTGATTTGTGCATTATAAAACTGAAGTTAGTTTGGTAGATCCAACTTTGCCTTGGAATATCCAGACAAATTCTCGTCAACCAACCTTTAGCGGCGAGAATTCTTTAAAGAAATGAGCCAACTTCCTCCTGTTTGTTTGCTTAAAACACGTCTCTTTTTCCGGAACTAATTTAATAGTTTGCTTTTAGAACAAACTGGCTCCATATCTGGGGGTTTCTTATCTTTATAGCTCAATTATTGTCTCCGGCTTTTATATTATAAAAGTAACGTGAAAATGATTTCGGACATGGTTTTTAATTGGATTAAATTGGATCCATCATAAATTTAATGAGGTTGTGGCCCAAGCTTTAACTACTATTTACGAATTTGTTTGGATCTTTTTAGTGCCACCAAGAGTCGTGCTGTTTTAGATTTCTTCGTTTGGTGGACTTGCAGCGAACGGCACAACAAACACGAGGTTAGATATTTTCTGATTATTTTTGTGTGATTCCAGGGATATCCTTAACCAAATTTGTCTTCGACACTACCAACCGGGATGCCATGGATCGGATTCAAATTTGGATGTATTCTTTATCATTTAAATGTTTCTGCATATTGAAATTTAAATTCGGATTTTAATGAGAAAGAAGAACTGATTCTCAAATTCACAATCCAAGTCTGCCTTGAATCTGGGCTTTTATTTTTATATCTGAACCGACTTTTAGATGCACAATCGAATTGATAGCTCATTATGATGCATTAAGAATCGACCGCCAAAATGTATGAATATTGGGTACAAGATATTCATTTCAAATATGAATCCAATCAAAAGCTGAATTCTAATTCGATCATATGTCATTTCTTGAATCCGAATTCGATCATATTTCTTACTATTCTTTTATTTTTTGAATTACTTAAGTTGGATATTTGAACTAAATTTGATCCATTGACATAACTGCATTGCATTCGCATGTCAAATCAGCATATCAAATTGTCAAAATGTTGGAAACAAACATACTTCTTTTCATTGGGACTAACTTGTCGAGTATAGAATATTCGTGGTATCACTTTAGAATATAGAAACCATAATAATTCAAATGTTTTGACATCATAGCTGTGTGACCTTTTATCAAAAGTATATATATATATATATATATATATATATATATATATATATATATATATATATATATATATATATATATATTTCTTTTCTATGTAAGCAGAGAACCAATTTCTTTCTCATCATTGAGGGCAGGGCAGTCCTGGGTTATCCTAAAATGGGGCCCACACGAGAACGCACGTAGACAGCCACAGGGACTTGGGTCTTGTCGAGATGAGATGACAGTGCTTTTAGTGAAATGACAGAAACGTCCCTGGCTTAAATTGGAAGATTGCAACATAAAAAGTGACCTGAGACTCGGATCGAGAAGTCGAACCGGCGGTCCGAGCCACATAAGCCGAGTCAGCGGACCGGGAGGGTCCCCGAGGAGTATCGAATCTTCTGACTGGGACAGTCTATCGTGGTTAAACAAAGTCACCGCCGTTTGATGGGTTGAGTTATCCCTTTCTCTCATTCTCCAGCTTTAGGATTCTAAATAGATTATGAAGGAAACAAAAATTCTGGGGTTGAAATAACAGAGGATACAATATCTCGAAATCACTTTCTGAAAATAATTTGCCATTTTTATCTTTTATTCGTTAATGCAAAAAATCATAAAAAATCAACGAACTATCGTTCAGTTTTAAAAAGTTGTCGGATAAATGTTCTAATAAAATGATAAAAATATTACATGTAAAGTCAAAAATATCCTTTTTCAGCTAAGGAATTCTAGAAGTGCCTTATTTCATATCGAAAATTAATCTTTTTTTTTCTATTAGTAGGTAGTTTTATGAGTTTACCTTCTACATGTCGGGCTGTTATTTGATCGTTATAGCCCAAATGTGAAGAAGCATCTTTTGTAGTTTTTTCTTCTGATGTATCAAATCATCCTTGCTATAAATTCAGATGATACTTAATTTTCAGCAAGTTTCAAAGCTGACGACTGTAGAAATGATTGGACGAGACCAACTGATGTCTGATGATAAATATCTAACATCTCCTTTAGGGAAAAGGTTTCAAAGATGAAGACATTTGGTCTTGTTTTGTTGTACAATGCTCACATTATAGTAAACGTGTGGACGGCACCAGTTACCAGCAGAGAACAAATCAAGAGTTCAAAAATTTTCCAAAGTATTCCTTTCTAAGATGTCATCACAAACTCTGATCAACAAAGTCTAGATAAATTTAGAACATTTGAGATAAAACCTTTTCTGGTCCCAACAACGGGACAAGCGTGGAACATTCTCTGCATGTTTCATGAGTCTAACATAAATATTGGAACAGATTTATGAAACACTAAAACTAGGTGTTCGTAAACTGCCACTATTTTTAGGACAAATTTACGAAACGTTTACAAGTTTTTCATTTGCCAAGTGACTTCTAAGTACCAAAGCCACACTTATTCAATTTCTTTTAACCCCAAACCCCAAATATTGTTGAAACTTGAACCCAAATATTTTATATAGCTAGCATTACACACTTAAGATCCACAAGTTTATTGTCACCTAATACATAATATTTCCAGTCCATATATTAGATTTCCTAGGATATAAGTTTAGTAATCCAATGAACTAGTCTTGGGTATAATGACAAAATCCTTATTAAGATTGCAGACTGTTGGATTTGTTACAAGCGGTTTGGTATTTTTACCTGTAAAATATCTAATTTAAACCCAACCTCCTAACCTGTTCTGGATCTGAGCCATTTGGATCCATAAATTCTATGATTAGACTCACAAATATTTAATAAAAAAAAATTGGGGCCTATCATGCTTAATTAATCTTGTGAACCACCTTACTTCTTCAGTGGCATGCCTTTGTTTGAAAGCTTCAACTTGAATCTACTTAATTTTCAATATGCTAATTTGATTTCACTTTCCTCATGTTTCATGTTCATTGATGATCAGTCTGACCCAATTATGCATCCTTTTGTTTTTTTTTTTGTTAATTTTACTTGCATAAACCCAGTGCTTAATTTTACTTGTTTAACAGGGGATGAGAGACTTTGTCGCTTGCCTAGAGAATAAGTACCCCCAAGACCATTCTTGCACTCCGGGACACCGCATACATCAGCTTTCACAAGGAACAGGTGCAGTTACGATTTAAACTAGCGACCAGCCGCCTACCAACCATTGATCCAACTAGTTGCGCTACACCCATCTAGCCTAATATGCATCAAAGCTTTGAAAAAGCAAAGTTGAAGTAACACTTTTCTTTTTCTTTTTCTTTTCTAAAAAGGGAGAGACTCCACTTTCTAAGCAGCCATGTGGAGGAGGTAAGTGCCAAAGCTGGGCTGCAGCGTAAGCAAATATATTCCAGTTAGGTGACATACTTGCACGTTGAGGAAACATGAAAAGGGAAAGAACAAGAGAAGCCAGACAAAAATGAATTGAATCTTCTTTTCCACCTTCTTCCATCTCAATTTCCATGAGAAGACATGACAATTCCACTGGAATATCTTGCTGTAGATCAAATTTCGAGATTTGTGCCAGATTTCTCATCTGTCACTAAATCACGAGGAGCGGAAGTTTATAAGACACGACTGGTGGTGACAATGGCAGGACCACCCTAGGGGAGAGTACAATTGTGTAGGAGAGACCTGCCCACCTCATTAAAAAGCCTTTGAACTTTAGGCCTTCAAGTCTAACGTAGTTATGACCATTCAATGCTCAACAATAATGTCTAAATAGCTTAACCAGACTCTAAATTTTTTTTTTTTTTTTTCATAAGACACTAAATATATACTTTAACGCTTAGGTCTACAAAAGACTCAGATCATCGCATGGGGCTGCTCCATATAATTGAATCCAGTTTAACGAAAACCAACTACTAAGTTAGTTTTCAAAGTGAGACTCATGCGGCACATGCTCCAGAAAAACCCCATGTATCTTCGCCCCTGCTAATGCCCATGGAAAAATATAAACTTGTGAGCTCTAGAGGCATAGTGAAAAACTTCTAGCTAAAAGGCAAACCCTTGGAGAAATCTAGGGAAGAGAAGCACCAATATATAAATTAAAAAAAAGTGATTAAGGATATGTCTCAGTGACTCCCAAATGATGTTGAAGGCATGTTTTGGATGATGGTTGTAATTGGATTCGACAAAACGTCATTTCTATCAAATGTTTGTCAACAACACCGCTTTTAGGTTTTCGGCACAAAACGTCAGTCTTGTCTAACCTGAAGATAGAGAAGGCCTTCAAAATTGAGTCCAAATACTAAGATTTCATAAAAAATATGTTTCACAATTTTTTTTTAGGGTGTCATTCAAACACAACCTTTTTAATTAATGACTATGAGAGAAAATTTTCGGCGGAAACCCCTCATTCTTTCCTTTTGTCTAAGGGTCAAGAGCTGCTTCAGAACGCACGTGTTGAATAAGCACATGTCAATTAGAGCCTTACATTTCTACCGTTTTGTAGTTCAGAAGAATAACACTCATGAAAATCGAACTAACAACCGAACTTTTACCTAGCGGTCAATCTGAATATTAATATATATTAAAGCGAGTGAGATTTGAGCCATGAAATGTCCAAGAAACAAGTTGAGGGTCATTCACATTGTCCAATTGTTTTAAGCAAGGAGTCGACGTTCAATTGATTTCCAGTAGGTTGGTATTTCACGAGCCAAAGTAAGCAAAGGACAGCCCCTCTGGTTCGTGGCGTCCTACCCTACGCCCTCACCTACTTCTGCTTGAGATCGTGTCCCACTTCTTACTTCTCAATGTGGCCAAAATGACAAATCAGACTTGCCCACCTACTGACCACACGGGCATGAAGATCTTCTACCAATTCCTTATTTTCGGAATCATCTGTCATGTTGCTGACATACAGAAAAAGCCTACGACCTACCCCATATTTTTTTGGCACCTTGTGACATTTTTGGAACACACAGTAAATACACGATCTACACGTCCAAGAACCAAACATTCAAGTTTATCATAAGTAGCTTTATGGCACATTGGGTTCAGATTCTGTAAAGATTTTAAAGTTTATTGTTTAATCATGTTTGGCTTTAAGAAACCTGTTTTTACAGAAAGTATATACAATATGGTCAATTTTTAGGCTTTTTCGACATGCTACATTTGTTAAAAAAAAAACAGTTAAAAGATTTTGAATGTCATAAAATGAATTTTCCTAAATGGCATAATCTATGAACTACCCATTCATCTATACATCACAAAGACAACTTTTGTATACGCAGTATTTTATAAACCATCAATCAACACGATACAGAGAGGGAGAGAGAGAGAGTTCTTGTGATTCAGGTTTTTGCTTAGCTTCATTAAATGCTTATAATTAGGAAAATATAGTAGTAGATTTCTTTTGTGGTTCAATCTAAATCATTTAATATAGCTGTTATCTACTCAATCAGAAGCATATATGCATCTTTCTGAATTTTAAAAATACTCATTATATATATCTGGGCATGTTATATAGAATGCCATAAAAGTGGAGTCGCGCTCGTGTATAGATTTGATAGTGAAGGACTATTATTACATTGCCCGTTAAATTTTGGGTTAAGACTGGACAGAAGGAGATAACAGTTTGCAGTGTTTTTCTAAACAATGTCATTCAATTTAGGGTTCCTTTCGGCAGCTATGAGTAAAAATATAGAGGGTGCGTGTGTTTTTATGACAAACGCGGCACACAGTGCCCCAGTCTAGCTTGTTTACCGTTGCAAATAAAAGAACATAACACCGCACAACACCTTTAATTTTCTCTTTGTTTTTCTCTTAACCATCCATCAAGAACTCTAGACAGAAAAGTGGGTGGCTCTGAAAAGCTAGAGTGACTACTCAACTTTCGTAATTGAGAAAGTTATACATTTGCAGCGCAGAATATACAATAACTTGCGTGGACTTCATTTCATAATTAATCATTATATTAATTAATTATAAATGTTGACAAACTAATCAATTTTCAAGAAACCAATTTTTGCAAAATTGACACAAAATTACCAAATGATCAGGACGATATGGACCGGCAACAGATGGAACTCAAACACATGATGGCGACCATGACCACACTGAGGTCAATTGGGTGCTGATTCAGTACTGAATTTGGACGGGACTGATATAACAAAATCTGGAATTTTTGCGTCTCTCCAGGTCCAGATATCCGATTTATCCACATTATATATGTCGTATTTGGAACGAGAACATCCTAATTGAATCAGATACAAATTAATGATTAATCAAATTTTATTTCGATTAATGGTCTGACAAATAGGGTTAGTTCAGGACTTGGATTTGAACCATCTTGTCCCTTCACATCCCCAATGCAGTATAGTAGAATAGCCAGTTCGTTTACTTGACTCTGTCTTCATTATCTTTTGGGTAGTTTTTCCTTTCCTTTTTTTTTTAAGTTGATGAACATATATATATATATATATATATATATATATATATATATATATATATGTTGAAACATTTTCGCTTTAAAGACTAGCTTTTCATGTCTCATATGGTAGTTCACCAGTTTCTCCGGCAAAGAAAACGATTGTGAAGAAAAAAAACATAAAAATCATTGGGTAGTTCACCAATTTTAGGGCAGAGAAAACGATTGTGAAGGAAAAAAGCATAAAGGTTAAAGAAGAAAAACAGGTGTTTGGTAGAGTAAAGAAAAGAAGGGGCAAGTTCTAAAATGGAACCAGTGAACTCATTTCTAAGCATAGAGCACAATGTACATTTATTTTTTAAACGAAAATGTCCGAATATTTGAGTCTTATTGAGCTTGATGAAGCGCTGTTCAATCTCGATTCATTTGCATGAATAAGCTTGGAGTCGCAGTGGAGTGAGTTGTTTCTGTCTATTGTATGATCTTCTGTCTATTGATGCAGTGAAAACAGAAGATTTTCTCCCTTCATTCCACTAACAACTGATTGAATTAGTGAGATAGAAAACAATGGAACCAAGATCCATATCGGTATTCTCGTGCTCCCTTCGAGGACGGGTCGCCTGCTGAGTTCTTCCGGACCCGCTGTGCATCATCTGTCTTTTCATTTCTTTAATTTAATTCCCCTCCATTTTGTCTCCATGTTCCAAAACATAGTTTGATAGGGTTTGCTATAATATAGAAATATTTATGAAAATTTCTAAATTTCATAAATATGAGCTCGCATAAAAGACTGTAAAGAAAATTAATCTGGATCTACTTTGATACATTAAAAATATCAAACAAAATTTCTCTAGATTAACCTGTACGCTTGAAGTACGTTCAGTTTATCTTTTCTACATTCTCATGCAAGTACTGATTTAAATTTTACGTCTGATACTTTATTTATGGTGATGATGCATATACTTTGATTTTCCTACATTCTGAAGAAACTTATATACTTTATGATTTGACTCAAGATTATTTATGATGATTCGTATTTTGACTGAACATAGCAAGGCATCGAAGGTTCCGTATAGGTTTTTTTTTATGTTATTTTCTTTGCCGCTGTATTAATATGTATAAAGCATTGATACGGTGAAAGAGAGAGAAATCACTCACAATTCATAAATATATACTAGAAAAGGACCACAAAATTGTTAATATCAACTGATTTATTTCACACTTGATGCTCTCTCATTTTAACAAATAAATTTTCCACTAATAATCTTTCGCTCATTGTTGCTTCTTATGGAATCGAACTCTACCGTGTTTGCCTGAGCAGAGGATTTTGATCAAGGGATCATCACATCGAAGTGTGACAACAATTACTACCAGACCAGTGACTGCAAGTAAAACAAGTTAATCTAGCGCGGCCTTGAGAATAGTTGCTTTATTAGAGGCAAATTTTGCTGCATCATTCTTATTATATATTAATTTGTATGTAAAAATTTAATTAAGGTTGTTTTCTACTACATTAGCTTAAAAAAAATCGTATACAATCAAACCATTTAACTTATAACCATACTAACAACATCCTTAAGGTAATCAATAGCATTTAACTTTTCATACACACACACACACACACACAGAGAGAGAGATCAACACTTTTTTGGTCAATTGATATTTGTTTAATTGTGAGTAATCTTACCAAACCGATGATGTTTTTCAAAAGATAAAATTCATATTGATCAAGGAGAAATTAATGAAAAAAAGTTGCCGTCAAAGCAATTTAGATTCCTTTGTTTATTTTGTTTTATGATGGAGTGATCTCCAAGCACAAAGTCCTACAATCTAAGGTTGAGACTTGATCTAAGATTCTAAGGTCTTTCGCATGACGTAATTGTTGCGAAAGCAATCTTAATATCGCACACGGTGGACATAGTTGAAACTTCATTAAGTAAGCAATAAAAAGCATGTACCATTTATCTTCCATGCATGAGAATAACATCGTACAAAGTGATTATAGCACTTCATTAATAAAGTTGATAAATAAAAAACACGTACCACTTATTTTTCAAGCATAATGACAATATTACACCAAGTGGTCTTCATTAAGCGTTAATAAGTAGCAAGATTGGAGTACTTTAAAATACGACGTAATGAATCATGTAACAATTAAGCAAACAATCCTAGCATGATAAGATCTTATTTAATTGTGTGAGTGTGTGTATGAGAGAGAGAGAGAGAGAGAGAGAGAGAGAGAGAGAGAAACTTTTATCTTTTTTCACAACGTTCTAGTATTTTTACAAAATTTCCTAGGGTCCAAATGAAAAACTTTGAAATATTAATAGGTAAATTCTGTTTAATTAATTTTTAAAATTTAAAGGGACCTATGACCCCTGCCAGCCCCTTGGCTCCGCCACTGTGTATACTGCACTTTTATCTTTTATTAAAGAAAAATATGCTTGAGATTGTAAAATTTTGGTACTGATTGCCATGTTTTTCCCAACACTAAAAATCGAACAGTCTATGAATATGGTGCTAGCTAGGATGCTGCAGTAGGACAATCCCTTGAATAACTCTCTGGTTCCAACCTGTACATATTGGCTGGCGCATGGATTGGCATACATGAGAAGTAAATGATACCAACCCCGCCGATCCTATTAATGCTACAAAGTAGATAGGATTTGATGGGTTTGCAAAAATGTTGAACAATGATTCACGTACTCGGGGTTCTGTTCAAAGGTAAGTACTCAATATGAGAAATACAGTTGAAAACTTATCTGTCAAAATTGGTAGAAATGATCTTTCATATATGTATATATATATATATATATCATATCGTATCAGATGTTTAAGTCATGACAGAAGCCAAACTGTCTAAGATTTAGTTATGAATACTAATTTCGTATAAAACATGTTTCAGTTTAGGTTTTGTTCATTGATAGTATTGATTTTATGTAATAGATATGTAGCGTTAGTTGCGTTATAGGAGTCATTTTATTTTGAGTACTATGGTTTTTGTCCTTGATTTAAGTGGTTTGAGATATACCAGTTCCACATATATATCTTTAGGTAGGTTTTGCTCTCTCTTCTCTGTTTGGATGGACGTTACCGCTGTTGTAAAAGGCATTTTGGCCTTCGGAGCCTCTTTCTAGTTTTCTGACTCTCTTTCTCTCTTTGAGTTGTGGTTTTTTTTCTAGTTGTCCATTACTCTTTGGATGGGTTCCAACTTCCAATTGATTGAATTCCTTTTCAGATCTCTCTCTCTCTCTCTCTGTGTGTGTGTGTGCACGCGTGTATACCGGCTCTCCTGCATCACTGGAAAAGAGATGCATTTTCCGGCACCGGAAAAAAGGTTTTCCATCACCTGTGATATCTGACCGGTGCTCTTTCAATTGTAGCCAAACTTTCAATGCAATGGGTGAGACTTGAGATGGTGTTATCATTTTAGGTTGTTTTGGGCAAATGTAACACTAACATATTATTCCATGGCTCAAAGAGATTGGAGCATATTCAAAAAACACCTTAAAAGGTGTTCTATAAATCTACCCAACTTTGGAGGTAGGTTCATAGAATAGTTTGCAACTGTTCTATTTCCCAAGCACGCCCTTTGTGCCCCATTTTGATCTATCAACCGTTTAGAATTGAATTCGGCCTGCTCTCAATGTATCTCTTGTCTAAAACTGGATGGTGTACCTACCTATCTAAATCCATATAGAAGCATTTCCTAAACCCCTTATGATTGGGAAAAAGAAGTAAATGATATTGGTGCATTGGGGCCTTCATTGGAAAGGAATTATTGAACTCAATCACCCTTGTATTATTGCACTTTGGTGTTTTAACTTTTTGTCAATGGAAGCTGAACCTTAAGATGGAAAGCAGCAGCTAAATAGCGTTTACTCGTCACCACTTTCTTTCCTTTATTCTTGTGGAGCCAATGAAAACAACAAATGTATAAACATAGACATTTTTGAAAAAAAAAAAACCATCCATAAAGATACAATTTCAGGAAAAAAGAGTAAAGAAAGAGGAGCATGCATCCCATACTGCACTGAAGCAAAGTAATGCTTAGGTATGGAAATGGCTTTTAGTTCAGGCAGATATGGCAACTACCACATTTGATTTGTGGAACAATATTGGCAGCTTAGACAACGCACAAAATCATGTGGATGAAGGAATTCACAGGAAATCCTTTAAAAAAAATTTAAATTTGAGTTTGATCACCGACCATCATCAGATTCAGGATCAAAATCAGATGAAACTGGGCAGGATACATCCCAAATACTGTGCCTGACGCAACAGCAACCAGAAGCGACTGATGATGATTGCAGATTGCGGACCTTCATCCGGGGAAAAAGATTTCTGTTATTTTAGCCCCACTCGATAATCCATCTCACCTGTTTAGGGGCACCATTATTGTCCTGTAATCGCAACAAATAATTGAGACAATGTGTGTCCTGACTCCATGGACATGGTTCTCCAAAGATACAAAATACCAAGCATTCATAGTATCACAGACAAAAAGACAATCATATCTTTTCCCCATTTTTCCCTTCCATTTTCATTCACTGCAGAAAGGGCGAACGCATATTTTGACAAATATAATACAGGTCGTTATCAAAACAATGTGATATTGATTGATACAGGGCATTACTCTTCAAATATACAGTTGCTAGGTAGGTGGTAGTTTCAAGAAGCAAATGCGGGGTCAGATTCCGATCTCAACACATCAAAAACAAATCCTGTATCTTAAGGAGACGAGGGTATAGGTGGGAGTTTCAACTCTCTTACTCCTCAATGTTAATCTAGAAATGCAAGATAAGAATCGAGGAGGCATGAACGTTTCAATTTTTTGGATGGTTCAAAATGGAACAAAATCAAATAAGAAATAAGGCAACAATGATTTGAATTGGCAAGTCTGTAAATTAGATCACCTAAAAAGAAATGATACCCACAAGAAGGTCAGAAATAATCAGTTGACATAAAATTTCTTCTGAATGTCGATTTATCTGAACTCCTGCTCGTTACTCTGCTTCCTGTAGATGTCACCATTACAGCCATGTTCCTTCTTCAATGTATACAAGTCAATTTTGTATAATGCTTCAAGTACATAGGACGATAGCTGGTTTGTAGTACTACAGCCCACAAAAGTAAGACAGTACTACGAGGTTTTGTGGGCAAAATAGCTTTCATCTCATGTCAATGGAAAAAAAAATAATACGTGCTTGAACTTTTACTTTGGTTTGGAATGATGAGAAAGGAGGAAAAGGAATCCCAACCCCACTTTTTCTGTCATTTTCCTGCTACTAAATGCACTATATCTCTCTTTGAATTTCCATCGATACTGCTAAAAGGATCATTTTATGTGTCAGAGATAAAAACTTCTTGATGGATCTACTCGAGTTCTTCGCAGCAGAGTCCCGTGTTTAAGGGAATCTAATCAAACAATACCAGACCATTCCCACTGCACGAAGCAAAGCACCAATTCTCTTCAACTTATGATTTTAGCCAGCGGCAGTGCAGCAGAGAGGATCGATTCAACGAATACTGCCGATCAGGTTCACAACATTAAACACGAAGCGCGGAGGATGATTCGGATCCGCCATTTCCCTGGTCTTGGCAGGCTGCTGCAACCAGAGGGTGGCCCTGTATCAGACTACTGCTCCAGCATAAACACTCCTAGTGAGCATTCGTCTCACATGAAGATTAACTTGTTGCGTACTGTTGTCAGAATGTGATTCAGCCTCGTCCAGAGAAATTGCACATCAACCAAGAACAAGGTTGACGCATTACCATCAAGTGGCTGTTTGTACTTCTGCAGACAACCGGGCAGTTCATGCACAAGAATTTATACTGTTGACGATGGTGGAGGATCAGGAATCCGCGGAAAACTGATGTTTAATTTGAAAAACAAACAGAAATCGAGAGTTGGCAGATGCACATCACTGTGTTTGTTTTGTTGTTTCTGTTTTCTGATGAAAGCAAGTAAAGTTTAAATAGTGGCTTTCAAGAGAGAGGGAATGAAGATAGGGATGACATCATAGAGATCGGCCTGCAGGAACACAAGGCCATGTGAATATGAGAACTTCCGGTGATCACTGCTATTAGAATCGGTGATTCAAGAGTACCATTGCCATCTACCAACTAATTTCAAAAAGATTTTAAGATTTTTTATTTTGCAATTAATTTTTAAAATATGATTTTTTAATACTTTTAGCCTATTTACAGCCAATTCAGCGAATCGATGACTGCCAATTTGGTTCACAAAGCGATTTTTACAAAACTACTCTCACTTAATGTGTGCGAAAGGAACCAAAATGGCTGCATTTTTCTTTGTTAATTTTGAGACATCAGATAAAATTGAATCGATAGAGAAGATGAGCATGAAATTGAGAAATGGTCAATGAGTACACGACAAACACTTACTATTTATTGTCAATATTCTTTATCACATTCCTACGGAAGAACATAATTTCCTTTGAGTTAATCGTGGCAATTTCACAAGAAAAGCACAACTGCGAACTCTTACATATTAATTGTCAACTTAAATTTTCCGTCAACTCAGCAGTTTGATCTCTTAATGCATTCCCGGTGCCCTGAAAGGGAAAGGACATTAAATCTTCAAGAAAGACAAAAGAGAAGGGAAGAAAATGCGGAAGATGTAACAAAAGGCATACAAAGGAGAAGAATTCCATTGTGCCGTTGCCAATTAAAGATCTACAATGCATCCAATTTGATTCGACCAATCGATTCGGGTCCATTCTTGCTTCACACAATTGTCACAGTTTTAAGGACCATGCTTTCCCTTTTTAGATTGAAGCATAGAGATGCATGCTTATGAATCATGCATGGGGTTGAGTTGAGAGGAAAGGCAAATGCTTTTAACTTGTCAGAAAATATCAGTTGCAAAATGTTCAATTGAATCCCAAAAAGTTTAAGACCTTTTGTTCTCTTATCAAATCCGATAACAAATTGGATCTAGACATTCTTAACATAAACACTTCAACCAATGCCATTTTAGTTCAATAAAGACCGAGTTGTTTGCAATTTCTGCCGGTTGAAAATCGGCCGGAATCTAATTCTTGGTGCATTTAGCTGTGATATACGATGCAACTCTGCTGAGGATGATGTTCCCCGGGACCTTTTATTGCAAAAGAATCAAAGAATAACAGTCTCCAATAATCCCCCTTCCCAGAAAAGGAGATAAACTGTTATACTCTCAAACATTATGACCTTGAAGGATGCAGATCTCAAGCTGTATGATCTAATAATAGGAAATGGATCAAAAGCTTTGAATCAAGGCTGGAAGGAAGAGGGCCGCTTAATGGTGTTTCATAAATTTTACAAGAGAAATCTCGCTTGTTCTGCAGCAAGAGAGAAAACCCACTTGTATTTTTAATCCAAAAAAATATCTAATCCAATGGCTCACTGACTGTTGGATCTTTGAACACGTGATCTTCCTTTGAACAGGTCTGGCTGAATCCTAATCAGGCTCGTATGTCTGTCGTATTCCATGAGAGGGATTTGCAGAAAGAATTTGAAGTGGGTGTACTGAGTTTTTACCAGGTAGGCGCATCCAAATCTTTTGTAAATCGAGGTGCAAATGGATGGGATGTTTCATGTAGCTATTACCGTATTTAATAAACCGGATATGTCTGATTGGACCTGAATTCAGATGCAGAGAATGCAAAAATAAGTTTGATGTAACCAGATTTGAATATCCTATCGAGTCAGGTAAAAGATCACACATCAAATCCAAATTAGTCTACTGATCGGATCTCACTTTTCATGTCGAATTCGGGCAACAGGATATGAATTAACATCTAAATCATTGATATCCGGCCTATGCTCCTTTGCTGCCAAAGGTTTTATAGGTGTTGTAAGAAACTCATAAGGACCATTTGGCAACACATTGTTACTATCTTATGAATCTACTTCAAAAATTGAAGCGCTAAGGGATTGATATCTAATCTAATGGACAGCTGGCCTGTAACCCCAACTAAAATTAGCATAATAATCTATGAACGATATGTATCCTTAAGGGGTTTGGCGCAATGGTTGGGCAAGGACTAGTGGGCGGCTAGTTCTCGTTTTGAATCCCTATAGCTTCCGATTTCTGTGCTGTAAACAAGGGCCACCAACATGTAAGATGAAACATGGCGGTGGCGGCACTCAAAAACATTGAAAGTAGACCTTGTACCTTCGGGGGATAAGGAGTTGGGTGGAGGTTTCGATCTTTTACCAAGCGGTGGAAATCCCTGCCCACCTGAAAATCTACTATGTTATGTTGTTTCTTAAGAAAATTATGAATATTTGAAAAATCAGAAACCAGAAATCTATGTAGGAAGAACATGATCAGACAGCCAATTTTGGACGCCTTTTTCCTCTTTTCCTTCCTTTTTTTTTGTTTTTTGTGTCGAATAAAATTATGTGATCCAATACCCGTGCCGTTCCTACTTATCTAAACGGACCTGTACCCAAATCAAGTCCACAGAGAAATTGTTGGTGGACATTTTTGGAAGTGATTAGGAAAACAGGGACAGTAGATCCCATGGCAAGGTTTTGCTTTACTACACGATTGCATTGCATGCAGTGAAAACCTGAACACTTTGTCCAGGAAAGCAGAGACAATAGTGTAATGCAGGAGGCCCCATCTTCCATTTGTCTTTAGAAAAGTGGACTTGCCAACAACAAGTGATCATGCATCCTCCCTCAGTACTAAGCGAGTTCAACTTATCATAGAACCACTTCCAAGAGATGATATGTAAAGTCGCTCGCTGCGGCGTAAGACTCCCAAGGCGATTCGTCCGCCGTCTTAGTCATGTACTGCTGGCTTTAGTAAAAGGTGGGCGCTTCTGAGATTTACACCAGTGACTAGCTGCCTACCTTCCTGCTGGCCCAACCAGTTGTGTTGTGCCCCCTCCCTCCGCGGTCAGATCATGATAAAGTTATCTTTATTTGGATGCTATATGCGGTAAAATAGGAGCTCCTTGGCAAGATATTTTAGAAAACTTTACTAGTCTTAGAACAGATAATCTTCCAAGGAGGCTAACTAAATCAACACTTCTTAATGTTGGTAATTAGAACTTCATAAACAAATTTACTAGAAATTTAATGATATTTCAAACAAGAAAACCAAAATCAACCACTTGATACTTGCATGAATCAACCTTCTCTCTCTCTCTCTCTCTCTCTCTCTGGTGTTTTAAAAGGCATAGATCATCATGCTCATGGCATGTTCAATATTTCCAGTAAATGGTCTCCCTATCAGTTACTCATGTATGATAAGATTCTCTACACAAGAAGAAACCTACAAAAAGGCCCCTAATGCTCTCAAGGATTTCACTGATGCCTCAAAGGCTGGGCATAATTTGGAATCATTAGTGAAAGTCGAGTGACAGAGCCAGAAAGTTTTAGTTAAATGACACTCTTAATATTGCAATGGATTGGGTGCATGTAGAGCTATAAGACATTGGCCTGGGTCTTGTGTGGGCACCCCATATAGCTAGGTCTGAGTTCAACACATGATAAAATAAAAATTTTATAAAGATTTACACAGGCTGGGGTGGGCAGTTGCCCACACCAACTCCATGGTAGCTATGTGCAAGTCCATTTATCAGTTAGATTTCTATGGGTAAATTCTTTTGGACTGCATCGAGGTACATGACACTTTAGATGACAAGGTTAACTGTCCATCCTCCATAGGTCTTAAAGCAGTTCTAGACCTGGAGGCAACGGAAAAGGGTGAAAAATTACAAGACCCACGAAAAGTGGGGCTCATCCAAGACAAACCGAACACATGGCAAGGTGCAAATTGGATCTTCTAAGGCTGAAAATTACAAAACCCCCATGCCATATATAACCCATTTACTACTGTTTTAAAAAATCTAAGTGAACTTACTTAAGCAAGAAATATTGATCCTAGTGAGGCTAATTGTTACATTTATCCTAGCCTTGCCTATCCCATTAGTTTTGTATGTATGCGGGGCTCGTGCCCGACATGCGTTGAATTGATTGATTGAATAAGAATCACAAAGTTGGCATGACGATTTGCTTCAAGTGCCTCATAATTTATTCTGTGGAAAGCAATTTCTATTTTAGAACACGACTAACTCAATTTCTTAGCTAACGAATCTCATTAAAACAATTTTAGATAGCATAAACCAAACAAAATGAATCAAAGTATTCTTTCAATGTGCTATTGTCCCCCACCCCACCCAAAAAAAAAATGTTCTCAATCTTGGCTCCAGCTCAATGTGAGCCGCATATATCATGGCTCGAACCCGGATAGATCAAGGCGGACTAATTTCTAGAGAAAGCTCAATTTTGGAGTGAGTCAACTTCTTGATTCAATACAACCTTCATATATCCCTAGCTAGTATTAACTTGTGCATGATAAGAAGACCCAAGCTTAGTTGGGTTAACTCAGCTTGAGCTCAGTTCTGGTCTCTCAATATGATCTAATTGCGCCATCTTAAAGGCCGCATGGTTATCTACATGAGTTTACCTTTTAGTTAACAATTAATGAACATGACAAAGCATTCTCTGCAATAAAAGTTTTTTTATTAGATGTATTGAGTCTTCAAGCTAAAACCATCAAGGAAAAATTAATTTCAATTAGAAATTCAAACATAGCTGCATGGATGCTAATAAATAACATTCAAAACGAACGGTCAATGTGTTCCGGTGATGTGTTTGTCTCGTGAGCATTGGGACAATCATGGTGTACAAGAATATTCTGATTTTTCATAATAATTGGGGAATGAAATTCCATTCATATAAAGCAAACGTTGATATGTCTCTTTTGTAAAACCATTCGTCGTGCATTATATAACTTTCAGAAATTCGAGTGGCTCCATCTGCAAAAAAGAAATATTACTGTGGGCATTCTAAGCATTCACGGCTGTCTCACCTGCTTCACTACGAATTAAACCGTCGGTAAAATTCAAAATCGGTTGAAACCTGTCTTCATATTGTAATTGGCGTATATTATATATATATGTATATGATTTTTGGGTTTCTTCATCTTATTTGGAACAAATTTCTCCGTTCAGGTTTAGAATGCATTAGGTAGTTGTGATTAGGCAGAGTTCTGATTTAGGTTGGAACCAATTTCTCGGTCCGGGTTTGGAATGCATTGGATAGCTTTGTTTCGAAGGATTGTATATATATATATTTCTCTTAACACATACTAACCTGTGTATGAAGATAATGTGGGTTGTTTTACTTAATGCATGCGACCTTGTACGTGTCAAACTTTCATGCTATATATATATATAATATATATATATATATATATATATATATATATATATATATATATATATATATATATATATATATAATGTAAAAAGAAATTCGACCGTCGGCCAGAGCACACGCAGGTCATCTGATTTTCCGGCGGCCATGCCGGTGGAAGGCTGAGTTAAGACGTACACGCATCAACTCCAGTTCCGTTTCTTATGCTCCCCGCAACAAATCTCAGCCCATCTCTCAAGCTTTTACCTCATGTTACGGTGCAGTAAAATTTACACAGTAGAAGAAGAAAAAAGATTGACACGGCAGATGGGTCGTTTTGAATGTGAAAACTGCTGCAACATTTTCTCACACAGTCCTCCAAATATGAACAGTTTTGCCGTTCACGCACGTCCTCCTGATAATGTGAACACCTTCTGCCGTCTCTCGTTTGTGTGAGACATACGAGAGACGCTTGAATTGATACGCCAATTTTTCGTCAAAATCAAAACAGTACCGTTTAACTTTGGGTTTTCGATTTTTTTCAGATCCATCCTAAACTTTTGGCTATAATTCAGGGATGCGCCTCCACGAATACTTATCACTGACAAGTGCACCTTACATTTGCAAGATTAGACAACAAAGCCATTGTCGTGCTGCTTTGCCTATATTAGCAGGCTTATATTTATGTTTACATTGGCAGCCGAGAAAGGCATGAGCGGGAGGTAAACTTATTAATGGATAAGAGGTAGGCATGAATACGGAAATTGGTCGTGAGGTAGGGATGAGAATGCAAAAAAGAAGAAGATCCTTTTCCTTTAGAACAATTATTTATGGGGGTCCGTTGCTTTCGATCCCGTGGCCTTGGAGACAAGGGTTTCAGTAAAAACCGACTGCATATGCTCAAAGTAAAGAATCGCGCCAGTGGTCGTAACAGTACCAGACTACCACTCCCACAAGGCCCCTCTTTCCCACTTTTTTTTAGTGGAAAACAAAAAGGCCAAACCCCTTCCTTTTTATTTATATATATATATATATATATATTGAAATCTGCCGGCTACCTGATATTGCTGGATGACAAAATTTTTTAAAAGTCTATGTGAGTATGTGTTTCTGCACAAGTTAAATC
Organism: Nymphaea colorata; assembly: GCF_008831285.2. Lineage (NCBI taxonomy): Eukaryota > Viridiplantae > Streptophyta > Magnoliopsida > Nymphaeales > Nymphaeaceae > Nymphaea > Nymphaea colorata. Next base: position 14,147,077 of record NC_045147.1, read on the forward strand.
AGCAATCCATTCATTTCAAATCTAGATTTTCGGGTTTTCATTTACCAATCTTAGGGTCAGGAGAATTGTTGCGTGTTAGGAGAAGAAAACAAAAAAGAAAAGAAGTGTGAGAAAGGAAAAAAAAAAAAAAAACATAGAAGTGAATATTTATATTTATATAGATAGAATTGAGATCTAGACTATTGTATAGCCTTTTTCTAAGGTCAAGACTGTCAATGATAAGATCAACTGAAATGATTAATTGTTCCTACTCATCAGGCTCTCTCTAGAGATACTTTTATTCAAAGAAAACCACATACATGATTCAATTAGGGGGCGAGAAAAGGCATCAAGTTGAAAGCAGCCAAAAGTTCATTAATAAGAAGAGCTCTCGCGCATCGCTTGGTGCAAACGCAAAAGCATTGATGAGGAGGCAAAAAGCGGCAGTCACCGAGGGCTTTATACAAAACCTTCCATATTGGAAAAGGAAAAGACGTGTTCAATTCTAGCTAGGCTCAACTTTTTGCTTCTGATCTCTGTCTTTTTCTAATGATACCCTAACTCATTCACTTAGCTTGAGTTTCTATTAATCAAATTGCTCAAAATGGCAGAATCAGTTTTCTTGCTAATAAAAGACTTTTCATTGCCGACATCGCACATACATATCCATGCGCATATGTAAATATTCATTCGTTCGTTCAATTATCATTTCGAGAACTTAAGTGCATGGAGAATTTAAAGAGTTCTTCAATTTTTTACATGCTGTACATTGCTTGCAAAATACTGGATCCGACGTGATCACTAATAAATAACCAAAGCCAAACGCTAAACGTCAACCGATCTCTTTTCCCACGAAAGCATATTCAGTGAAGGTCAATCGATCGGATGATTGTTAAAATCACGGGCAGTCGAAACTAGAATGCATCAAAACATGATTCCCTTCTCCATTCTTCATAAATTAAAGCAACGGCGGTCTCCATCTGCGGCAAAGAACTTGGATCTCTTCTTTGAAACACTGCGAAAAATTTTGTGTTAAACGGAATTGAACTCACCGGAGCTGAGCCGAGAGGGAGGAAGGCGTGGAAGTGAAAAAAAAAAAAATCTGGCGAGATGACAATAAGGATAACTCCTAAACGGTGGCCATGTGGTAGGGACGACCAGCAATAAGGCGTCGCTAGCAACAAGAAAGCTCGAAAATGGTCCTACACTACCTGATTTTAAACTAGTGAACGGGGAAAATAGACGGAAATAATTCAGAAAAAGAAAAAGGAAGGAAAGTTCGCGTTCGCCCTTGTGAATATAAAATCGTCTGGTCGGCGGAGCCTTGGAGTCAACCGACGTCCGAGGAGCAGCAGATTCAGCTAGGTCTTCTCTTCTTCTTACCGCCGTAAAATTTCCCTGCGGTAAAAAGGAAAAGGTAAAAGATAATGGCTGCAGGGAGAGAGAGAGAGAGAAGGGAGTGGCGGGGCGCTTCAATTATTATCGAGGAGCAGGAGGGAGCGGAAGCCCCCGGTAAGAAGTGCCTGCCGTCTCCGGACCTGACGTCGCCGGGATGGAGCTCGCCGGAGCTTTCGATTCCGGCGTGGGAGCGGGAGCGAGATCCATGACAACTGCCTGGCACGTTCATCCTACAGGGACGGAGGCGCGCGCGCGCGCAACACACAGACGCACACGCATATACACAGGGAGAGTGGGGGTGGCCCACGCTACAGCTGTTCAGCGTGTTCTTGTCTGCCCTCTTTCACCTCCACCACCCTCATTTTCCGTTTCGGCCCTCGGGTTTGTGCCGATTCTCGAACGCGCCACTGGGAGCGGCGGAACGCCTTGGAGTTGAATACAGGGGTGATTTTACAGAGTTAACTCTCTGCTCTCTCTCTCTCTCTCTCTCTCAGAGGATGAGAGAGAGAAGGTTTTTACTCTTTGATTTTTTTTTTTTTTTTTTACCTTTTTGTTTTGGATGTGGGCATTGTGGGAGAGGTAAGAGGAGTTAAAATTATTATTAGCTTCAAAGACAGACATTGACAACGCAGCATCTCATTTTGTTTTGTCAATTTGGGTCTTTCTCTCTCTCTCTTTTTCTTATTCTCTCTCCTCCCTCATGATCTATCCATCTCCTTAATTTTCTTTAGCTCCATTTCTCTTGTGTTTTTTTTTTTATCTTTTATTTAGTTTTAGAATTTTCGACATCTTCCAAGCACCCGTTCCTCATTCTCTCTCTCTCTCTATCTCTCTCTCCGCCTCTCTGGATTTCTTTGGCGTCCGAGCTTCAGCTTTCCAGTTGTCCCACCCCCTCCTCGGCTGCCCCTTCTTTTTTTTTTTTTTTTTTTTCACCTTCGCACCCTTGCTCAGATTTCTTTTCCGATATCTCTCTCTTTCTTTCTCTCACTGGGGATGGGGGAAGAGAGACGTTGAGTATCTTTTTTTTTTTCTTCGTAAAAAGAGTGTGGACAACGTAGGTAAAAAAAGGGGGGAGTGGGGAGAAGTGGGGGGAGAGAGAGATATGCAGCAGGGAGGATCTCCGTACCAAGTGACGCCGGAGGTGACGCAGTATGGGGGAGGAGCCGCCGGAGGGAGTGGGGGAGGGGGAAGGGGACACATGATCGGAATTTCAGGTGGCCACGACCTTCCGGCTGCTCACCATGCACAGACAGACCCGCTGTTGCAGCAGAAGCAAGGGGAACCCATGGCGGAGGCGGCATCCCCCATCAGCTCGCGGCCTCCTGCCGCGCGGCCGTCAAATTTCGAAGAATTGGAGCCGGTGGCATCTGGGGGGTTCGCGGACGAGGAGGCGTTGGCTGGGGAGGAGGCCGAGAGGGGGCCTCCCGGGAACCGGTGGCCGCGGCAGGAGACGCTTGCCCTCCTCAAAATCCGGTCGGAGATGGACGCCGTCTTCCGAGAGGCCACCCTCAAGGGCCCCCTTTGGGAGGATGTTTCCAGGTACGACCTCCTACAGACTGCAAATCCCTTCTTCTCCACCTCAACTTCCCCCCTCTCCAAACGCGCCCATGACCCATCAGTTCTTCTTAATTCTCATTATCCGTTGAGTCATCTTAGGAATCATGCACAGAAAACATTGCCCTCCCTCTCTCTCTCTCTCTCTTGGGGTCAGTCGTTCTCCCATCTGGCGTTGAATTGGCTCCTTGGGATTCACAGATCCAGGTAACGGAGAAACTTCACGGAAAACCGTGCTCCTGGGTCTTGCAGTACACGGTTCGGTATGTCCCAAAAGAGGCGAAATTTTCGAGAAAAAGACTGCTAACGATACAATTGAGTCGTACCACGGTTCATGGTGACTCTGCTGTCTTGCTGTTAGCAGCTACGCAGATGGCTCGACATGCTTTTCCCCTCCCACACCCCAAACTAACTCAACCCCATCACCCTCATCGTCCTCATCACCACCACCATCATCCTCTCATCATTGCTCATGCTCCTTCCGGCCGGAATAATTATCAGCATACCTCAGTTCATTCTCCAGTTCAAAATGGAAGAGACAAGTACACTAATACTTGGTTTGTTTTTAGGAAAGAAGCATGAATCGCTGCCAAATTTGCAGCTCTTTCTTTCTCACCCTCTCCTTTCTGCTTTCCTCTTGCTTGTGGATCTTACAGGAAGCTAGCGGAATTGGGGTACCACAGAAGTGCGAAGAAATGCAAGGAGAAGTTTGAGAATGTCCACAAGTACTATAAGAGGACCAAGGAAGGGAGGGCCGGCAGGCAGGACGGGAAGAGCTACAGATTCTTCTCGCAATTGGAAGCACTCCACGGCAACCCCGGCGGTGCCAATACCACGTCCACTGCCGCCACCGCTTCCGCGGCAGCCACCGCGACGACTTCGGCCATGATGAACACAATTCAGACCACTACGGCTGGAGCAACAGGGGGCGCCGTCAGTGCTGCGAGGATTCAGCCTCCCCCACGCAGCGTCACCCCTATTGCTTCCAGCCAACCAAGGCGTCCCACACTGCCGGGACTGCAAGGCCTGCCCAGGGTCGCGGCTGACATAAGCGGCGGCTTGAGCCTCTCTTCTGGAGGGTCCTCGACTTCCGGCGAGTCGTCGGATGGGGCTGAGGAACAAGGTCACCGGAAAAGAAAACGGTCCTCCGAGTCGAGCACCCAAAAAATGATGGATTTCTTTGAAGGGCTGATGAAACAGGTGGTGGAGAAGCAAGTAGCACTGCAGCAAAAGTTCCTAGAGGCCATCGAAAAGAGGGAGGAAGACAGGATGATACGAGAAGAAGCATGGAAAAGGCAGGAGATGGCTCGCCTGAGCCGGGAGCTCGAATATCTGGCTCAGGAGCGCGCAATGTCGGCATCGAGAGACGCCGCCTTGATCGCCTTCCTTCAGAAGGTCACAGGACAAACCATCCACCTCCCTCCTCCGCCGCAGCCGTCACCTCCGCAGTCGATTGCACAGCCGACTTCCACCGCTCCTCCTTCCCTCGTCCAGCCTATGTCACAGCAGCATCAACCACCGCAATTGATAGAAACTAGGCCAATGCCGACGACGACCAATATCGTCACTCATGATCAGGAACCGGCGCCGGCGCTATTCGAACCGGCGAGCTCCCGGTGGCCAAAGGCGGAGGTGCTGGCACTCATCAATCTAAGAAGCGGTCTCGAACCGAAGTACCAAGAAGCCGGGCCAAAGGGACCGCTGTGGGAGGAAATCTCTGCGGAGATGGCGAAGATGGGCTACAAGCGAAGCGCCAAGAGGTGCAAGGAAAAGTGGGAGAACATCAACAAGTACTTCAAGAAAGTGAAAGAGAGCAACAAGAAGCGGCCGGAGGACGCCAAGACGTGCCCATACTTCCACCAATTGGACGCGCTCTATCGAAAGAAGATGCTCGGCGGGAGACCAACCAAGCCGGAAGAGGAAGCACCGGAACAATCGGTTCTGCCGGATCAGCCACATAACTCGAGCGCCATGGCTATCATGCCGACGCCGATATCGGCGGCACCGCCGGAGACAGAATCCGGAGATGGGGACAGCGAAGGGCCGGTGCACAAGGGCAACGGAGAAGGGGCGCAGTCGACGTCGGGCTTCTACACTAGCGTGGTCGACGAAGGCAACGGAATGGGTGCGAAGAAGGTAAAAAAACGATGGTCTCATCCATTTCCTCTCTCTCTCTCTCTCCCTCTCCCCATCTCTCCATGGAATCCATCGCTCATTTCGAGATGGCAGAGGCAGAATGGACGAAAATGCCAAACTGAGAGTCGGTAGTATCTCGAACAGAGTTGGACGTTTCCGTAATTTGCGTTTAGAGGGTCTCCGTCACCTCGTGTTGGTGACAGGACAGGCGCTTTCGGGGCCTGTGGAATTCTGATTAGAGACAATCGCATTTTGCGGCACCTACTCTTCTTTCTTGTTCCCCTTTTCCGTTCCTTTTTGCACATGACCTGTCTGTTTTTTTTCTTTCTTTTCTTTTCTCTTTCTTCTACTTCGAGCTTGATTGATTACTGGTATTGGATTTGAAGCCAGAAGACATTGTGAGGGAGTTGCTGGAGCAGCGGCAGCAGCACCAGACGGTGGTGATGGACGACTACGCCAAGATGGCCGATGCTGACAGCGATGACGCGGAGCCGGAGGACGACGACGACGACGGAGAGAGGGGTGAGGATGAGGACGACGACGATGAAGGGTCTGAGGGACGGATAGCCGCCTCCTACGAGGCTCGATATCGGAGGCAGAGCGGCCCAAGCTCAGCAGGCAATTCTGGTTCCTTCATCACCATGATTCAATGACTATCATTCCTCTTCTTCTTCGCCGGCACCTCATTGTTCAGTTTCAACACTTCTTTTCCCTTCTTTCCAGCTTCATTCACCTCTTTGTTCTTGTTCTTCTAAGTTATTATTCCTTTTGGTTTTTTTTTTCTTCTCATTTTCATTTAATTTGAAAAAGTGTACCATATGTACCAATTCTGTGAGGACGAGCGCTTGACGATCGTCCTCGTGAATAACCCCCACACTGGCCATTGTTCATCTTCTCCCGGGAGTGTTTTTCCATTCATGGTCGCGGAAAGAAACGAATGCTATTTTATTTATTTGTTCAATAAAGAGATATTGAGAAGATCGACGGCGGGGAGGGAGAGAGAGAGGAAGAAACTTCATGGGGAGGAGGCATGACTCGAAGAAAGAAAAAGGGACCCCACGAAAGGAAACCGATGATGGTGCTGCCTTTTGCGGACACTGGAATCTCCGGCCGTCGAACCGAGGAGAAGATGATGGACTTTGTGGCACGAAGGGGACGCCATTTTGTTTCTCCAATGGAAGATGTTTGCTGTTTCTGATTCTTTCGATAGTCGATGCTGTTAATTCTAAGTGTATCATGTATAGTTTCTCTGCTCAGAGATCTGCTCTCTCTTCTCCCTTTCTTTTCTTCTTTTATCATTTTGTTCTCCTAGAGTGTTGTTTTACGGTCTATTTTATTGTCATTGGAGGAAATAAAACATCCACATCTGTCTCATCGAGCTCTCTCTTCCTCCTTATTGGCCCATCGGACTCCCAAGTTCTTTTTCCTCATGTTTTATGAATTGTAGTCTTTAATTTCTCAGTTTTCCTCTTGTTCTTGCCCTGCAGCCTAATTTGCACGATCAGCTTGATCAAAACTCAATCTGGTCCACGTCTGGCTTCCAGTTTGAGAGAGAGAAACAAGCACGCCGCCGATTTCTCATTTTGTTCCCCTCCAAGAAAGATGATAGTTAAAGATGGAGGAATTCCGTCGACAGCCGGCGTCGCGCCGTCGATGGTCAACAGCTATAGAGAGAGAGAGAGAGAGAGAGAGTCTTTTTTTTCTTTTTTCTTTTTTTTTTTTGTTTTCGCGGTCGTCCATCTGATTCCTTCCACCCTCCGTTCCAAAGAACATGTTCCAGTTAGAATGCAACCGCAGGAGACAAACACGCCTGAGAAAGTACGATATTGTTCAACTTATGGCGCCGGAGATGGAGGAAATGAAAGGTTGCGCTGTCTAATTGGAGGAACTCAACAAATTTACAAGACTTTCTTCGAGTCCCATGAAAGGAGGAGGGAGAGAAAAAAAAATCCCCCGACTCCAGTCTCCTTCTTCGAGCTCGCATTTATAGGCTTCATGGAGGGACTAGAAAGAACCAATTTTTTTTTTCCAGAAATTTATTTATAGACTGAGACTCGCTCTGGGGGCGCCCGAGGCACCCACGTGGGCGTTCCTGCTGATGACCAAAGGTAGACGCAAGCGCCTCCTCCCTCCCTCCCTCCCTCTCTCCCTCTCTCAACCTCTTTTTCCTTTTCACCTTCTGTTCATTTCCATTTCCACCCACTTTTATTCCCAAAATTCGAAAAAGCGGCGCCCCCCCGCGAGATGGGGTCCCCTCGTTTCCCTGCTACCAAAAAGCAAAAAACCTACCAAGCAGGCAGCGGGCCCCTTTTTGGGATGGGCGAAAAAGGAAAAATCTTTTGGGGGGTAAAAAAAAAGAAAAAAAGGTTCTGTTCATGTTCATTTCCCAAATAGTCTTGTGATTTTAACGGGATCGGCATCTTCAAGTCTTGCCTAGTTTGGTTTTTCCGGCGCCGCTGCCGGATGAGCGGCGAAGCTTTCATGGGACTTCAGTACATCTATGGTAAAAACAATATCAAGTTTGAGTAGTTCGTCGTACATGCCACCAATTGCAATTGCAATTAAGTGAAAAAGATCAGTACGAGTTATCTTTATTTTATATCATGACATCGTGCATTTGTTTTTATATTTAAATCATGCATTGATTCATCGTTTATGTGTATTTTTGGAGCTCTTTGGCTCCAATAAATGAGATAGATTATAACACTCTTTGATGAATCTAGTAGATTCATCGAATATGTTACTATTACCAATTAACCTTTTTATATTACCATAGAATTGATGGTAATTGGAATCTAAATTGATGTCTGATTCAGCTCTAGTCTCATATTTAATTTCATGAATTTAGTTCAACTCCAATTACTGAACTCTTTCATCAAACTCTTGTTTAATGAAAATGATAACCAAATTTGGATGAATTTCTCTCTCAACAAGCTCTTTTTCGGATGATATTTGGAGTTTTTTTCTCTTAAAACTCTCTCTCTCTCTCCTGCACGGCCGCTTTTGGCTCGTGGGATTGAAAAAGCGGTCATTTATTTTTTGCCTTATTAAGATTGGGCGCATATATATGTGGTTCGGCTTAGCATGTTGTTGATGTGACTACGGACGTTCCCTTCCCCCATGTGTCGCTTTTATCCAAGCTTACCATCCTGCCCCCACCCTGGATTTCCCTTATCCAAACCCATCGGATCCAAAATAGCCGGAAGCTGTCAAGAGCTGATAAGCAGCTAGAAAATTCTATACCCACCAAATTGAATCCAATATTCGATCCGCAACCCATGTGGAATATAAATCACTTCAATACGACCCTTGACAACGACAACGTCCGTGTGGCCGGCAGGAATGTGAATGGATCACTTAACACGGTGCCGATTCGATTCTGAATCTCTTTATTCGGACCTCGTAAAGAGACTTGGATGCGGTTACTGGTAGAATTTGGATCCGGTATGCAGCTTCATGATCAAATTCGAACTCCAGTCCGATATCTAGGACGGATCTGATAATGATTTGATCCGGTTACATAAAAATGTTGGGACTTGTGTTCTACTTTGGATGAAGTTCTTTTTCAAAAGGTATCGTTTGAATCCAGGTTTAAATCCAACGTCATGGCATGGTTTCGATTGAATTGAATTCCCTAAAAGCAGGTGGATCCATCTCGATTTGGAACCATTTACATGCCGCGGATTGTTTTCCAATGGAACAAAGCACCTCTAGATCAGCCGGCGTCCATTTGAGCAGGTAAAATTTGTTTCAAATAAATTTTACTCGTAAAATAATCTTGGGCAAATTGTCCCATCGGAAAGGAGCCTTGTGTTTCAAACAAAGTCCACATAAAAGAAGGAAAACAATCGCCGTATTTTATTTATCATATACTTAATTTTATTGAGAAAATTTATTAACACTATGTGAGTATCTCATAAATTTGTTTGTTTCAGATAAAGTTTAATGGTCCATTAATCTTAGCTAAAGAGTCCCTTATAATAGAAGTCTTATGTTCTAAACTAAGTCAAGATAAAAGAAACACACTTTCTAGGAAAACAATCATCGTATTTGATTTATGAGATAGTTAATTTATCTCATAAATATATCTTTAAAACTTGAGCAATAATTTCTTTATGGACATTTAATCCTATCTACTTAAATGTAACTTTAGCTGCCGTCTGACAATAGAAATAATTTCTTACTATTACTATTGTCAAACAACCAATTGGGATCAAGGAACCCAAGTGAGTCTCTCATAATGTGTCTCAATTTTAGGCTCCGTTTGATATCAAGGTGAAATTTGCAACGTTAAAGTTACCATGGAAAAAAATTCACAGGGTCCAACTTTTTTGAGGGGTAAAATTATCCTGTTCCATCTAATTTACCATGGTAAATTTTCCTGTGTGTGATTTAAAAAAGGGAAAGCCATACAAAAACTTGCAGTTTCTCTCGATGCACAACAAAATTCATGTGCATCAAACGGGGCCTTAAAGCAGCCTAATCAAACACCATATCTAGTGTGCCAGAAATACGATCCCTTAAAAATTGTTGGTAAATAAAATATTTTGTGAGTGTTCTATGTATATATTATAAAGATTGAGACATATTCATCAACACTTAGTTGTAAATTTATTCCGACCTCAATACAGAGAATTGTAACTGCCAAACAATCAATCCTTATGAAAAATAATTGAATTATATCATGAGAGCGTGTAGTCATATCATGAGAGCGTGTAGTCACAAGAATTGTAATTTCACGTTGAAATTAAGTGAACTGATTGGAACCTCTTATCTCTAACCTCTTTAGGCAATGAAAGAAGTCAACGGCTTCCTTATAGCGTGCCTAATTGCAAAAAGTGACATAAACAATTAAAGTTATTAAACTCGCTCTTAGTATTTAACCGTTATGAGATAAATATTTGTTGTAGTTGTTATTACGTTGCAATTAATAATTGCTTGGAGGTGAATTACGATATTTCAACAAGACAATATATATATATATATATATATATATATATATATACGGTTAATTTATTAGGTCGAGTTATGAGAAAAAAAATAATTTTGTCTTTGCAGAATATGTTTATGGGTATGGTCAAGGAACCACACCAGTTAGGTGTAGGCCTCGGCATGGGGCCAGCCCTACACCTGAAACCTAGATTCGAGCTTAGCCCAACACTTAAAACCATAGCCCGGCTTGGGCTTGATTAAATTTAAAAATATATATATTTTAATATATAAATATAATTAATCGTAATAAAATATTATAATTATATATAAAAATTAATAAAATATATATAAAAAAATTATCGGGCCCACTCGGGCTGGCCCAATAATTGATTGGATAGGCCCAATGTTGTCATATTTGACAAGGCCCGGGTGGCCGCCAGCAGGACCAATGCCCAAAGTTAGTAGGGTGAAAAGCTAAAGTCCACAACTTTCATCCTACCTTTAGAGTTTATGTGGAAAACGTTTCACGCATCCACATATGTTTTTCATGTACCAAGTAGGGGAACATAATTGATTCAATTAAAATTGTTATATAAATTGTTATATGTGGTGCAAATTTATACAATTTTTTTTTAAAGTACAAAATTTTTAAAATTTTTCGCAAACATCATTAACAGTAATGAGGGTACTATTAAATGAATTAAAAAAAGTTATTGTCCTTCGATATTTTCCATGTGCAAGAAGTAAACACGGTCTTCGTCAGAGGTCAACAATGGAACGGGCCACTTATAAAATAAGAGAGAATATTGAAACAATGGAAATCACAATAGTTCTATATGATTGACCACCATGAAACATTATTTAATTGACCGTACTTCATTTTCATTTGCATAAGAAAAACTTCATCGTGAGAGGAGAGAGTCGCCCATGTGCATAAAACTAAACTAGATATAGAGACAACCCATTTTTCTTGACTCGAAGCTAAAATTATTATTTAATTAACGTAAAGTATTCAGCATGGGTGTCCAATTAAATGACAAGCAACTTTATGAAGAGGCTAAAGAGTGTAGAAAGAAATTCAAGAGTTCAACTCTGAGGGCATGCGACTCTCTTGCGGGCATAATTAGACATGCCTATCTAACTAAACATCAAGTTGAATGTAGAAATATTTTATTGCCAACTATCTTAATTAAATCGGCTTAATGATCGCTCCAGCTTTTTAGAGTCACTTTGCCATCTAATTAAAACATTCTCAACATGATACTCAGTTAGAAAAAAAAAGAAGAAAAAAGGCGATTGGTACTTTCATCATCTAGTATTTGTTTTCAATTGTTTCTTCATGTTTTTCTCTCAACCATCCATATGCATTAAATGAATAGCTTTGGTTAGATGGATATATATATATATATATATATAAGTCATTTATGAATTATTTTCTGAAATATAAAAAGAAATTTGAGAAAATAAAAGAGCCCCATCACTGTGTGCGTGCGTGCATATGCGTGTGTGGGTGGAGGGGGGAAAGAAACCGGGGAGAAGTTTAGATGAGATGATGGGAAAGAAGAGGGTGCACATGGGATGCAATCTTTGGTTGTCCTTTCATGATTTTGGATTTAACACTCAGACAGCCAACCTCACTCCCTCCAACGGACAAAACCTTCCTCCCTCTTGTGGATGGCATTATCTTCGCTCCCCTAACTTCTAAAACTAAGGTACTATTACGTTTATATATATATATATATATATGGCACGGATAAAAGGCAGACCCTTTGATTCTGATTTCTAAATTGTTTTTAATTTACAATCTAACCATATTATTGATAGGATGGGTGATGCAAATCATATACTAAGTTGATCATTTGTTAAACTTTAATGATGTTTTTATGATAATAAAAATGTATGGCCCCCATGACATGACAAAAAAAAAATCAACATTTTTCATTAAAACAACTTGAAGAAAAACATGTTTATGTCAAAATAATCATTATAAGCATATTAAGACGTTTATATTTTATTCAAAATAGTTTTTTTAACAAAAAATCAATGGGTTTAGTTTTTATTACTGACCTAAATGTCTCCCGTGTGTGTCTATATTTCTGGTTTTTTAGATTTACTTAGTTATCTAACTAGGGATGTATGATCTGTCATGATCTATAGTTAAGAAAAAAAAAAGGAGAAAAGTGTGATGGACATTTTAGTCATCTATTATTAGTTTACACCTTTTTCTAGTAATAGGCATGTTATCCAAGGTCATGTTACTTAGTGTATGCTTGTTAAGAATTAAATGGCAACTATTTTTTGGTCATATTGACTTGAATCATAACTGCTGTTCGGTACCAATAAAAATTTTGAAATGTTTACGTCATTAGCTTTAAGGGGCACAGTATAACTGGTTGGAACAGGGTGCACATAGAAAGTATGTCCTTGACTTGTATAACTGGTTGGAACATGGTGCACATAGAAAGTATGTCCTTGACTTGATTTACATGAGTGCTACTACCCTAGACTATAAAAGAGTAAGGGTACCCTATTGAGACGAAGTTGACCCACAGACATACCAAACCTCAACGCAGCCCACTGGAGGTTGGGGGAAGATGAGGGGCTTCCAAAATTTTTTTTCGAGCAATGTATTGTTAACCTCCTACTCACCTTAAAATGATTATGAGAATATTATTTGATCTATATGTATTTTGATGCAAAATATTTATTAGAAGACGTTATATATGCCTTGGGCACATGGGGTGGCATCTTCGGAACCCCTCGCTGCCAACAGGTGGAAGCTCAGTCCACCTGAGAAACATAGAAACAAGACTCTAGTAATATGTCAGTAAGAGAAAAATATAGTGAGAGAAAAATAAAGTGACCTTAGTAGTCTTAGTTTCTTAATAACCAAAACATCCTTTGGTGCTTCATTAAACATCTAAAGTTTACAAAAGTTAGTTCTACAGTTACAGATTCTAGATAGGTAATATTTTCTTACAAGCGTTATTTCGTTTCTTTTTATTCAGAAAATAAAAAATGAAGATGATGGCAATTTCTACCATTGGCTGGAAACTATAGTTAGAACATGTGAAAGGGAAGAAAAGAAACCAAATGTATAGAAAAAATAATAGATTGTTTAAAATTAAAAAACAAGAAGAAAGCACCTAGGTGATGGGAAGATGAAGCACAAAAGAGAGAAAGAGGTCACCTAGTAAACATAGGTTTCACTACAATTTCATGTTACTTTATGGGCATTTCACCATGGTATTCCTAAATGATATATATATATATATATATATAGACACAATACATTGGTACATTCAATAACAATCCTGGCTGGATATTACTGCCCAATGGTGGAGCCATGAACTTTTTAGCCAAGAGGAACTTGAATTACACATTTTTGAATCATTCCAATCTAAATTTGAGCCATCCGAAAGAAATTTTCGATTATCATGTGTGGATCTAAAAAAGGTGTGGAGAAGAACTTGTTGTTCTTTATTCATATAGCATTTAAGTGTCTAGTACCTACTTTCTCTCTCTCTCTCTCTCTCTCTATATATATATATATATATATATATATATATATAATGTGGGCACACGTTCCTTGCCACTTCTCTCACCAGTCGTGTGCATGATAGGATTTTTGCATGGCGCTTTAGAAAAAGGGGGGACATCGCTTCAAAAAGTGGCAGGTAATTCTAAGATACCCACTAAAAAGCCAAGGTCAGTAGATTTTTTATAAAAAAGCAAGTCTGTGGTAGATTAGCTAATTGTGAAAGATAGACCAGCAGTGGGACCGGATGGGTGAACTCTCAACTTCTTTTGAGTATGACATGATCCATCAAATCATATCGTTAAAATGCTCTAATATCTCCATCATCTATCAAAAAGATAGGTCGTCATATCATATATCATAATAATGTCTATCAACTACCTTTATTATTGGCCTCAGATTCAGGGGCAGAACCAGAAGAAGTCGAATTATAGTTTCTAAATTTTGACATGAGCCGAAAACAAGTGAAATTTTTTAAAATTTACATAAAAAAATTTTAATTCGCTACCGTTGCTCCTCCCCTACTCGGATCATTGATTCAAAATGACAATACAAATGTCGATCTTGACTTGATCGAGAGTCTTCTAACTTGATATCCTCCACGTTAAGAGGTCTCTCATTCTTAGACTCATTTTTAGTCTAAACAAGCTTCAAGTATCCCTTTAACAGGACTGCAGATTAGATTTTTAATTGTCAGGTGAGTCGGATAAATATTTTGTCATGCCATTCAACAAGCTATAGATGTCACGGCTCATTTAAAGTACAATAAGTTAATATCCTGAAAATTCAAAATGGATACTGGCCGCCTATGAGTCTTAACGGCCCTTTGTGCCAAGCCCTTCAAAGATGACTAGATGTTTAATTTGGTTCATAGAACGAAAAAAGAAAAAAAGAAGAAGAAGAAGAAAAAAAGATCCCAACAATTAAAAAAGAGTCCATATGAACAAATCTTCTAGCATTAACTAGTGGGGGCGTTCTGGCACTTGAAGGAAGGTGCCTTCTTCTAGTAGGAAACCTGTTGTTTTTTTTTGTACTCAGACGACGACGCAAGTGGAAGAGTCAGAAAAGTGTATGGAGAATCTCATCTCATCTCATCCCCTCCCCGGCCGGCCGACCCCTTTTCCCGACGGTACAAGTGCCGCATCTTTTTGCCTATGCTCTTCATAAAAAACTTGGTACGCCTCCACTCTATTCTGGTAAACAAGATTGATGCATGGAAAGATAAGGAACGAGCTATAAAGAACAGGACAGACAAAATGTCACCTATATGTAGTACAATTTGTTCTTGGTGGGGAATGAAAGCGGGTCCAGGCCTTATCTTATGCTGGTCCGATCCAGTTGCGTTCCTTGAACAATTTCCTGGATTTTTTCATGTTTCTTTCTTTTACAAAATTCCAAGCATATGTTGTTGCCATGTTCGATCCGAATCAGAGAATCGCACAAACAATATGATTTATGTGTTTTAGGATAGTGGGCATAGTATTGAAGTTGAAGGATGTACCGCTACCACAATGATGCTGATGTTGCCAACAAACCCAAAGGCAAGGAGGGATAGAGTTGTTAACCTCTGGCTCACCTGAAAACATGTAAAATAAGACTTAAAAAGTTTTACAAATCAAATATTGTCAATGATAATTTGTTGTTTTGTTGTTTCTCTATGTTAGGATTTAAAAAGTTTTACAAGTCAAATATTGTTAATGATAATTTGCTGCTTTGTTGTTTGTCTACGTTAGGTTTCTGTTTTTAATATTTTTGTTTACTTAATGTGATAGTTTTTGGTAGTAAATGACAGATGCCTTTGCCCAGTCTTTTCTTAAACTGATCATGTGATTAATTATCTAGCCGGCTCCGGTGAGCCCGGTAATATTTTTTTAATATATGCTTTTACTAATTTTATATATAATTATAATACTTTATTACAATTAATTATATTGATATATTATTTTATATAAAAATATATATCTTTTAATTTAATAGGGCCAACCCGATGCCCAGCTTAGATACATCCCCTTTATTATTTGAAATTAATTTAGCCTGACCTAATTTGGCAAATAGATTGAACACCAGTGTCCCTTAGCTGTACACCATAACTACAATGAAAAAAAAACGCCTAAACAGTGTAGGGAAAATGTAATCGCACAACTGTTTGGAAGAGTGAGAATAAGTTTCCAGGTGAAAATTCTTTCTACTTAAGGGGCACCTGTGGCAGGCTTTTTCTTACGAAAGTGACCTCCTTTCACATGAAAATGAGTTTATTTCCCAGAGGGACAAAGACTAATGGGCCACCACGTGGAACGTGGCAGGGCCCACTGCAATTGATACATTTCTAGCGGACCCACATCTCCTCTTGGGATGGGACGAACATGTTCGGGTGAAAAATGAATAAAACGCCCCGGCCTTTATAAAAAAAAACCCTTCTTTCATCAAGAAAATTTAAGGAAAAAAAACCTGGAAACCAATACCTGAAATGTCTGCCGCTTATTCGTAAATGACCAAAATGCTTAGCCACCTCGGATTGTGTGGGTAGCCGTAAGGGCGGAGCGAGGATTTAGTTTAGGAACAGGTCAAATAATTCAACCTCAAATTTAGGTAGGCCAAACTGAACATAAGTAAGAGAAATACATTGAACAACTATTTTTTTTTATTTTTTTAATATTTTTTTTTTTCAATTAGTTTGAGGAGGGCCACGGCCTAGGCGCCCCCTCCCTCTACCCCTGGATGGCTGGCGGAATGCGCAACCTGGAGTGAAGGGCATAACTAGAAATTGAAAAGAAAATTCTTTATTTTCCATAAATAATTCATTTTTGTATTTTTGAGCGCTCTTATTTTTCTATACATAAAATTCGAACATATAGTTTTCGAATAGAGTTGAAAGGCGTAGATTTGAAAAATATTAACTTATGGACGTACTTGCCTGGGGAGAATTTCAATTTTCAATTCTTTATATTTATTAATGGTGTATTGTTTTTGGTCGATGCATATATCGAATTTTATAAGCTTGGTACACGCAGAAGTGGAACATTAGTTGATTGCGACAACGGGAAGATACATAGACAACCAATAAAAAAAACCCTCCGGTCGTTCCTCAGCTTCAAGCTAATAAATAATGCGCGCGGGCACATATATATATATATATATATCACCTACATTATTTAGGAAACCAATCTAATTTGTTGTGATGGACAATCGAGAGATGAACAAGAAAAAAATAACGATGAACATACATTTCAGTTATCTGTTATTATTTCACATATTTTTCTCTCAATCATCATTCACGAGTCTCAATTAGTCCTGTATATAAATGTTTAGTATCTGCCTGTTTTCAGACATGTATGTATAAAAAAAGAGAGGAAGAGAGTGCCCCAACTTTGGCATTCTTTGGAAGCATCATAGTTACAAATTTTCCTGTCACAATGTCGTGAAAATCATCCATAGTTTCTGAAGATGATTCCTTGCGTTTTCCTCTTCTGGAATGAAATCTTTTGACTTTTCAAATTATGAAATGACGATGCGCGCTTTAAATTTATATGATATGCATTCGTGCTTTCCTTCTTTTCGTTTTCTATCGCAACCCAGATCGGCTTCGACTACAAAGATCATCAGGATCATATATATTGATCTGTGGACCAATGTCAACGAATTGCATCGACCTTGGACGAAAATTAGTGATTCGACGAATAAATATCTCAGTGAATGTACAGGAAAATAGCAACGTTTTTGTTTTCTTCTTCTCATATTAATTAGATCTAATTCTACAGGTGCTTACTCTTGATCTACTCTCAGGCTGCATATGCTGGAGACTTCTCATGGCGGGGAGAGAAAGACAGTGCGAGAGCGAGAACGTGACGAGTTGCGAATGCTGGCCTCTTGCCTTCTTTCAGTGATCATTCTCTGCTCTCAAGATCATAATAGTTAGAAAAGGAAACAGTAATCTTATCCCAATTTCTTGAGCATTCTCGCTGGAACATGTGGCTGTGATTCCCCCGCATGTGGGGTGCTTCAAATCTTTCGTAAGAATAAGATCCCATTCAAACAATTCATTGCTTATCAAAAGCAAGAAAAAGGAGATGAAAGAACAATTGGAAGTGGAAATGTACAAAAAATTTTGGAGCATATGGAGTCTGGCGTCACGAGGAACTGCACGCTACAGACTAAAGAGAAGGCAAAGAATAAGATACTAAATAAAACCACAGTTCGTATCACGTCGACAGATATTTAGACTATTATTCTCTTGTTCCTCTTAAAATGGTGTTCGGCAAGAGGAACACTTTGTCCCTGTACAGAACACGTTTCAGAACATATGATATAAGAACGCCATAACTTTTATCTCGAAAAGCATAAATTCTCAATGTTGCTCTTACATCAACCAATCAAATGTTGGATACAAGTCGGTAGATGCATGCATCAAATTATCAATATTTATTAAGAAGCATTTAAGTCTTAACGGTTGCCTAGCCATCCTCAGAATAGACCACACTTAATACAATAGCAAAAATAATTAACACTTGAGGCTCATCTACGGCAGAGTAACTTTTCTTGAGTTGTTTATGTTTAAATAAACATGTTAAAAGATGAAGATGTTGTCACTAATTGTTGTAAACAATGGTGGAGTTTGTTTAGAAAATATATGTAGCAATTATCATGACAGTGAGGAAGGAGTGTCGCATTCGAACAAGATAGCTGGATGGTTAGGTTGCACTATCATAATTTGCTGTACGTTTCTAGCTAGATCTAATTAAAAATCTCTCTCTCTCTCTCTCTCTCTCTCTCTCTCTCTCTCTCTCTCTCTATATATATATATATATATATATATATATATATATATATATATAACTGTAGGAATAGTTGCTTTTTGCGTAAATCGTTCAACGATGTAGATGTGACCTGCATGCGCAATCGTCCGGCTTCAATATGAACAAAAACCTCCAGGAAAGTTCAGAAACGGCTGTTGCCAAGCTTCATAGAGTCGAAATTTTCTTCGTCAAGGTTTAGAAAATTTGACAGCCGTCTAAGTTTGTTGAAAATTTGACAGCCGCATGCATCTTATACAATCAGATCTTTGAAAATTTCGTGAACAACTTATCCATGCTCAAGCTCCACCGCCTACATATCTCTGTCTCCCTACTGTAAGTAATCAGCTGAACATATAAAATTCAAATCCCTTATATTAGTGCAGAAAAACATAACCTAGTTGGTCAAACCGGCAGGCTGGTGAACGAAACACGAACAACAATATTGAACAATAATAGAGCTGGATATATAGATATATATATACGACTTTTCTTGAATTTTTTTAAAAACAAACTTGGATTCAATTGAAAGGGCAGTCGCTGGAGTCTGCCACCAATAATTTGTGGGTGGATCCTAACATTTTGTTTTTCCTTCCTTGTGTCTCAATCAACATGGGGAGGAGAATAATTACGATGACAGGGAAATTCTCCAACTTGGTGAGAAGACCTACTAACCACCAAATTTGGCAGTGGAAGGCTCTCTCTCATTTAAACCCTAATGGTGGTGGAAACCAAACCTTTGGGAATATCCCTAATGGAGGCCAAGAAAGCAACCACTTTGGTTGCTCATCAAAGCTTGTAGGACACCTTTGTCTCTTTTAGTGAAAGGAGCATATATTAAAAGGAACTTTCATGCTTCACCAAGTCAAGTAGTAGATGAGGTGAAAGTGACCCGTGATTAATTCCATCGTGATCATAGTGGTCCACCTCTTTTCATTTTTTGTTATTTTCCTTCTTTCGCAGCTTAAAAGCTTTTCCTGAATTGATTCAAAAGTTTCATACAGTTTTGACTAATGTGTCTGATTTCACATCTGTGAAATTAGATTTATTCAACGAATTTGGCTGATCGAAGTAGAAATCAAACTACCCTTTTCTTACAGCTGAATTCCCGGATGCATGAAAATGACATATTATTTGAGTATATCTCAAGTCATGGGTGTATGCATGGCATATATTTTGGTTGCGTCTCCATTCACTCAATGTAACAATTTGAAAAGTAGTGTATTTGCTTTTGTGGACTATTCTCAACCGTGGAAGCATGCACAATCACATAGCTACAAAGATTGTGGACCTTGTGAATTTTGTCATTTTAAAGAAGCAACAGCCATTGTTTAACGTTCATAAAGTTACTTTGTGTGATTCATTTGATCATATAATAAATAAACGTGCTCGCATATATAAGATTTGTGGACTCTCTGTCCAGTTTTGGTAAGAGAAATCCTCAATTACCTCATAGCATTATGTCTGAAGCATTGCATGGGGTGATATGTTTAATCACATCTACCCGATCCATTGCATCAGAGAGTGTCTTTAATCACATCTGATCTCAAGATGGCGAGAGGGTACATACATATAACAATGATCGGACTTGTCGCATGTGCATACAGTTTCCTTTGTAGGTTACATTTTTACTTTTGTAGGCCTTGTCCTTTTAGCTTGTACCTCTGATAAGTGAAATCGTGATTCTAAAAATGAGTTTCCATAGTTGTCACCTTTCCTGGATAAAAAAAATTTCAACACCATAAGGGGCCGTTTGGCATTAAAAACTGTATATGAGTGTTTCATGAATCTATCTCAAAATTGAGGTTTCAAGTGTTCCATGAATCTACCTTAATTTTATGGCAGATTCATGGGACATTCATACCAAACAGCCCCTAAAGTACCGGACCGACCACATTTTTAATGAATTATAAGCATTGAAGCCATCCGAAGCTTAAAGTTTGTTTAGCTTATGTGTACTTTTTTGTTCCTAACTATGGTTTTGGTGGCTACAACTTTTAAAACATGTCTGAATTTGTTGCATTTGTTTATGATTCTCTTGTCCTCAGATCCTACATCAACTGTCGTATTACTAAGAGCCACACCGACTTATGGTGGGTTTAAGTCAAAGTTGGTGTAAGCCACTTAAGTCAACTCAGTTGTACTCAAACCTAACTAGGCTCAGTCCCAATTTGCCGAACCTAGTCTAGGCGGGTCCACTCTACAGATCTTTTGGATGCTTCAAACTTCTCCATGTACAGTTGCCTGTGGCCAATAAGAGCATGCCTAGACTTCACCTACTTTGTGGGTCCATCAAGTTAGCTGTTAGGAGGACAAACCCATTAGTCACTGACATACCGGTCGGAGAAACTAAATGAATATATATATGCCTAACTTAGTTTTACCAAATGCGTATTATCTTAGAAGTTGTATATTAAGGGGCTATGAATATTCTTGTGGTGGAATGCTGTTGCAAAATACTGTTTATTCTAAGACCACATTATATTAGCCTTATATTTATGTGATAAAGCAAGTTTTGTATTTTTGTTCATTAATCAATTTCTTTGTAATGCTGTACATTGGGGGGTCTTAAACTCGTTCGTTTCTCAATGTTCTCCAAATGAGTACATGAACAAAACAAAAAACACAGAGTTTTGAGTTCACAGTTGTTTGAAGATAATGAATGACACAGCGAGATGAATGATCTGTTATTACAATGCAATCAGGTTACAATCTCTTCGATACTTGAATAAGAATATTAATTGTGAAGAACATGAAACTGGTCATATACCGTAGCACGTTAAGTGGCAGCGTATGCATGGTCATGTAGAAGACCCTAAACCAAGTGCCTTTGCTATGGCTAGTTTTGTTAGATCAATTTGTCTTTGGTATGAGTCCGGGATTGCATGCCTTAATCTTGTTGTAAATAAGCTAAGAGTTGTTTGGTGGCAATAACACTAAGTGAGTGTCCATAGATTTGTTCCAAAGAATAGGGCAAATCTAGTGTTCCATGAACCGGTACAATGACAGATCCATTCGATACTCACTCAGCATCACTGCTGCCAAACTCTACAAGTATACATAGTATAAGGACTTCACCACTTTTATGTTCCATACGAAACTCAACTCAAGACCATTCTCAATGTATTATTTAGATAATTCATATCCAGTCACTTAATTTGCAACTATTGCATGGGAAGTCATGACAACAGCAATGTCCCCTAACAAAAGATCCTTTAAAAAAAGTTTGTAGATATGATCCATTTGGACCATAGTTAGCAAATTCGCCAGCCTGACTCGAGAATTGCTCAAGTCAACTCGAAAATTTTGACCGCCAACAAATCCAGCCATGAGTCAATGTTTGGCCTGTCTTGCCCTCGACTCGACCGATTAAGCTGCTGTGACTTACATTATCATTATTTGAACACTCGACCGAGTCGATGAGTCGAGTCACCGAATCGACTGTGTCAATTATAGACGATCCAAGTCCGAGTCGCTGGTTTGCTAACTATGATTTGGACTAAGAATGCCAATGATTTTGAAGTCATGATGAATTTATCCCCTGCCAAATTAGACTTAATCTGACCCAGATCAAATTCAAATTCCCCTCTTTTTATCGAATTCAAAACCCTCACACGATCTGACATTTGCATGCAATCAAGTTGTATTTTTACTGAATCCGAGTTGGAATATCCAACTCAAACGGTGATTGTGTTTTAACCGGAGGGTCAAAAATGTCACAACGGGAACAGCCGCGGGAACAGTGCCGGCTTTGTCCCGTAGAGGGCAAGTTGCTCGACGTCCGTGGGCCCCGCAGATCGAATGCGTGGTTGCAATTGGCAAGAGAGGAATCTGGCGAAAGCAAAGGTGGGCCCCGCACTCCTTATCCCCCCCTTCTCTCTCTCTCAGAAAGGGACGTCAAATTATTGGTCCCAGAAAAGATTTTCTTTTCTCGAAAAGAGGGAGAAGAAAATCATTTAATGGGGGAAAAGGTCGGCTTTTAAAAAATATTATGAGGAAAAAGAAATATTAAATTCGAACGAGAGGACAGGAGGTGGGCCCGCACGGTAGGTGACACGTCAGCAACAGTTGCCTCACCCCCCGCTTCCGTTGGAGTTGGCTTTGGACCATTCTCCCTCGTCCACGTGGTCACATCGTCCACATCTTTTCCGATGACGTCAGCGCAGAATGGGGTCTCCTTTTTTATCATTTTATATTTTAAAAAAAATAAAAGTTTTATAAATTAATAATATATAATATCAGCTATATTTTTATGTCATAACTCATCCGCATGGGGCCCGGTGGGGTCGGCCAGTCTAGGTCGATCCAGATTCATTTAATCTGATAGTTGTTTATTGTGATTTGATATTATTGGCCCAAGTGGCTTCTAAAATTCTTTCATTCAACCACCTAGTTCTTGTACAATTTAGGTTCGGTTTAACCAAAGAAACCAAGACTTACTTTACTTGAGCATAGAACGCCTTGTGTTGTGTTGTCTTGTCTTCATAAGTTGATGGTAATATTAAAAATGCTAGGTAATAATATGTACATAGTTTCCTAAAGGTTTCCGATTGTTAGATACAATAAGGCATCAAGTCATAGCTTTTACAAAAAACAAAAAAAGAATGGAACCAGTAGTCAACAGGGAAAGAGAGGCCGGGATATAAAACTGCATTGAGGGAACTGAAATATCCCGAGTTGTAAGTTGTTAATGATAATATATGTTTGCTTAATTTGTCCTGAAATCTCATTCGGGTTTGCATTTGAAAAGAATATAGGAAATGATATATATATATATATATATCTGAACTTTTAAATGCAATCCGATATATGCTAGAGAAACTGATTTTGCAATTCGATTCAAGAAATTAATGCAGCTTTTTCTTATCTAATGCCAGCAAAATCCAGCATGAAGTGAAGGTTTCCACGTTACTGCAGTCGATCATCTTTCCACCGTCGGAATTTAGTTGCACATGCCTGCTCCCCATATTTTACTCTTCCATGAACCTTCTTTTTTTTCTCTCTCTCTCTCTCTCTCCCTCTGTGTGTGTGTGGGGGCTTAATGTCTTTATTTATGACCACAAAGTGGCCTATGCTGAAGTTTATACACACACACACACACACAAAATATGTCTATATTGCAGACAACCAAAGCTCCAGCAGTGGTTTGCAGTCAGGAATTCACTTCTCGGGCTACGGCTGGCATTGGACTGCATCCATATTGAAAACCATGTAAATAAGAGCATGTTACAGAATTACCTCGTGGAGTTTATATGCTTTGTTCCATACAATGAAAATTCAATATGATCCGTGTTTGTTGTTGTAATGTTTCACATGTATTATTGTGTTCAACGTCCAAACTTTCTTACCATTATAGCCGGTATTGTCGCCAGAATATTTTCCACTAAAGGCGTGAGTTTATAAGCAAAGGCAACATGATCCCCAGTTGGCACCTTATGATTAAGCTTATTTTATAAGTTCCCTACTAATAAACTGCCGGCAGATGTATAACAAAACCTAGATATATTATTTCAGAGAGAGAGAGAGAGAGAGAGATTTTAAATTATGTGTACTTGTTGGAATCGCCATAAAAATCAGCTTATCATGAAGAGTCCAACAATTCGCTGCAATTTTCTGTTGCAGATACGATTCCCTTATTCCCACTAAGCCGCCATTTTTCTAAGATGAGAAAGCACCAACCATTTGTTAATCTTCTGTCACTTTTATCCTTTTGTGTTGAATGGATGACAACCATGTTGCCGCCGTGAAGCTTTACTGATGATTTTTAATTTGGGTCTTACAAATAAGTAAAGTTCATGAATCAACCATTGGCGGCTAGCTAAAACAAATTGCTAATCGAGTTTAATTGGGCCCAGATCTCTCAATAAATTAACTCTCCTTACCAGTTACCACCTAACGTTCACGTTATAT
Organism: Nymphaea colorata; assembly: GCF_008831285.2. NCBI lineage: Eukaryota > Viridiplantae > Streptophyta > Magnoliopsida > Nymphaeales > Nymphaeaceae > Nymphaea > Nymphaea colorata. Next base: position 14,171,314 of record NC_045147.1, read on the forward strand.
TTTTTTTCGTGTTTGATCGTATTTTTTTATATAAAAATGGAGAAAAAACGCCAGATGATGCCGTGCCAAGAAGGTATCATCTACTCTCAGGATACGACTATATTCTTCTACTCTAGAAATCCTGTTAATCGTTTAAGAAATTCAAAAAAAAAATTAAAAAACATCTTGTGGTATTGAAAACAAATGTTTTTTTTCTCATGAAGCAATTGCGTGCCTTTAGTTTTTATAGTTCTTATTGATTTATTTTGTTTTAAAAAAAAATCACATAAATATCTGACGAAGTCCTTTTTCTCTCAAGAGAACATGAACTAAGCATTTTAATGATTTCTTGAAAGCATGGAAATCTCATAGATGAACTGCTACGATTTGAAATTCAGCAACAAAAAAAAGGACTACATCTTCTATATTATTGGATTCACAACTAACGGTTGCTGCTTATAGGGCAGACCTATCTGCAGCCAGGACACTATTTAAATAGGAAGAGACACATAAATTATAGAAATAGACACGGGACTTCACTATGTACTGTTTATTAGGTGCATCATGCATTATCTTCACCTGTTCACAACATTAAATTGTGGTGAATATGTGCCCAACCTGAGCTTTTTATTGTATTTTTTATCCCTCCATCAGACAGGTCCTTCATAATGAAGTTCCAGTCTTGCTTCAGTTTTTCCGTAGTACTGGCTGTCTTTGAGAATAGCAGTCAGAGTTCACCCTCAATTAATTTAAAAAAAAAGAACATTTTTTAGTAGTGAATGCGGAAATCATGATGGAATTAATAGATCATTTTTGGCATTTTAGTAGTTTGTAAGACCCTGAACCTGATTACTTTAGCTTTGTTTCTAAACAACAGTAAACTCCAAGAAGTTTATTGTAGTTTTTCTCTCGCCAAATGTCAATACAGTCGTTTGAGGGAAAGGCAGTTACTATGAAATATAATTATGAACGTGATCAGAAGCAACAGGAGAAATTTTGGATACTACTTTAGTCGGGAGAACTATTTTCTTTTGTTTTTTCACATAACGTCAACTCCAATCAGTCATTCTTTGTAGCGTTAAAGCGATGCATTCTCGAGCAGCCCATGAAGATATAATTTTGTTCACTACAGTACTAGAAATAGTTAAAGTCCGCTCAATGCTCGAACTCGATCACTATGATTCATGCCTCAACTAGATCTGAATGCCCATGAAAGATTTAAAGAATGGCATCGAGTGGAAAGATGGTCGAGCACGGATCGGGTTTATCACGATGGAACCTACTACCGATATTCCCTTTAATGGCAAACAAATCTTGGTGTGTTCCTTTTCATGTAGACATAGAGATAGTTCAGGCGCCGAACTGAGTTAATCAATCCAATCTGGTGTCATCTCAAGTAGGATTTGGCTTCAGATATGATCTTCTGAAGCAAAACCGTCCGACTGACCGATCAAGCTTGTACTCAGATTTGAATTTTTCAGATTCAGACTCACTGCACAACTACTGCATACAAAATTTGATTACTAATAGCATATGAAATCCTGCCTTTTTTTTTATTAAATCCAACTAATTAGATTCCTCATTGGTAGTTGAACAAGTTGGATCCTATTTGTGCATCAATACATGCAGGGTCCATATGGCCAATTTTTCAGTAGAATTAGGAACTTGGGTATAGGTCAGAAGTAGACTGGCATGAACATCTTTAATGGCAGCCTGGTTTTCTAATGTGAGAAAGGCAAGGTCAGAGGCAAACATTTCTTGTGTTGGTGATAAAGGAAAAATAAAACTATTTTACTTCTTGTTATGTCATGTGAAAGATTTCAGACAGAAGAGATATATTTAACTTTTCTTGTTATACCCTGGTTGTCCTTGAGTGTCAACCCCTAATTGGCTACTCTTCTGCAGTACCAAGAAATCTATCCATGGCATCGCCACGAAAGAAGGGTGACTTCCACTGTTCAGCTGTCTGCTCATGTGGTCTTCCCACTTCCTGCAGGTGCGTCCCACTTAAAATGTGCAAATGGTCTTCTGCAGATGGTCTTATATAAAAGGAACCCACTTCAAAGGTGGGTTCAGTCGACATTTAGCAAGGCGCACCAGCACATTTGTGGAGTTTTTACAGGATGGGAGAGTATTATTCAGGTTCTCTTGTATCTCACAGGAGAAGCAAGTATAAAATTCTAGTTTCAAACCCAAATGGTAACTGATCGAGCAAAAAAATAAGGTCAACAAATGCACGTTTTTCATTTCATGCCAGCAGAAGTCTATGAACTTCTAAGCTTAAGAACTCTGAATCTGCAAAATCAGCACCACATAATTTTAATTTCCTTTCAGAACTGCAATAGAAGTATATGCTCATTTCATTGATTGAGTGGGTGCTTCGCTTTTAAACGAATTTTGAGTCTGTGCAACTTGGTCTTATTGATCTTTTAATACCCATTCTCTCATTCTAGAGCTACCATCCTTATTTTGAAACCACAGCAGCAATGATGCATCACAGGCAATAAGTCGCCTTCAAGAGTCTGCAGACTGACAATGCTTGTCAGAAGGCATGTTAGTCGTAAAATCACACCAGAAAATAGTGCTGTCACAATATTGCAGCTAGCAGCTGCATCAACCAGGCCAGGCTTTGACGTCACTCAACCACACTGTACTACTGACAGAGAAGCCAACATTGCTCTGCACCAACTAGTGCAGACATGCTCTGAAGTTCCAACTGCATCAAAATAATGGAAACCTGTGCTGGGCCAGCACAGTCCCATGCTGTGTTCATTACAATCTCTGGTTGGACAGAGCCAAAGGGGGTTCACGCTTGCAGTTAGCAAAAACTGTGGCCTCGAAATTGGTGTCATTCCTATGTCCACTGTAAATGTGGCCTTGAAAATGGTGTCACTCTAATGCTGTCCATTCGTTTTCCCAGTCCTTCAAATGAAGAACCAACAGAGAAAACAGAATGCCAGTCTCCCTATCTCGCTCCCCACAGAACACTTCCTTTTTACAGGTATTGCATTGGGAATATCAAAGGAAATGCATTTATATTGTGTATTGAAGACGGACGACATGATCGGACCAGTGCTTCAGTATCAAATTTATTATTAGCCAGCTATCCAACACGAAAACAGTGTATGGGTTTACCATTTGGATACCAAAATGGAATCAGAATAAACCAATAATAAAAATGCGGTGGTCCTTAAGGGATTGGTGCAATGAAGGGAACAAGGGCAAATAGGCGACCAGTCTTTCTTTAGGGTGTGCTATAAAAATGAAGACGTGAAGATACTGATATGCAAGTTGAGCTATAGCGAAACGTTATTCCTAAAGCAAGACTAGGACTATTGGGCACTAGGAAAGGACTCTTCCTGTTACATAGTAGGATGAAATATTTCATCCTGCTCAACGAACAATAATGTGGAACGGAAACATTCTTTTGTGGACGTGATTAAGGTTAGCAGTAAATGTGCCTCATTATACTGAAATGAATATCAACCCACAAAAGAGATGGGCTTTAAGCCTAGCAGGGTCCCCAAAGATGGGTCTTAGTTCCACTAGCCTAGACTGGTCCTAGCTAGTCTCCACATGGTAAACTTGGCTGGCATACCCTGGCGAGCCAGCCGGCCTGCCGGCCGGAAAATTCAACCAGACAACCTCATTGTTCAGCACTTTTGCAAAATCAATAAATTCTGCTTTACTTGTATGTTTAATGTGGTCAATGGAAGCTTCTTCCTATTAAATGAACTGTGGACTGGGATTCTTCGTCTCAACTCTGGTAATGGAAAGTCCAAACAAATATTTGTTCTGGCTCAGCTCTTTCTCCGGCCCTACCACATTCGAGCTCAGTAGGTAGACCCATCCTTCACTTGCGCATGGTGATCTCGATCATCTTTGCTGTGCTTCGCGAACTTACTTGGTTCTAACAGTATCTAACTGTGTGCTAGCTTCTGCACTTCAGTAGAATTTTTTTTCTCAAGTTTAACCAATGCAATTGTTGTGTCTTATATCGACCAATTCTTGGGTTGGAGAGATGTTAGTAGGTCTTGTGGAGATTCGAAAATCAAACTGTCACAGGATCTATAGTTTTATAGCATTAAAATTAAAAACTTTCTTTCAGTGGTATGTCCTTGAGATAAAATTTTATATTCATTATGAACGATTTGAAGTTTTGAAATTTGTCTCTGTTTTGGAAATGCAGAGACTAAGAGATGGGACTGGGGATGTTTATCACAGGTCAAATGGAAATCAGGTTCACCCTTTATGATATGCGATTTATGAAAAGCAGCCAAATTCGGTCCAAAATTCCGATATAAACTTAAAAATCGGATTCAGATTGTGAAATCGGATTTCATGTTCGGATCAGTCTTCGTTTATTCAAATCTGAATTTCCAAAAAAGCGGATACAGTTAAGGGTATGTCCGATTTGAATCTGATCCGTTGACATCCCTAGTCATCAACATTAATAATCTATTGAATGCATATGGTTGTTAAAACCTTAGCTGCTTACCCACTCATATTGTAAAGCATACTCAGGTTTTGCTTCAAGGAAAAGAACATAGAAACTTGTAAGTTTTGCAACCATGACTGCCACTTTGAGCTTGGCCATCTTCATGAATATCCAATTTTAGAATCGGTTAAACCATTTTGCCTATATAAAGGAAAGTAGATTGCTTCAAATCTTGTGGAAGTGATCAAATTGAACAGGCTAAGTTCAATCATTGACTCAAATTAAACAAAATCACACGCTTAATCTTCCTTTTGCCCTTTCTTCCTTCTTTCTCTTAATGGCACTTGATATTGATATTAGTGAAATACGTGCAGGTTTCAAACTTGTATACCGTCCAGTCTGCCCGAACAGGGAGCCTGTCTGGTAAGCAAACATGATCTCACGTGGGCAGGGGCGGAGCCAAGGTAGGGCCCGCATAGGCTTGGGCCCCACCTCAATTTTTTTTTAATTTACATGTACATTTTAAAAAATTTCACTTATTATATATAAAAATTTTGAAAACTGAAACTTGGGCCCTAGTCAAAATTTAGAAACTTTAATTTGGTCTGTTTCATGAAAATTTTCTGACTCCGCCCTTGCGTGTGAGGTATCGAACAAGAAGGAACCCCATCACCTGCCACTCATTCTATGGGAGGAAAAACCCTGATTTTAATGGATGGTAAAATCATCCATTTAAGCGGGGTTGGAGCTAGAAATTTTTGTTTAAGGAGTACTAATTCAAAAAAAAATAGACATAATAAAATGATAGAGGTGCCTCGACCGGATAATTAAAGGTCACCAATGTATGAATTGGTAAATGAGGGGAGACCACCAATGTGAAATTAAATGAAAATTGTGAAGTTGTATAGGCAACTGCCCACACAAGCCTACATGTGGTTTGCCCCTGATTATGCCCACATGTGGTTTGCCCCTGATTATCAAGTTCGAGACTGATTGATTGGAGTTCGATCTGAAATTACCACTAGCACCCGATTTGCCATTCATGTGAGGAACAGAAAAAGGAAATTTGTTGAGCTTAAGAGGGGCATTGACTACTTTAGATTTCAGATCTATAGGTCGGTCATTGCGTGCTTTTGGTCATGTAACAAAGTTACAAAAGATTCTACAATTCATAGAACGGAAGGTTTTTTCTCAAATCTATGGATATCAAAACCATGAGGATCTTATACCAAATTCAATCAAACATCGTTAAGGGTAAGATAATCCAAATCCTTAGCAAATGTAATTTCTAACATGGTTAGGCTACTACAAACAAAAGCTTAAACAGTGCATCTTTTCATATCAAACTTTCCCCTTCTCTGGTGTGTTACTAAAAAGTTAGATATACAATTCTAGTGTCTTCCTTTTTTATTCGCCCATGCATTTGTTAGAGAACCTATGTCACCATAGTGCAGGGTGCGGGTGCCGGAATGGAGCACATCTCAAAAAATTTAGGTGTGGTGGTGCAACGAGGGTATTTTATTATTATTATTTTTTAATTTATTATATATATAACAGGATAAACATATTATTACAATTTAGTTATTAATGTATATAACATACTTGAATCATTGTCTTGCATAGGAAAATATCAAAACAACATATATTATATAAGTAATTTAGTAATATGACATTTTAACTGGGCTCAGATGTGAGTCGGAGCCGCACCCATGTCTGGTGCGCACCTGACTCGATGCGGACTCCAGTGTGGCAGTGAAATAGAAGAGTCTGTTGACTTAGTATAGAACACAAAAGTACTGAGGCATTATGTGCCAGTGACAATAAGAAACCTTGCATAATCACACTGAACGAAATCTTGATCCACTGTCTTCTTTGCAATACGCAAAAGAAACAATCCTCAAGCTTAGCTAATTCGTTTTTTATAACTAATTTAGTAGAAAAATATGCTGTACACTGATGATTTTATACTTAAGTAGGCCCTGAACTCGACTTCCCATGCAGTTGTGAAGAACTTGATGATTACAACTCAAGTTCATCGTCAAATTATTTAAACCAAATTCAGTATGATTAAAGACAACAAATAGTACCTGACAAATCTATGTATTTATATTAACTTAAAATCGTATTGAATATCCCTGAATCTTAACCTTTAAAATATAAGTACTAGTAAATTTGGATACATGTTGTCCACTAATTAATCTCATTTTTAGACTGTAGTGGTTTATAATCATAAGAATAATAACTTGCAAGAAAATTGTCAACTACTTGAGTTTTCTGGAGTTATTTATATCAATCAAATGATTGAGATTAGCGTTTTCAAGAGCTAAATTTAATACTTATATTCCAAAATCTTTACAAATTTATGAGTAATTAGTTATATAGATCAAACGATTGGGTTCAATGCCTACAAGTGCTCATATTTGATATGTACATTCTAAAAGCTATATATATATATATATATATATGAAGAAAAGCATTTTTTTTTTGTTTAGAGCAGATTTTATAAACTGAACAATCAAATTATTGATTTTCAAGCCCTTAAAAAACCCAAAGATGATCATTCACAAATATAACCATATTGAACGTTCGATCTGTCTACGTTAAAGAAAAAAAAAGTCACCTTTTTCGAAGCTAGATCAAGTGTTACATGATCACATTAAAATGCTTTCAAAATAATTTGTGTTTGTTTAAGTCCAGTTGAAACGTACACGAGGGCGTGTCTATGGTTACTTTGTTAAAACAGTGAGAAAATGTTAACCGGGAAATCTTTTACATTTTTCAAATGTTTACATCAGATTTCAATTAATTAATTAATGTTTAGATGGAAAGATATAAACTTGTAAACAATTAGATATGCCAAGTTCACAACCACCTACGATATTTTAGGTAGTGAATCATTATGGATAGAATTTCCTTCAACAAAAACCAAAAGATGGTCTTAGAACAATTCAATCACATAGATGCAACAAATTTATAGTCCAAAAAACTATGAATACATTTGTCGATGCTAGACCGAATGTTATATGATCACATTAAACAGCTTTTAACGTGCTTTTTTGGTATACAAATTCAAACATTTAAAATCCATTTATACAGTTGCATTTGTTAAAAATATCATAAAGTATATATTTCCTGATCACCATATAATTTTCGAAAATGTGTGTGTGTGTGTGTGTGTGAGAGAGAGAGAGAGAGAGAGAGAGAGAAAGAGAGAGAAAGAAGAAGAAGAAGAAGCCGATAAAATGAGAATATATATCAAAATTGGAGGACAAGACGTCCCCTAGATACAAAAATTGGGGACAAGAAGTCCTCTAGTTACAGTAACAAACCGCAAGACAAAAGCAAAAAAAGAAGTATAAATACAACGTACAGAAAAACAAAAAAATGGGTAGAAAAAGAGTGGAAGGACTGACCGACATCATCTCTCAGTCGTAGAAAGAGGACGACGTCGCAAGAAGAAGAAGAAGAAGAAGAAAAAGCCAGGTGAAAGATCTTTGTTTCTGTAAAACATAATAACCATATGTATGTGAGTGTCTTAAAAGTGATTGAGAACTGGCCCTGCCCTGATTTACAAGGCAGTATGGCATTAGCTACGTATGAGAGACTTGTCGCAGTCTATTGTATCTTGTAGAAATAGTTTATAAATAAAAATAATGTCATCTGGTGTTGTTGTGCATTAAATTTTTTCAATATATGCTTCACATATGGATGCAAAATGTCCATAATTTCAGGAACAAAGAAGTTATAAAATTCGCTACCTAGAACTAATATAAGCTAGGAAAGCTAAGCCTGTTGATTGTAAGATATTTCTTTAGTGAACTAGTCATATCGTTTAAAAGATATTGACAGACCCCATTTGAGGCATTTGGCAACATAAACACTGCATAAGTATTTAACGAATCTACAAAAAGATGCAGTGTTTAATGAATTTTTTCTAATTTTGAGACATATTCATGAAACACTGAGGCATTGTTCTCAAACTCTCTATTTAAAAACTCCATCATGATAATAAAAGTTATAGCATCTCTTTAAATTTTTTCTTTTCCCCTTTCTTTCCTCTTAAAGGGTTGTTAGTATAAATAGTACATGTAATTGTCAACCAGGGATTGGGCAAGCATGGAGACAAAGCAATCTTGTATAACAGAGCGTGTTTGACAACATAAAACTAACACTAAACGGGCATTTCATGAATTTGTTCCTTCTGACCGGATTAGTTATTGGATGGTCACTCGTCCAAAGCAGGTATAGTGTTCTGGCACGAACATACTGAAAGTGTTAGTATTCGGGTGCTTAAAATTATTAAAAAAGTACCCCAACACACACCCGACAACAGTACTATTCACTAATTTTATGAACATTGATGGATCTAGTCATGCATTGCAATCTTAAAAAAAATGTGTGTGTGTGTGTGTGTTTGTGTGTGTGTATATATATATATTTAAATTTTTATTTATTTATGTGCAAGTGTTCCTTAAAGTTTAAAATTTAACCTCTTGGTACCATTAACCAAAAATTTCTAACTCAGCGTCGACATTTTACAGTATCATAGAGTTACCAACTTCGGGTTTTACACAGCCATATTAGTGATAAAGGCTCTCAACTTGGGTGCAATAGAAAAAAAGGGGGTTTGAATAGGCCCCTAGAAGCTGGTAATTGAACCCTTGCCTGATTGCAGGGAGGGACCAACATGTTGCAATATTAAAGCTGTTTCTATATTTCTTTGATTCTTCCTTGTTTTTGTAATTATTTTATTTAGTGAAATATATGCACTGGAACAGCGATAATAAAAAGTGCAGAAAGACCCTTGCTACTTATTGAACCTGTATTCATAAGTTAAAACACTTACATTGGGTGATCCCACCGCTTGAAAGAGCGGCCGAAGCTTTCCTTCTTTTCCCTACCTCTAAGGTTTAGAGCTGCATCAGAATCGAGTGAACTTACAGTTACTTCTTTTAGCTTGAAAATAGTATCTACGATTACGTTTCCGTAGAAATCAAACTGACGACCGGGCTTTCACCAGCTCACTAACTCAACCAGTTGTACTATACCTCTTCCGCAGCTAAAACAATTACCTGTTACAATAATTATTTTTCTGTTAAGTAAAGCCTTACATATTCTTAGCGTTCTTTTGGTTCGGACAAATAATCGGGTGACCTATTGGAAAAAAGAAAAACCCGATACGCATCTAGTCTCCATTGACACAAGCAAGGCAAGTTGAAGTTGAAGTACGAGTGGAAGGAATACAATGGAAACATTTTGGAACATATTAACTTGTACAGTGAATGCAATTCACAAAACTGCGAGAAGCCAAAATAAAAAAAATGACTAGAAAAGTAAATTTTGAAACAAAAATTTATGATAATAAAAAAAAAACCTAGGCTTTTGGAACCATAACAAAATAGGCTTAAGCTTAATGTTTTCTTATTGAAAATGCCGTTTTACGTAGATGAAACAATTAAACGTCATATATTTCAATGTAAGCATACTTTTGCTATCCATTTAAAAATCGAGCATGGTTTTGCAAAATTTTCTTTATGGGCGGAAAGAAAAACTGGTTTGGAGAATAACCATGTCAGATGTCTTATTTTCAGGGAAAAAGCCAGAAGTTATTTTTTATAAGGTATTAAATATGTAGTTAACGAATCTTTAATTGGCCGTGGGATGATGACTTGGATTCCATGGAGCTGCACCATATATTGGAGCCAGGTCCATTCAAATCCAACATTGGATTAATGTTTCAGGGCTCGGTAGACATATAATTTTTAAATCATGTTTAAATATTTTAAGAGTTCATTGTATGAGTGTGTAAGATTTATGGATTTCTTCGTATTTAAATAAAGAAACCCTCCCCATCTCAGTATATATATATATATATATATATAGATTCGTTCCTCCACCCTCAGTAAAAACATTTCACCCTTTGGTCATGTGCTGCCGATGAATGATGAGTGCAGGCGTACTGGTGTCCACTAAATGGGTCACTCAGATTTAATCGGTGAGTTGAAATTGGATCCCTCGTTGGCGTCAGCTCATTTAAAAGAGGAGGCAGAGACGGTCCCCTTGGCCCTAACTTTTGGGGTCGGGATCTGCCGCAGTTCCTGTTTATTGGCGGAGCCAGGCGGCGGCCATGTGCCCTGAGCGGCGGCCACTCCTTGGCCTTTCCCTTCACCTTCAGCCTCCCTCCGCCCTTTCGACCTACGGTAAGGTCATCCTTAAAGCCCTTTCACTCTCCCCCCTTCCCTTTTTCCTGTTTTCTGCTTTGAAGTGACGGGGGCCCAGAAATCGAGTCTCCGGCAATCTTTAATATATACAACGAAGGTTACGATAATAAAAGAAGCCTTCCCGGCGTTACGGCAGATATTTTCTGATGCCAAGTTGGAGGCGCTGCTGCTCTTTTCCCCTTTAACCATTTTCACGGGAGGTTTTCGCAAACTTGGGGCCATTCTGCAAAATCAGTATAAATCACTTTTCTTGCCAAAATAGGCATCTTCTTTTTTCTTTTTTAACAGTGCCTCTCTGGTTTCCCATTCGGAGATGTCTTCTTCCCGAGGAGAAGACTCCCCACGTAAGCACTTCCCTTCAGCCCACGTCCGCCATTTGTATCTTGTACAACGATCTCATATTAAAAAAAGACAGAAAGAGAAAAGAAACGGCGACACGAATATCTCTGTTTCTTTTGTCAAGAGTTCCCCCCCGTGTTCGGTGGCATCCGTTCATGTTTATCGTCTTCAAGTTCCCGAACTGCGCTCCCTCCAGTATGCCTGGGCGAAGGAGGATGACGGATTCGAGCTTGTGCCTTACTGTCTCAGGAACGAAAAACTGAAAATCATTTGCATTTTGTGGTAGGGAGTCAAGAACAAATTTTGATTTTTTCAGACTGATTTGAGTGCGATACGTTGATTTTAAGAAACTTTTACACCTTGCATATAAATGCAGGATTCAGGCTATAAAGAGGGACTACATTTTAACATCATTCCTTGTGGAAGCATATAAATCTTTAGATGCTGTTTTTTTCATGCATATGTCCTAAAAGTGAAAAACAGATTTTCATATAATACTTTTTAAAGCATTAGATAAATCTAACTATTTTTATGGTTAAATGCATGAAACAATAGCATAATGCTACTATTCCCAAATAACATTTTTTGAGTTTTTTAAGACATTAGTCTAACTTGTTATCTGGCAAAGAATTGGGAAAGTTTTGCTCCATTTGATTTGCTTGCTTGCTCTCTCAAACTAGGAGCTTGGAAAGCGTGCATCACCAATATGTGGCCCTTGTTTACTTGTTTCAATTTTTCTAGATAAGTGCGGGTGCTGCCAATATACCCAGTTGTCTAGAAAACTTGGAGAAACTGGGAAATTTATCATGAATAACTCCTTCTTCGCACTTAATAGAGGCTTGGAAATTGTACAAGAAATCACCATTTTCTTATTTAACCTTGCACACAAAGGCCTGCCTAATTCATTACTAAGAAACTGGTTTTAAATGGTTCAAAACATTTGTCTCGTCCATTTTCGTAAGAAAGCTCTCTCTTTTCATATGAAATTAGTCGTCCCATTTTCTCTAACAGCTGAAACAAAACATCCGATTGCAAATAAGAGAAGAAGGATGCCATGGGAACCCTTTTCCCTTGGAAAGCTGTTTCTCACAAAAAGGAAATGCTTCCCATGAAGGTTAATTTTGGTTACTGCTCTAATTAGATAATAAGGTTTGACATGTTATGGACTACCCAATCAAAACAATAAATAGAGTGCTTGAGGATCGTTTGACAACAACAACACGTACATGTGAGTGTCACATGAATCTGTCTCAAAGATTGGTTTGGAATAACTTCTGGATCATTTACTGAGTAAACAACCCTTTAGTTGTGAGTGTACTTCTCAAGTTGCCGAATAATACCGTGTCAAGGTGACTTTGAGTGAAAAGCAGCTCCACCTTTATTAAAATAAAAAATAAACTTGATCTTCATGAAATGCCTAAACAAAGGAAATCAAAATTTTAGTTATTAACTCCTGCTTCAAGACTTTTCTTTCTTTCTTTTAATTTTTTTTTCTTTTTTGTCACAATTATCTTCTTCATCTTAAGATCCACCAATTTTAAAGCAAGAAAAAATTAATAAAAATTCAATCTCAATTTATGACATATATATAGGATTTATTTGATCTCAAAAATTAAAAGTCAAAAAATCTGTTGCTAAAAAACAGTTGTCATAGGAGACTTAATTTATAAAAATGCAAGGATTCACGGTACTTTTAACAACAATTTATTGTACTTGTAAAGACAAATTCTCATCCAACAACTATCTGGCAGATTTGAATGTATTTAGCACTAAGAGTACACTCAAATCTCGCCGCAAAGTTGAACCAAACTTCTGTTGACTATTGGTTCACCTTTCCTCTTTTCCAGAAACATCTGCCAAAAGGATTGGGTCTCACTTTTCCCATAACTTTCCCATGGCATCATTATTGCTCTGTATCGGAGCGGATCCATCGTTATACATTGTGAAAAGAAAAATATTTATTTTATGTTTAAATCAACTTAATATATCTTAAACTATTTTCAAAGTTCATTAAATAAGAAATAAAGCCATACGAGCCAACAGTGAGCGAGAGGGTCAATCCCCTATTCAAAGCGAATCCTGAAGGGCCCCTCATTTTCCTTGCTTTTGAAGTCTTGAGCTGCGTTGGTGTCACTGATAAAATCGACATCGACAGTTATTGGATGGTTACGTGATAAGAAGGATTTTCTCCTTCGCATCATAAATCAACGAATCTCAATATAAGAATCAAGAATCAAGAAATAACAAAGTGAAATTAACAAAGTAATCCCCAAAATCTAGTGTCTAACTCACGTTTTTTCTCTTTTTCAAACTCAAGAAGTACCAAATAAAATCTCAGGTGAAGTACTTATACCTCCTCTCACCAAAAGAGCAATGGATTCTAGGATCCCTAAAACATGAAACCCGGATTGAAATATTATCAAGGGTCTAAATGATCAAATGAAATGTCACAAATGACTAACTAGCTTCACGAATGGTCGAATCTTGCCACCTTTGCCCTTTCATTGCACGTAGGGACCTCCTCTCACACGTACTTTTTCTAGACATAAGTTTTGACCCGTGTACGAATCCTTGTTGGAGTTCTCAATTGATGTTCTTGTCTAAGACAAATCCATATATATGCATCAGGCGAGTTTAGATGTATCGAGTCCCCAAGTGGCTGGTGTGGGCAGATGCCCACACCAGTCCAACAAAAATTTTATTATAGTGTTTCAAGATCACATTGTCATGATTCAAAAATTACATGTTATGCCTATAACAAACTTATGTCGCCAACTCAAGTGCTCCTTAACGAAAAAAATCCTAGCTCCCCACTGCACTACGGCACCACCATTTGCTGGTTACACGTCAGCTAGCAGGACCAAATCTGCTACAAGTTCTTTAATTTGGGTTGCTAGTATGATATATGCTCTCATATCGATAGTTTACAAGGAATTGTTGAAGAGCATCTATACTTAAAATTAAAGAGTTTGTCTTAAATTTTAAGTTAATTTGTAAAGAGCTTTTCAAAAAAAATATTAGTCTTGCATCCTCAAAAGAGGAGCCCATTTATGTTGCTTACATTATGACCAACTAAATTGAGTTAATGTCACGCATCATGCCAATCTTACACCGGGCTCAGGTTTCCAATATGCTTACAACCAGCCCATTCTCATAATGAGCTCAGCTGACCGACTATGAACCCGAATTCGAACTCGAACTCAGTGTGGGAATGCATGGGGTCGTACCAGTTACCACCCAAAATATTTACATACCGAGCTATTTTCTTATTATTTGTTAGTTGCTTTAGTGTCCTGTCCATGACCAATACATTTTACACATTTAATAAATTTTTTACTAACATCTAAATCAATTCGATGAATCATTTTTAGTATCATCCGCTTTTTGTGCAATGAGAAGCCTTAAAAACTTTAATGCATATTTCATATTTCTTAAGAGGGTGAGACAAATTATTTTTGTTTAGTTTAACAACTGATGTGACAGAAACATTATATTTTTTTAATTTAACATTTAAATATGTAGATTATATATAATATTAATTTTTCGCATCAGAAATTTAATAAAATCAGAAACTTTACATAATTTTCCAAAATACGGTCAAAAGGAAGTGAAAAAGTGAAAAGAAAAAGATTGGCGCCACCGAGTTTCTTCACCGCGGGAGTCCGTTTCGCGTCCTTGACCTTCCGAGTGACATCTATTTTCGTCATTTCATCTTTTGCCAGGGGAGATTCTTACAGAAGACTCCCTTCCCCCCTTCAGGGACGGAGGAGGGCCATCTTCGTCGTCGTCTCCGTCCTCCTTTTCGGGAGAACTTCCACACTGGTGACCCTCTCACGTGCGTGAAGCCATTCGGCCCCTCCGAGGAGGTAACTTCCGGCCGTCTTCTTCCTCCGTGTCGAGGGTTTTCGATCCTCAGTTGAGTTGGGATTTTCCTTTTCTGGCTGGAAGTTCTTCGCTCCTTCATTTTCTGCTTCGGATTTGGTGACGAATTAGGGTTTCCACTGTGTCTTCGGTTGAGCATCTAGGGGTTTTCCTTCGTGTCGGCGAAGGGATTCGATCTTACAGTTCACTTTGGCCTATTAGCGATCTTCCCGAGTCTCGGGTGGATTGGTGAGTTTGAGGTGATTCCTGTGTTTCTGGAGCAATGGTTTAGTTGTTTTATTCCGCTTGATTTTCTGGATTTTGGTGGGTTTGGCGTAGAAAGTTTGGATTTCTTTTGTCTGAGTGACTTTTTGCTGGTTCCGTTCTTTTCATCCTCTCTGGTTGGGAATTTCAAGAAGGAAGGTAGATATTTTCCGGATCTATAACATGCTATTCTTCTGATGTTTTTTGTGTTTGCCTAAGCGGGGATTTGAGATGTTTCCTGAAGTCCCCTCCCTGTCTTAGCGTGCTTCTTTACCATGCCATTTTATTCTTCCTCCTTTTTCCTTTGCATGAGCTTGCTCTCCAATCCGAAACCAAATGCACTTGTTGGTTCATGATCAGTTCTTTCCTGGGTGAATGCCGTTCTATTCCGTTTGGTGGTCTTTACGACATAGCAAATCTGTAGCGGTTCCTGTTACAATGCTAATATTGGAACCGGTGTTTCCCCTGCCGTTACTTGAATCTCATCAGTAATCACTAGACCTGGAATAAGCTTGTTTTTTCATACACTCTGGTGTTGGGGTGCTAGATAAAGGAGCTCAATTTCCTCTTCTTCTTGGGGTTATTGTTACAAAGAAAGTGGTCATCATCTTTCTACATCTTTGTTTCATCTTGAGACAATGGAAGGGAACTTGTCAGGAGGAAACATGATTGCTGGTCCTTCCTATGGTGTCTTAGAGCTACAAGGATCTTTGCATCCCCACCAGCATCATCAACACTCACATGCACTAAATCAGAACCATCAACAGCATCAGCGCCCTCCGAGTCATCATCCCCACCTCCTTCAAGATGTGTACCCTATGTCGGTTACTCCACTCGACTGCGAGCCGTCGTTGGCAGCGCCTGACTTCAGGGGTAGCCACAGAAGCACCCATAGTGGTGCCAAATTGTGTGCCAGTGATGAAGATGAACCCAGCTTTAATGAGGATGGCATCGATGGTCACCCGGAGGATGGCAAGGGTAAGAAGAATTCACCTTGGCACAGAATGAAATGGACGGATGGCATGGTGAAGCTTCTGATTTCTATCGTGTCATACATTGGAGAAGATGCTGCTTCGGAATGCAGTGGAGGAAGGAAGAAGCTTGTGATTTTGCAAAAGAAGGGGAAGTGGAAAACTGTCTCTAAAGTCATGGCGGCAAGAGGATGCTACGTTTCCCCGCAACAATGTGAAGATAAATTTAACGATCTTAATAAGAGGTACAAGAGGCTTACGGATGTGCTAGGAAGGGGGACCTCATGTAAAGTTGTTGAGAACCCTGTGCTTTTAGATTCCATGGACCATCTTTCCGAGAAGTCCAAGGAAGATGTGAGAAAGATTCTGAGCTCTAAGCATCTGTTTTATGAAGAGATGTGCTCTTATCACAATGGCAACCGCCTGCATTTGCTAGATGACCCATCACTTTTACAGTGCTTGCAATCGGTTCTCAGAGGGAGAGACGGCCGGGCGTCGAGCAGGTCGGCAAGAGATGACAACGATTGTGAGGATGATGAAGATGAAATTGAGGAAGGTAACGACGATCCAGAGGATAATGAATTTCATGGAGAGGATGGGGGCTTAATACACAAGAGGCCTAAGATTCGGAGCAACATAGAAGACACGAGCTTGTGGACAATTCCTAATGCACATGACTTCTCCAAGCGAATTGGTTCAGAAAATCTTGTAGTAGGGGAAGCAAACGAGATGACACAGGAACAGGCATCATGGATGCAGAGGGAATGGATAAAAAACCGAATGTTGCAGCTGGAAGAACAAAAGATAAACATCCAAGCTCAAGCTCTAGAGCTTGAAGCTCAGCGCTTCAAGTGGCAGAGATTTAGCAGGAAGAAGGACAGGGAATTGGATAAGCTGAAGCTTGAAAATGAAAGGATGAAACTTGAAAACGAGCGCTTCGTGTTGCAATTGAGAAGGAAAGAATTAGAGCTCGGCTTAGGAAGGTCTGATGCTTCAATGCCTGAGTCCAGTCATGCCTTGGTGCGTTTGCAGCGGACAGGAGATCAGGATGAGATGGAAAGAACTCACTGCATCTAATGAATCTGAAGGAGCTTGTCCTTTTCTTTCTGGTGTAGTGAGGCTTTTTCTTGTTTGATCTGGGGGAATTCCTTTGTTATTAGTGAGCCATTTTTGACAACGTGCAAGTAAATGATGTAGCTTGTAAACTGTCTTCCTTCCTGTGTATATGACCAACACCGTTAAGCAAGCAATGCCTTGAAATTTCAATCCGTCGTTATTCGAAGCGTACAAAGTCTGATAAGGATCCGATTTCGAAATGCTGAATTCGATAATGATGTAACATTTCACAAAGAAATTGTGAAAAGGTTAAAATTGGTGATTCTAGATTGTCTTTTTACATTGGAAAACGCTATGTAAAGGGTTTCTTTATGGAGCCAGTATGCTTACATTTGGTTAAACACGGCATCGATGTACTCATTCACTAGGCCACCTCAATCTTAAGAAAGACTAATTGGGCTCAATCTTAAGAAAGACTAATTGGTGGATTTCTTTTCAAAACGAGCATCTCCGTCTAAGGTGATCAGATGTTGGGTTTATAAGAAAATTCTCAAGAGCATGCATTTGACAGCTCTCCTTTTCAGCTGCTCGACCTGCGTACGAAAGAATCTTATGAAGGGACAGAAGAAATTTACCCGCCAATTTCTTTTCTACCATGGACCTTACAAGTTACATCCTCATCGTCCGAACCGTGAAGGTACATCATCAGATGTCCCTTGAAACAACATTAGACGGCGGAGATTATAGATCTCCCTGAAAAGGTAATTTGCTCCAGAAAATAAATTCGATTCGGTAGGAGTAACCGAGCTCACTAATCAACAAAGCAGCATCACGTGTTTTCTGATTCACCTAATGTGCTGTAGCTTTACTCTCCTCCCAATGATTGTGTAGATCATTTTCAATGCTGCAATTCTTGCAGCCAGTTTCTTCTTCTTCTTTTTCTCTCTCTCTCTAATCGTCATGCTCTATTTCATGTTTGCCTCCCAAATGTATTTTTTTTTCAGCCTTCCATCTCCTGACCTAATAGAGTTCGTGTGGGTTTGTCCACATGAACAACGATGAGTCCATTTCAATCGAAACAAACGCCCTACATCGTACAAGTATAGGTGTTGAGGGAACCCTCCTAGATACAAAAAATCAAATCATCTGGGTAGCTACAAAAGTATGTCCACAGAGGACTCTAGATGAGAATCTAACCCATGTGATGTAAAATACTCCTCCGTGCGTAAATCATTTTCATGTCACCCCATTATGTCAATCACATAAACTTTTATGCTGCCCAAGATGTTCCTCAATTTGTTCACGATGATGTGACGCGATCACCCTCACCGAGTCAGATGTACGTTATGCCAAGACCAAGAGTTATTTGGATCTGTCCTAGCCAGGTTTGGATTCCGACCCAGACTGAGGTTTGGATTTTCGCGAGAGATCCAAAGCCTAATATCTTTTGAATCCAATAATGGTATGTAATTTGATGTGTAGGAGACTAGTCAAATTATATGGTTCGTTTATTCTCAGTCCTTCGTTCAATGTTCAACAAAAAATAATCTGGAAAGTTTGGGTTGTTGGCATTGGTAAAGGAACGGATGCGGTTTTGGATGGTAACAACTCGTCATCAGAACGACCCAAAACAAGGAGTAAAAATACAAGCCAGATGTATTGGAACATAACTCAAACCCATCAGAAAAGTAAAGCCAACAATGAACATGGGTGAGGTGCCATAGGATATTCATTCATTAGTTGGGATGGACCCTTCTCCGAATTAAGACTGAAACATCGAAATACCAGTTAATGGATTGCAACCTTCATGGAACAGTCAATTTTCAGCTTTCCCAACTCTAGTGGACCTTGTGGAACCCATCTCGACGCCGGGAGTCTTATGGATGGGAGCAGAGCACACGGACGCAGAAGGAAAGTGCCTGTTTTTTGGGTAAGGTCTGAAGAACAACAAGATGAGGGGATAAGGAAATGGTAATACTTGATGTTTGTAGGATAGGACGACCGAGTGGTGAAGAGGCAGGAGGGATCAACAAGTTATGAGGAGGAGGAGATGCCTGGTTTAAATGATTAGTATGCTCGGCAACAGGTTCAGAGGCTGGCAGCTGCAAAGGTGATGCTGATACCCAAGGAGGGAGTTCAGGCGGGATCAGAGCAGCAAGAGCCGGAAAAGACCACAGAAGGCTACTCTTCCGACGGACCTGTTGGGATTTCTCCCCATAACGCATATACAAAACCAAAAGTATATACCCTAAACAGGATCATGCTCATGCTAAATCATTGAAATAAACGAAACCTTAAACTGAAGCGAAAGCATACCTGAATCCATCTGATCTGGTGCACGGGAAGATCGCAGCAGGGTCTTTTAGGGTACGTGCGGCGCGCTTGAGGCCTCTCTCAGATGGGGAAGAGGAAAACCCTAGAAACTAATGTTTCAGGTAACCCTTGCACGACCCCAGGGACCACTACCATTTTATAATAAAGACAATTACGGATTCCACCCATCAAAGAGTCCGTAATTCCGTACTGGTATCTATACATTTCAAAATTACCCCATACTATCTAAAATGACGTAATATCCCAAAATGCAATCACTTAAGCGGATATTTACGTTAAGACAGCCATAATGTCTGAAATTCCTCATAGACATATGCCGGCCCACCAAATGATCTTACAGGACCAACTAGAGGCAGAGCATGAAAGGACGCCGTAATGTAGAAAAGAGACAGGAATGCAAACAGAACACCCCAAAAAAAGAGTCTTCCGCACAAGACAAGACTCCGAAGCACAGGGTCGGGCCGCTCTTGCTCTATGCCGATACTTAGAGTCAGTCGCTCGACGTCTGAAGTTGGGCATTGTGCATGCATTGTAGCACCAGTCCCCATGTCTGGTGGACTTCAGGCACATCTGGCCAAGGAGAGTGGAGTAGGAGGACTGTCAAGGAGCGGTGTAGCATGGGACCAACTGTGTTCGCCAAGGAAGAATGGTGGGGAAAGAGAAGGAACGAGATGAAGAGGCGTGAGGGGGAGAAGCGACCAAATACAAAGAAAAAAATATGTTGGGGAGCTTGACTGCAAGGCCCACCCGTCGAGCTCCCCTACTGATTCTACCATAGAGGCCGACGATAGAAGCCAGCGAGCATTAGAACATCTGTCCCACATTCATTCGCGGAGGTACTACTAATGTTAGGACCGTTATAGTTGTGGCTGCGGGGTTTCGGTCGTCTGTTTCCCTATCATCAACTCATCAACTTTCTTGACCTTTTAGCACTGAGCAGGCATCAACTCCCATACATGGAAACCTTTGTTTTTTATAAGCAGTCGCTCAGTCACTCCGGGCCCCTTTGTATGAAGGCACCCGGATCTGTTACAGGATCAAGTTGGCTTTGGTTAGCTTGAAAATTGTGGTTCCAGAGAAAATCCATAAGATGATTCATCAAACTCTTCTGTCGGACAAATTGGGCAAGGTCTTAAGAATTCAGAACCCATTCAAGACTAAAAGAGCTCGCTTGTTAGCCGCAGAATCAACTCGATAGACAAAGCCTCAGGGATGAAGAAACTGTTAATGCTCACGTCGGCTGCATGGCCATCAAGGGAGGAGGGAGAGCAGACCCCACAGAGAGAGAGAGAGAGAGAGAGAGAGAGAGAGAGAGAGAGAGTGGGTAGATTTGCAAATGAGCTCCTGGACCATTGAAAACCAAAGGAAATCCAGCATTTTACAATCCTTCAAGATTATGCTTTCAGTTCTTGAGTTGGAAGCTCTTTCAAAAACCCTCTGCAGCGTCGAAATTACCAGTCAAATGCCGATTCCAAAAAACCAAACATGCACTTCTACGTCGATCATTGAAGAAACACCCTAATAATATTTCATAAAAGAACAGAATATGTAACTACAATTGTACATAGATATTGCTTCATTAATGGCGCATTAGTAATCTCATACGAGAGGCAATTACTCACCGAAACATCCTACCTGAAACCTTTTCCTTCTTTGAGTACATTCGAACAATCTGGAAAGGAAGATGGAGAAAGAGAAAGGGAAAGAGGAGAACCACTTGCCGAAGAAAATAATTAGGACCACAGAAAAAGATTCTCTTGCTTCAATATATCCAGTTTAACGCACCCTAAAATGAACATGTATACAAACACACTCTCCGTGGCCTCCTGCGGGTTCCAGCACTGCCGAGAATGTATGGGAGAAGGTTCATAGAGTTCAAAATGCCATCACTCCAAAATTTTATTCCATTTAAGGGACAACTGTATGTACATCAGTTTAAAGTTTAAACCAGTGCAGCTTGAAAAGTGGAGCCCCTGTTGTCCAAAAAAGTAAAAGTAATGAGAAAGAAACACTTCGGTGCTGTTAAACATTCATGCCCCAGCGCCCTCAAACTAACCAGCCAACCATCCGACCCAACACAAGAAGCCGTTGGTTTGACAGAGAAAAAAAAAAAATCTTCGCTTAGAAACTGAAGACAAAAGGCCGAAGACTGATGCAAGCATAGTTCCGAAGCCTTGCAAGAAATGGAAAAAGGAATTTGTACAACAAAAAAAAATTACTGGACGCATTAAAAAGCCAAAGCTACAAGATTACCATGAACATGAATAGAAGCACATTCTTTATAAACTAGGAAGCTTTCCCCAGTTCAGAGGGGCTTGTGGATTGGTCAATCTCCTGCTTGCTCTTGCTTCTCTTAATCTTTGCTTTAACCTTTGACTTTTCCCTAAGGGTTTGAATTGTGTTTATGAAGTTTCCAACTGCCATGACAACCAGCAGAATTCCACAAACGACAACCTGTGGCAGGGAGATAACAAGTATTCAAACTATTGAACGGTTACGATACCTGATAAATAAGCATGAGCATATACTTACTTGCCACTCAGAAACAACACCGGAAAATGCAGTCTGAAGCAGCAATAGCCCAACATATGCCTCAAAAATCTGAGAATAAGTAATTAGAAGAATAAAATCACTAAATAACAAGGCATTCAAGGTAAAAAATCATCTTAATCTTGCGATAAGCATTATATTCCACCAGATCCATCATCCCAGATGGGAGGCCAGTCAAGCTACTCTCTGAGTCAATTATATAGCTGATCACAGACTGAAAAAGGACCAAACAAGTGAATTTGGTGGACTTGAAGTTTAGCTCTATCAAGTCAACCAAGAATAATCGAACCTCTAGAGCATTTTGTATTGCACTCTGCATGTATGGCAGAAAAGCTTGCGGGACAGTGCAACAGAGTTGAAAAATATCATTCTTCACCAAGTTTTGCATTAAACTTTCATAAAGGTCACGACAATTTTAAAGAATGCATTAGTTTTTAGTTACCTGAAGTATAAAAAGTAGAGGGTATAAAATCCATAGTTGACCTTGCACACCACTAGTTTCTCCCCATACAACATCCATTCTCCTTGCCTGCAAAAGTGGAATAGATCAAGGAACAACTCTTCAGATAGAGAAGTGAAAGAGGCAGTAAAATGATTTCTGAGCAGCATGGTGCTTCTAAAATTAGGGGCACTCTTTAGCCAAATAACCACTCCTTGTATCAGAGCTATGTAGCTATTTGGTCAAAAGCTGCAAGTAGATGCCAGTTTGTAAGCTGCACAAGTTCCTTTTTGAATTGTAAAAAAAGGAAAACTATATGCTGGGAGCATTTTCAATATTTTAGTTTAAGTGAACTATTTCAACTTTTTTTATTTAAAAAACTTCAATTTCAGAATTCCCAGTTCGTCTTCAGATTTTGTCCAATGATAACTAGGTCTCGTCCAGATCTCATAGGGTCATGGCTACCTAGTTTTTGACTACTTAGTTAAACAACTAAGGAGGCACTTCAGCAGCAATACCTAAAAGAACAAATATGTTCAGACATCAATTTGTCGATATTGCTAGAGAAGCATGTAAAAGAGGTTCACAACCAAGAATTGCCTGAAGAAGTTATCATTTTTATATAAGGATAGTCCAAACAATTTATACATGAAAAACATGAAGCCTTTGTTAAAACTTAATAGCAAATGGTGCTTATAAGTCGTACTCAAATGGTTACACAATCTTCAGTGCTATCATTACAGAACAGGGTTCACATAGCAGCACAACGAGTTTGAAATTTGGTTATCCAAGTAAAATTTTCTGCAGAGACAAACCAAACTACTTTTATTGTACATTATAAGAAAAACTACCTTGCCCAATGCAATACGGGTATACAGCCTTTGGCGTTGATATCTGTTCTGTAGAAGCATTGCAACACCTTGCATTATTGCCCATGCCAGAAACAGCTGAACTCCTCGCTAAACAACATTTTTTCTGATAAGTTGTAGAAATCAATAAAATTATGAGAATGAACAGTAAGAGTAGCAAAAAAACCTGCTTCTTTGCGCAGTCAGGTTCACCTTCTATCTTCCATGTGAGACTGATAAGAGCCATCGCCATAGCACAATAATGGTGGTATATCCACCTATCCAGGAAAAAGCAAAGGAACACGAAAATAAGATATTTGGGAAAAACGAATTTTCCTGAACAAGATACCCAAATATTAGATAACTTGTAATGCAAACCAAAAGAGGTCCACTCATTCCCTAACTTGAGATTTTCCAACCTAGTAAGCATATGCTACAGGCTGATCTATTTAGTATGATACTTCCTATATCTCAATGACTACGTAACACACATAGAACACATATAGAGGGGTTTATCTTTGTCCTGCAATAATTTCTGAAAATGACAAATGGACCATGACTTGCAAAACTGAAGTCTTATCTTAAAGGTCGAGTGACAAATTCAAGTGATCAAAGTGAATATGTGCCAGTACGTATTTCTGTGTATGGGCCAATGCTCAAGGATATGAACCAGCATTTAGAACTTTGCTGATGCTCATGTAGAAAACCCATGAATTTACATCTTTTATGATTCATAAGAGACAAGGAATGATGAACAGACCACAATCAATCTACTAACCATGCATTAATCTTTTCACAAATTTTGGACTTATGGTTACCAAGAGCCAATTATGATATGCACAACTGATAGCCTCCTTTCTGAAAGACATAGTTAGGCTTCCTCCAAGAAAGCCCGATTGCTTTATAGGTCATAGGGATTTTTTTTTTAATACAGAAAAAGATGGCTACGCTTTCTTCAAGACAGTTCAGTTACTTCGTAGGTATGCTGAAAATATCCCACTAGAATTATGTACCTAATACCCTAATGGATGCAGGCATGCTGCTATAACTGATTTCCTAGCATATGCCAGATCATAATAGATATTGCTTTTGCTCCTCAAGGTATTGGTCATCATTGACTGCAAACCATTTTTTGTAGTCTTCAGTTTCACCATTTTTTGGTACCTAGCATATGGATTTAATAACTTGTCTTAGAGACAAGTATGTCATAAGACACTATTATCATGAATAACTATATGTGCATGAAAATTTCAAGTTGCAAAAAAAGGACATCCTAAAACCTGGAATCAAAAGTCAAGGAAGAATACACTCCATAAAACACCGAGAAATTTTTAGCTTTGAAGAATCAATAGAAATTTCGAATTTGAAAACATTAGTGACATAAGGGATAAAAGCAGACCGTTAAGCTCTTGTTGCTGCTCAATGTATATGCAAAATAATGATTTTTCATTTTCATTTACTTTGCAGATACTTCTTTCTCATTTCTACATAAGGAGACTCAAAGCATGTTAGTATGTTACATTATTTAGAAACCTAGAAACCCATGTAGATACCATTAAATGTACACATCTAATGAATAGATAGAAGTAGAACAAGTAAAGTGCTCTTCATGGCTTTCACTTTGCCAAACAACGTTGCACGAATTGGTGCTTACACTTCAAACTCATACTATGGTACGAAAAAGCAGAGAAGGCTTGGCAAGTCTATGCCACCATTTAGCATCTAACAGCGTCAACATGCAGTACATACAGGGTAATAACACTACTAAATCGTAAGGTATATAATTGCTTCAAACATAAAGATGACATCTAGAAGACCTCAACTGAGATCAAATTTTATCTGCCATATCATATTGTATACATATTATTTGAAGTACACAAAACTTTAATTCCAACTAGTCAAAACAATATTATCAAAAGGAATGAAATCTAAGATATCATCAGGCCTAAGCTGAGTTATCATAAAAACAAGGTAGAAATCTAACAAACATTAAGAACCATAAATTTCAAAATGTACGCCAAGAAATGCATGATTCTGCAGGAAAACACAAATGATTAAACACATGAACCAAGACAGAAACATTAGAAGGCTTCATCATTTACCAAGGACGAATATCACTTCCATTCAGCCTTAAAATATTCTCCCGCAAGGCCAAACTAACATATAGATATAACAGCCAGGCCTGGAAAAGAGAAAACATACATTATATGAAATGTTTGACAAGAATAAATCACAGTTAAGCATTTAGATAAAATTTCAGTATCTGACAAGAAGAAGACAATACCTGGTACAACTGAACTGGAAGTGCTGAGAAGCATCCATTCCACATTCGATTTCTTAGAAAGAGAAGTATGCAAGGAAATATCAGAAACAAAATGGCTGTCCGGTCCTGCCAAAAATAATTGGATATCAATACATGTACAGAAATATGTAATTACTTCTCATTCTATATGTATGCTAAACATTGCATGCATTCTTTGATATGAAACTGATCTATTGATTGGCACATAATGTAAACTGATTCATAAAATATAGACACTGAAATAGAACTGTTTGTTTAGTTTCCAACTTTGTGATGGTAATGGAATCATGGGGACATGACTACCCAATGGTTGCACTTCTCGTACAGATTTTGGCACCTTAGTATAAGGCCCTCACATACTTCCACAGTGATAGCCCATGCACCATCTTCCTACCACATTACTCCTTACAGAAAGTAAGTATAATAAGGTTAAGCATGATCATATATAATTTAGATCACAATATTAAAGACAGAAAGAGTAAAAGCAACACAAAACAAAGATCCAAACTGAGAAGTTTCCTAGGAAGAAGAGGTCTGTTAATCCCACCAAGAATGGTCCATATGTGCACATCAGAAGTGTACAAATGTCCAATTTTTTTTCTTGACAAATGAAGACTAAAAGAACTAGTTTATTTGAAAATGAATTCTTTATGTAAATTTTTAGGTTGTATAGCCAATAATTTATACTTCCAATGATGTAAGAAATATGAAGTTCACCACAGTCTACTTTATATGAATCAACATAGGCCCCCGAACGCAGCTTTGTTCATGTTGCCTTGTTCTGATACTTCACAAACCAAACAAAATAAAGCAGGCACATCAATGGACTAGTAGCTTTAGCAAAAATACTCAATTGATGCCAATAAAGCCATGATTGTTATAACAAAGCTAATGACGTAGACATTTACTCGATAACTATTATACTCCTCCTTCACTTTCAACTGAACATCCTTTCTGCCAGCCCGTACATTAATAGGCCCAAGAAACATCCTTAGAAATCTACCTGTACATCAAAAAGAAACATTAACCGAGATGTATAAATATCACCATTGCAAATAAGAAGAACTCCCATCTAGTAGTGGATAATGTCATTCTACCGTCCTGCCTCCAGCAACGAACTACAGTAACTAAGAATGGGTGAATGTGTATGTGCCTGTGTACGTGTGTGTAATTAAGCATTAATGTTGGTGTTAACTCATAAACATAACAGAAACCTCCTCAAGAGCAATGACAACATTCAGACTATAGTTATTTTGTGAGGCCACAAATTCATTTTTACCTTTGCCTTAAACTGGGTAAAACAAACATTAATATTTTCTGGTAAAGCATATTCAATTGCCTTTGTTGATCTGCCTACCCGAAACTAATCATGTGCTCTTAAGAGATGTCACTAATTTTTAAGATCGTTTCCATCATTCCATTTGGTTTAATATCGGAATATCACTAATGCTAATACTCATATGTTTAAAGGTAGCTAAATTCTTTCTCGAGTGTGCGCGTGTCTCTGAGTGCGTGCATGCGAGAGCCTATGTTCTTCATTACATTCTCTCCAACCCAAATTATTTTGATTCCTTGAACACCTTAGGAAGTTTTCATGTAAAATGACCCCATGTAATTTCGCGTTGCTTAAAACACACTTCGATCATCAAAGCTACCTAATGTATGTTTTCCCCTAAATTAATCATGATAAACACGTTCCAGGTTCAGATTATGCAAAAGAAAAGATCCACAAGCGTTACGTTTTGAGTGGAACTAATGGGGACAAATGAAGGTAAAGGTGTAGGAACCATCTTCGCCTACTTTCGAAAGACGGCTGCAGACGTATCTGCTCAGGACGAGGATACAGATATTTTCCTTTTTGCTTTTTATTATTCGTTTATCGTCAATAAACAGAATGATTCCATTCAACTAATTATTAAGTAGCAGCTTTTGCAGATTTAAGTATGGATGAATGGATTAATTCAAAAAATGACAGGCCGTTTCTTCCTGACTAAGTCAGGAGAAGAACTTCATTGTTGATTTACTAGTCATGGTTGATTTACTCGGTAACATGCTTGGACTGAATTAATAACATAGGAACGGAAAGAGAAAGAAGCTTTTGTAACGCAGGACATTAATTTCCAGGTTCGTCAATTTTAAAATGGGAATTCCCCACCTAATAAATGTCCTCTTGATGTGGTTTGAAGCATAAAACATAAAATATTCAAACACACATTGGCAGCTGCGCATCCCGAAAAATGTACGGAAGGTGCTCCTCAAGATTTGTGTGGGCCTGGACAGCTAACACCCCTGCCACTCGGGTTTAATCCTACGAACGTGTAAGCATAATTTTGTTTGCCAATAATCATTCCCTGAACCATTTTTCAGTCAACCGACATTCTTCGAACTACAAATTTCTTCTTTTATATATATGTGTGCGTGTGCGTGTGTGTGCATGCGTGTGTACGCTTGTGGAAACTGAAAAAGCTTGTCTGACAGAGGAAAGTACCATCGCCTTTGTGAGGGAGAAACGAAGAGACATCGCCATCGCTCATAACACACTTGACCTTGTAGATTTCTTCCTCCAGCTGCCACCAGCAATAAACACCATAAAATTTTAAAAACTGAACGGAACAAGTCGAAACGCGGGGCGGAAGGGAAAGGAGTTCCAAATAATCCCAATTGAATTGCGAGGGAAACGACCAGGGAAATCTCAATCAACAATTAAAAGAGAAGAAACCGATAGAGAAGAGGAGTAGGCGAAGGAACCGAGACCTTGTCAGCGGTCGCGGCGTCGACGGCTCCGCTCTTAGCGGCGGCCGCGACAGAGCGCCTGAGCCTCTGAATTTCGGATTCGAGGACCTGCGCTTTTTGGCAGAGAGACTGCTCCTCGTTCTTGGCCCTGGAGATGAGGGAGGCAGCCGATTCCTGCAGCTCCCTCGCCCTTTCCAGCAGCCGGAAGGCCTCCTGGAGCAGGGCGGCCTCTCCGGCAGGTTCCGCCATCCCTTTCGCCGGAAAAGCCTTCGTTTTCCGGCTGGAGATCTCGACAACGAAACCTTCGGGGAACCGGGAGGACGAAGCCAAGCAGAAGAATAGCTCTACATGCTCGTTGTAGCGCTCCCTCTCTCTCTTCCTACTTATCGCGACTCCTTTTTTTTTCAACCGCCATTTATTTCTATCGCCATTTTTCTCACGCTAAAGCGTGGGCCTTCTACTCACTCCCGCCACCACGAGGGCCTTGGTTTATAGCTGAAATTTAACGCGTTTAAAACGGGTGATTTTGCTTTCCGCAATAAAAATGATGGGCGGAACGACGGGTGTTGTAAAAACCGGTTTTTTCGACCGAATCGGAGATTCGGGGGATTTGCTGATTCAGCTGCACGAATTGCAAATCTATAAAAAATTTTTTTTTTTCAAAAAACAAATTTAAAAGTCTTCACGCGAATTTAACGCATGGGCAGACGAATATATCGGCCCAACCAAAGATGTGGTTATTTATGCAAAATTGACGGAACAAAATAACATATTGTCCATAGTACGGAACACCAGATAATTAACGAACTTAAGCATACGGTTGAGATTAAAGAAATTCTGTATGGGTGATCCTACTGCTAGATCCAGATCCAACACGATGGCCAGCAGCTCGGGAAGTCTTGATATGGATTTTGTAATCAGATTAAGTTGGGTAGTCCCAAAAAGCTCAATCTTTGGATCTCCATATTCCAATTGGTAACTAGTGCTGAAGAAGTGGGCTTGGAGAACGTCGACATCCAGTCCAGTTGATCCATTTATATCTATTAAGTTTATGATTTGGCGTTTTACCAATAGACAGAGTTGCCAAACTTATAAGAATGGAATAAATTAAGGAATACGTGATGAAGATAGCAGAACAATCCCCAACTAGAATATGTTCTTTTTTAAATAATTGGGAAGAACGGGTTGGAAACGTAAACGGTTCTGAGTCGACTCATGATCCGGCTCTATTGGACCCCGATCTTACCTAATCTAATCCGCGTTCCGGATTCGAAGTGGTGCAGGTTATCTAAAACTGAATCCAACTTTAGATAGAAACGCAAGATCCAATTTGATGCGGGTCGAATTTGAAACTGCCATACAACATCAGTTCTATTAGGTCTGAAAAATTCATAAATGGCAACCAAGATTCAATATGATGCGGCTGCTTATATCAAAATTCAATATGATGCGCCTCAAGATTCAAAGTTTCATCGCATGTACAAGGACTTCCAAGTCCAACCCAAATCCAAGTTTATAAGACAAGTATTTTTTTCAGTTTTACATCTAAGGGGACCTGAACTAAGATACATTTGGATGGCGCTTCAGTTGATCGGGTTAGGGGCACATTAAACATTGCCGCTTCTAATTCAATTTGCATGTAGAGTGTTGTACTAGCTGATGTACATTGGTTTCACCGATACAGCCCGAGACTTTGAGGCTAAGAAGAATGAAAATGAAAGGGGCCCCTCGGACTGTTTAGAGATATGTTGACATATAATGGACAAGATAGAGAGAATGAGGTCATCCAAATGTTGTTTAGTTAAACAAGGCATCATGAGTTTGTAGACTGTGACGGACATTTTTGGCCGTAAATCTAAAGTTGAGTTAGACAATAAAGTTGAATCGGACAAACGTCCGGCTCACGGTCTGAAAGGGTGGCGGTAAATCTGCTTACTCAGAGCTTCATATATCTGACATGATGCCATAGTCAATGCTTTTAGCATTGGCCGCAGAGCTCTATCTCTCTGCCTCTATGGTCCGTTTTCTGGTTTGAAGTTTATTTCCATTGAAAGATATTGATGCATTTCAAGCATAGGAAATAAATGGTCAAAGCTTGCGAGCTTCTTGATTGATCTCAAGCAGGATTAGAACCTAGAACCAATCAGTTAACAGCCTACTGCTCTACCACTGATCCAAGCAACAGGGATCAGATCTTATGGAGCTCAACTATCATTTTAACTCTCTGGTAGCGGTTCCATTTCATGCTTCATTTCATAAGCAACGTCAAAAGGGATATAATACATTTATATTAATATATTTACTTTGATTTTGTACCATGAAGACCTGAAATAGACCGGCTAGTACCCAAATTATGATTTGGACCCTAATTTTGTATTTGGTGCTTAAAGTAGCGTCGGTTGCTTTTCCTTGTTGATTTGGACAAGAGCATATCCATTATATTGAAAAATATGTAGAATCAAGCCCATATTCGCCCACCTACCATAAAGAACATGTAGTGGAGTAATACAAGACCAACCAGTAGAAGACTTTATTAACTCAATTAAAAAAATAAACCAATACATAAATAAGAACAAATGGCTTTTATTATTAGCTTTAAAAAAACATTGTAGCTGTCATGATATTTAAATATATATAAACAAACATGAAAGTTAACATAAAGTTGCGAAACGGATTAGGGGTGTTTAACATGAAGTTTCCTACCAATCAGAGGTGTAAACGGGTTGGGTTTGGATCTGTTAGAGGCATAAAAGATCCGATATTGGCCAAGGCAAAAGCCTCTACGACTCTTTGTGCCATTAATAAGAAATGAACGATTTAATGCTTACCTAACCTTATGGTCCATATGCGTCACATTACAGAAAGCCCCCTCTCTTTTTTTCCTTTTTCTTTTTAAATGCTTCCACTTGGCATATAGATTCCCTTTCGTATTGAATTTCTTTGGCCAGATCGATGCTTCAAATTTTTTACTTACTGATGTCATGCCAGAACCTGTCAAGAGAAAATTTGTAAGTTTCTTTTTTATATTTTTACTTCTAGTTAATTTAATTTTTTTACTTCTTTTACTCTCACTAGCCCTCTTTGTCTTTTTAAAATAGAATTTAAAAGATAGGCGCATGTATTACATGCACTAATTTTAGACTTACTTAGTTTCCAGATTAATATATAGAATACATAACTCGGCAGTGATAAATAAGGCTTCAACTAACTATAAAATAAACAAATTTTCAAATTAATATACTAAAATGACAACTATTTTTATAAGAAAATCCATTCTAGGAAATGTACATTCCAACTACCTTGAAAATTCAATTAAAAGTTGCACTCGGCGGAACACTAAAATAATTCAAGTCCCCAATGAAACAGTAGATGAAAGAATTCATGCGAACTCATAATTTCGTTAACAATGTTTCTTCCAAACATATCTACCAACAATATATACCGTTTCTTTTATTAGTTAAAGACCGTGCAGACTTAGTCAATTTGATTTTCACAATATTTTATGGTAAGGTACTTAAAAATTATAAATTAGTATTATATATCAAAAAATATAAAACTTTCCATGTAATAAATCTGACCCATTTTGCATCTCTAACTTTTAGCAGTGGGCATGAGTGCTGTCAATTACTCTACTCCACAGCACATCATTTTTGAAATACTTATGTAAAGGATCTTGCATCGGAATTTTGGTAATTTTAAATTTAAATAAGCAAATGTCAAGATGAGATAATAGATTTGTAGTATGGACAGGTTAAATTCTTATAGAGGAAAAACAGAATTGGTCGTCGTTGCCTTTACTTCTGTCATTATAATTTATGGTATTAAGAAAAGTTCGTCCTTATTGCACTCCTATTATGCTAATTTATAAACTGCAAGGAATTGAAGTTTTAAGTCTTTATTCTTTACTATTTTAATGTTTTAGAAGATAATCAAACGAAATTAATTAATAGTTTTTTGGATTCTTAAGCTAGGATAGACCCCTATCGGTAACCAAAGTGTCCAGCAAAAAAAATTAATGCAAAGATTATGTTAAAAACTTTTCATAAATGAAGCAATTCATACAATTGTGGGAATCATATTAGAGAGAGGGTATTAAATCTTAAAATATAACATTAAGAAAGAAATGTGGCTTAAATTGTTTACTTTTTCTATAACGGTTCCTGAACCTTTCACATACTTCAGGAAAATTTCATCGTCTCTCATCTGCAACACACCTTTAATGACCAAAATACCCCCATACAATAAAAAAAAATCACCAAATCTTTGGGAACGTTCAACGTCATTTTCAAAAAGTCTTAAAAGCAGACCCCTAAGCCAGCTTTAGCTAGTAGTATGAATCATATCTAAAGACTGTGCACCTAGAATATTCCAACTCGGATCCATGTAATATCCAATTCTAAGTATCCCTCTGAAGGTGAATTATCATATCTGAGTGCTTCTGCGGATCTTAATCCAGCGATCCAAAATCAAGCACAACAAAAGAAACCTGTGGAAGACAAATTCGACTAGTAAAAGACATGTTCAGAGTGATTCAATGTGGCTAAAACTCTTAAGATGAATCAGCCTCATTGTTTATGAGCTCAAAGATTGGTAGGAGCTCAATCTAGGCAGAGCTTATGAGCTGAGATGAGCACACTTGGTTCAGGTTCAGTTAGCTTTAGGAGCAGTGGACGTGCACGGTGGCCGATTTGATCAATCAGAGTCACATTGACATTATATCTAGTAATTAGAAAGATATCATCATTGTTGTTTGACATATTTCAATTTTATAAAATAATGAGCAGCACAGGTACATGCTATTCTTTTCTCCCCCTGACAAAATCTGCTCAATCTTACATAGCAAAAAATGAGCTTACATGACATTAAGACTTCTATCTATCTGAAGATTCTATCAGATGGGATCGACTTGGACGTTCAGAGAATCCCATGTTAGATTTACATTCATCCTTGAGTGGAGTGGGAGGAAAAAAGTGAAAAAATGAGAGATTGGTACAAACAATGTGGTAAATAAATAAGTTGGAAGGAGAAAGAGATTACAGAGCTCAGTAACTCCGGTAACTTTCATGGATGCAAAAAAGCTCACCAATTTTCTACACTTTTCTGCTACTCACAAAACTTCTAAGCTTCCTTTTCCTGTCGTCACTGGCTTCCCTTCCCCGTCCAGTAAGTCTTGACAGCATAAAGGATCTTCTCAGGATTGAAAGGTCCGCTCTCATGGTCCACAATCTCGCTTTTCCACTTCATTGCATCTGTTATCTCTCGAACCTTGACGAGAACCTCCACAGTGTCTCTAAATATCACAGTCCCTTCTGGTCTAAGAATCCTATCCATTTCCAAGAGAATGTTGGTTATGTCACACCTGCACATGACAAGCTTCATCCAGTTAGACTTCTGAGACCAACAAAAGCTAAAGGCAAAACAAAGAACCTGCACATATATATCATGTAAGATTACATTCTATTACTCTGATAGTAATTATCAAAGCAAGCTTTCAAAGATTTTGACATAGGGAGGATTACATCTGGGAAGGCAAACCTCCAAATTGGTTCCCATCTCCATGTAATTGAAACTATTCACTCAAATCAATGAGTCCTCCACAGGGATGTGCTAAGTCCACGCTTTCTAACAGTGGAAAGAACCAAAGACAGAAAACCGGGATGATTGTTTACCTGTCCTGATAGATGCCAAATACACCACCAGCATGAATAAGATCATAAGTTCTCGGATATGTAGAGAAAGCTTCGCACCAGTCCTGGTATGTACCAATGAAGCCTCTTTCATAGATTGCTGCAAGAGTATCATGCTGGGGATTGGCGGGAACAACGTTCATAACCCACACAGGTGCATTAGCCAATCCTGCTGCAAAACCTCCCAAGTAAGCATTCATGTCCATGATGTTCCTGTAACGTCCGCGAGTAAAAGACGGGATGAAGCTCGAGTAGTGCTTCAGGCGTTCCTTCCACAGCTCATTGTCTGCTGCAAATTTTTCCGGCGTGATTCCGGGGATAGAACCGCTAGAAATTCTTGGAGGAACAGCCATTGCCCTCTCTGGCCAATTCTTCAATGCTCCTCCGGCTACTTCATTTGCACTCTGCACCTGGGGAAGCGGGGTTATGCAAGTTTCCATCTTTGTATACCTTGAAGAAGGCAAATCAACGAACATCAGAAGAATGCTTAAAAGAGTTTATAATCTGAAAAAACGGGAGAGATATGAACATGAAGCGGATTACCAGGCAGCGTCGGGGTTACCACCCTTGCAGATGTGAGGGACCTTGTAGACTCGCTTGCTTTTGATACAGTCGATATGGTTCATGGGTTTCCGCCATATAGCAAGATCACCCTTCTCCACCACCTTCTTCCAGCAGAGACGCTTTGCCACATCCTCAATGGCATCCTGCTCTTGTTTCAAATCTTCCTCAGTTCGGTCCCATCCTTTGAAATATTTTTTCCAGTGAATTGGAGGACCAGATAAGATCCAGTAACCTCCTGGTCTTAGAACTCTGTCTACTTCAATCAAATAAAGCCCCTCTGAAGAATTAAACGCACACAAAGTCGTCAGAAAACTCGATGAAGAATAACACTTCAAAGGGAAGTTCTATACAGCAAATAACCATAGAAAGAAAAACAGCAGAAGTGCAGGCGTCGTGTGCTCACCATAGTCCGAACATGAGCAATTCAAAATATACCCATAAAAACGCTAAAAAAAAACCAGAAATGGGAAAATGTGGGATGTTCTGAAAATATTATCAAAATGAAAATATTCGTTCTCACATGGAGAGATTTTTATGAGAATTTTCAGAAAAGAAAAAAACACGTCTCTAATATATTTCAAACATTTTTTGTGTTGCTTTGAAAATTTGAATGACTATTTTAAATCTTTACCAGTGTTTTTTTTTACGCAAATGAGTGTAAAACATTGAATTTATAGTTTTCTCTAGTATATATTTTTATATATTTTGAATTTTTGAAATCACAAGAAGTTTTTACAGAATAAACAAACTTTCTGATGAGTACCAGAGGAAAATCATGTCAAGAAATGAATCGATACTTGTGAGTGCACTTAGAGGTTATGACTTAAGAACATGGGTCCAAACAGTTCAATAGACCACGCTGTGAATGAATCAAATGAAATGCATGATCCGAAAGCCAGATTATCACCAAGCTCTCTTGGACCTGGTTCATTATGCAAGAAGAAACATGGCGCTTTTAGATGAATAAAACACATCACAGAGCAAAAGCTAAAGAACTTTTCAAGAATACTCGTTCAAGAGAGAGATAGAGAGAGAGACTGAGATAAAGTGAGGAAGAAGATCTTACCATATTCTTGCCATGGGATCAGACACCGAGAGCAGTGAGCCATGTCAAAAGATCGAGCAGGATATGGCATACGATCTGCGGCCATCACTCCGATCATTGCTGGAACTCCTCGCTCCAGTGCGAACTGAACCTGAGCTTCATGTGTATCCCTCGGTGCAAATGACATTGTCAAGATATTCCTACTTAGCAGATAGGCGCCCCAACTAGCCACCTAGAACAACCCACGTGAAAGCAAGTCAATTTTCAGTTACAGGCTTGTTCTAACTTGTTTTACTGAAGAACTTCACGTAGCAATTCAAAAGTAGATCGATCTAGCAACAAGATTTGCAGGAATGAAGCCAAAAAACCAACAAAGATTTTCCTAACGAATCAGAGAAATGTCTTCATCAATAACACAGGCAGGATGGAAGGTGAATGGATATGAGTCTAGAGTCTTACTCCACATCCAGTGTCAAGGGCAGTTCTGATTGCCCCAGAATTGATTGGTATGAGCTCGGCAATATCATCGATGTATGCATCTGCTCCTCGAGCAAACATGGTGCCTCCACCGGGAAACCGAAACTTATCTCCTTCAACTTGAATCCAATTCTGAACAGCCTTCTCGATTGTCAATTCCTTGTGCGGGACATTGTCAAACCAAGCATAGTCCCTGCTCTTCGGCCACCTGAACGGAGTTTTGTAATTAGGCGGAGCAGGGATCAAGCATTTCAGTTGCTCCTCCGGTGTAGGACAATGCCTCTCTCGGTACTTCAACATGTTTCTGTCGAATTTCAGTGATCTATTTGGATCTTGGCAGGGGGTGTACTCGCTGTATTTCATGTCGCAGGCTGGGAATTCCCGGGGCATTACAAGTTCGTCGTGGGTGTCTGTTTCATGGTGAGCTTCAAAATCCAGTTTAGATAATGAATGGACAGCTTGACGTGAACCTTTTCGAGTACTGCCATCAAATCTTGTCTTCCTGTAATTCGCTCCTGCGGGAGCAGTAGAGCTCTGCCATGCTCCAAGGACATAAAAGATTACACATAGGGCACTGACACCTATAACCCAGGAGAGACGATTATTCTTTGATTCCAAGTGATGGGGTTTCGGAGATCCACTGTACTCTTTAGCCATTGATCCTGTCCACGTTAAAGTCACATGACTCAGAGATAAAGCCTAGAATATAGATGGAACAATTTCTTGATCCAAGAGAAAATGAAAAAAAAAAAGGGAAGAAAAATCGTTTTTAAATCTGCTAAGCAAAAGTAAAAAATCGAATTACTAGGCGTGGTAGAACAACGGAAAGGGTCTTCCGGAAAACCAAGACAAATAGCGTACAGGAAGCTACTGCTCTGATAGCTATGGAAGGCAGTTACTCAAAGATCCAAAATTCTCTAGAAAAACACATTCTGAAAAATCACATTATGATACAACAGTCAGAACGGTTTTCTCTTTCTTCTTTATATAGCAAGTTCTGAAAGAGGAAGCACTCTCAAGTCTCATCTGAGATAATGAAACTAAAACAGAACAAACCAAGAACAAGTACATCTACAATGTTGATCAAAGGAATAGCTTTTCAATCGATTAGACGAACAGTAGTAACACAACCATTATGAATTTAAACCGCTACCAAAAAAATCAACAACGTATAAGTTGGAGACCTCACCACCCTCCTCAGCTCCTGAAAACCAAAACTTCTATTCATGTAGGCCGCCCTCGATTACTCGCATTAAAAGTTACGACTTTCACCCATAAAACAAATCCTCCTAAAATATGAGAAACCAGAGCCAAAGTTCTCATTTACTCGACAGTGATTAAAAACGAGGACAGATGATTCACACAACATGAAACGGTTCAATCTTGAGAAAGGAAACAAGACTCCCCACCTTCCTTTTTCTGATCTGAGATATCCTGGATAATCCTTGATCGGCAAGAGCCAGAGGCCCAGAGTATTGGACATATACCAAAATTTTTTCTCAAATGTTGTGCCGGCTAACTATGTAAAAACGACAAAAATGTGAATCAGAAAGACTTTTCAGCCAAACATGAAGACGCAGAACGTCACCATCACTAGATTTTCTTACTCATGAAGAACATGGAATGGGTATTTAGAAGTCGAGAGGATTGCCACAGCCCAACGATTTAATTAGTTTGGTGGTTGCTCCTATTTCCATTCATTTGCTTATGGAATCATTGGTGAGAAGTTTGTGGCTTTTGATCACAAAAGTGAATGGTAGGTAAGTAGTCCAGGAGGCAAGAGAGGAGAAATAGGAGGAGGGTCACCAGGCTACAATCACTCCCAACGAAAGCTTGCAATCTGTTGCTTATTAAGGATGAGGCGATGCATTGCCTACTAGGATCCGATGTTGGCGTCGGGCAGACATTCCGTGGCCCAACCCGATCTCGTTATTTTCACACACACACATATATATATATATTCTAATTTTTGCATATAAATATGTAATAGATCGATGTCTAGATACCTGCCTAATGAAATAAAGAAAAACCATGTGTCATATCCCAATCCATTAGATGTTAATTTTGTTGCTGAACTCAGATACTTAACTTCGGATGTGGATCGAACATAGAACCCAGCATGAACATCAACCGTCATCGCCCAATCTAAACTTAGTGTCTAAAATATAAACACCAGACTGCGTCAGAGAATCCACTCACCAGTTCAGGCTTGTTATTGCCTTTCGACTTAAAAATTCCTGATTAAGTCCAAATCAACAAATTTGTTAATGTTTTTACAAAACAAAGAATATACCATATTAGCAAATGATGATTATCAAGCGAGACAAGCCAATTTAAGTAACCAATATCATCAGCGAGTCAGGTTCAGCTCAGCTTTTACGTTTTGATCGAGTCAAAGAGTTATAAATGTCTGTCAAGATTCAAGCAAGCGGGGTTGGCCTGGCCTAGTGCAGCCTTGCTTGCAAATGATTCAGGCAGGATACTAATAAAATGGGAAGCACAAATCACATTTCCCTATATACAGAATTGTGCCCCTCAATCTTTATAACCGTACGAGTTCATTTCTTTTTTGATATAATATCATATTTTTAAATTTTATTGAAAAAAAGTTGCCATATAATATATACAGGCACACGCAAACACCTAGAAAGTAAACAAAAAATTTCTTGTCATTAAACCACCTTGCGGAACAAGGGTAGTAAGCTACGTTGCTGTCTACAATGAGCACGTCAATGTTCTCATCCCCAACACACTCATGAGCTGAGTGCATGCGTGCATTTTTGTGAGTGAAAATATAAAACAATCCGATGCAAGTAAATATAAAACAATCACTTGAAAGCAACAACATTGCAACGACCAAAGCACTTCCAGAGTTCGCATCTCTATTGACTAAATGGATTTTGAATTCCAATCCACAAAAAATTATGACCTTTTCATAATAATTTTGTAATTTTCAACATGGCCTTGAAAAGTACATATTCTCTCAGGCTTCAAGTAAAAATAAAGGATTTAGCGTGTTCCACATCGCCACTGGGCAGCGACAGAAAGCCTTCTGCTGGCACATCTCTTCTTGCTTCTAGCGGGCTTAGGAGAAAAGGAGTAAAAGGTCAGAACAGGAGAGAAGCACCGGAGCAAAGAAGAGATGCTTGATAGCCAGTAGTTCATCTATAGGCCAGATGGCCGACCTTGATTGCTGCTGCAACCGAACACCTTCTCTTGGTTTGCCTTTGAACTGGGAGAGGGTTCATGGACTAATTCTACATACATCTTGCACATAATTTTAGCAACGAGAAGGAACGACCACCTGTTGGATTAGAATATACACTACTCATCCAC
This sequence comes from Nymphaea colorata, assembly GCF_008831285.2. Classification (NCBI taxonomy): domain Eukaryota; kingdom Viridiplantae; phylum Streptophyta; class Magnoliopsida; order Nymphaeales; family Nymphaeaceae; genus Nymphaea; species Nymphaea colorata. The sequence continues at coordinate 14,210,758 of NC_045147.1, forward strand.
CAAAATTTTATAAACTAGATCCAATGGGCGGAAATGATGCCATAGTCAAAGAACTTTATCCCCTTGTTCCTTCACCATTCCATTGTTGCAAGCATCCTCTGAATCTAATTTTACCTGTCGAGGAATGACAAACAAATGAATCTTGAAGAAGATAAAAACTGGAAGTTAATAAAAAATTATACTTGTTTCAGATGGCCCAGCAAAGCTCCATGTATCAGTTTCTGAAGTTTGTCACATTGATCAACCATGTGCCCTGAGTTCTTCAGGTCCTGAAGCTCGCACCACAAACGCTCAATTGCTGTGTATGGAAACCAAACAGAGGACATTTTTTTGCGGTTTAAAATGTTGGCCATTCTCTGTAAAGGCGAACCATCAAAGGAGAAAAAGGTTAGGGAGGCGGGTAACATCAGAAGCAAAAAAATTATGCATACATAAGAAAATAACTAAACATCTATCTAAGAATCATTAGCAGCAAGTTTGATGAAAAATAAATATTATTGTGGCATATGGCAGTGCCAATCTAGTAGCATATTCTTGGCTTATATGAGAATTACCCCAGATGCAAATGATTCAAGGTACTCCACCAATAAATTTGCAGCCTCCTTATACCGACCATAGTCTACAAATAATCGGAACAGTGTTGCTGGGTCAGACTCACTGCCAGTCATACCCCAAGATGTTACCTTTCTTTCATCCTGCAAGTTCACCACTAGATTTTTAAATTACTATGCAGTTGATCCAAGTACTAGAGAAGGGCACAAAAAATTGATATGGGTAACCTTGAACATGTGAATCAGCCAAAGGGGTAACTCAATCTGAGGATCAGCATGCAGAAGTGTTTCTGCAACAGTTACTGGCAATCTTGGATGCAATTGCTTGTATTTCTCCTGAATTGAGACAAACTTAAGTGAAACATGAATTCAACAGGTCCTGGCCTCTCAGGAAGCAAATAACACATAAAACGATATGTAGCAAATACCAATTCCTTTAACAAAAAATTTTCAACGAGCAGCCACTCACCTACCATAGCCAAGACATTTGAATCCCATGTTATTCTAGTCTCCCTCAAAACCCAAGGTAAAAATAAAAACTTGAAACTGCAAAGGACAGACCAAATAATCCAAAGTATCAACCAAATGTGGTGCAAAAGGAAGGACACTGCAGGAGTTTTCAGAGAAAATTTCATGAAAGCATCTCAGCACCATGTGCTACTATATTTCTTCACACGTGTACAATGGATATGAAAATCTGGATCTGGTCTTATTCAATGATAATGCCAAGTTTCTTGGTGCTTAGAATCCATAGCCCAGAAGGTCATCAATTATACATCTGCTTAGCCTTGCTTCCCTTTTCCACTCTCTTCGTATTGCCGGTAATATAATATTTCATCAGCAAGCTGGCAGATAGTCAGGATACTATTACTAAGTCAAATTGGTACATCAGCAAGGTTCCCGTACAAGTGTTGCCATAACCATACAAGCGTCATTGTACTTGTAATAAAAAAGGGTACTTGGACACACTTGGGTACTTTTTAGATCGAAACTGATTCAAGCTACTTAATTTTACTTCATTTAGTTTTTTTCTAACTCAATTTCCATTCTGTTTTTGAGAGTTACTGTTCATTAACATGTAATGTTTTTTATTTATCACTTTTTTTATTTTTGCTTCTATTTTCATTTTTATGATATTTTGCATATATATATATATATATATATATATATATATATATATATATCCTATCGTATCCCCATACCCACATTTTCTAAACTTATCATGCATGTACCCGTACACATGTGACTTAGCTAAGATATCACCAGCTGGCTCCAGCTAACTCGTGAAAAATTACCAGCTTACATCTAGAGCTTGTTCATGAAACATGAAACACTTGTAAGCAAACTCCTCAAGTAATTTAAAAACAAAAATACAAATAAAAATAAAAATTACAAAAATTCAGAAAACTGCAAATTCACTTTTCAAACTGGGATTAGAAAAACCACTAGTGGATTAGCCCAGAGGCATATCTCAGGCATCAAACCTGACCTATTAACTTAAAAATCTTGAATCTCTTGATCTAACCCACCTGGCCAGGTATACAGAACTTTTGGCTGAGAAAACCTCATTAGTCAACTGAACAGTTCCCAAGAATACCATGGGCAAGGACATAGCTTCTATAGCTTAACCAGTAGTGTGGTCAAATTCAAACTAACAATGAGAAGTCGAGGACACATGATAAATAAATGAAATTTGGTCAACCGTAGAACTGAGACAAACACTCACAAGATAAAGCTCAAGAGTTCTCCAATTGCTATGAACTGTGGTATGATGAGGAACCATGCCTTTCTCAAGTGCACCATGATTATCAGGTCCTTCTTCTGACAGTGTCAAGAGAAGACTATTTAAATGTATTCCACTCCTTAAAGAAAGAAAGAAAAACCAATCAGAAGATAGGACCAAAATAAGAACTTAAGCAAGACACTATTATGTTTTCCAAATAAAGAAAGAAATTAGACAAATAGTATGGAAAGACAATGTATAACAATATAGACCTGTTTGAACAACAGCATTGTGAAATTTCAGCGAAGACCCTTTCCAGTTGCCTGAAAGCCCAATTATAATCAGTAAGCCATCATAAGCGCGTGAATGCCAAATGGAAAAGCATGAGGTGCAAGAAACACTTGTTGCAACCTGGACGATGACATATACCTTTTCATTTCTGAACCCTTCCAGAACTTAAGAATGACTGTGAATGCCGTGTCATATAGGCCTGTCTGAATAAGCAGATTCAGTAAAGAATCCAGGTCTGAATGACTACCTGCAAAAAGAATAAAAAACTAAGCCAAACCCTTTATAATGGATCAAAAAGGTTCCAGATTTGGTCATAAGAGTTTTTTCCCCAATACATCCTGAGTAGATAATTTATTCCCATACGTGAAATTTTTTATATCTCTTTGACCAGTTACAGACACTGTAGCTGGGTCAAGAGACCTAGTTTCTTACCAGGGTCATAAAACTGTATTGCTAGTATCCTCATTCCTAGGAACTACACATGCTTCAGCTCGTGCAGAAAGCTGACACCTACAGAGCTTGACAACTGTCCAATCTAACAGTTGAAGCCTGACACGGTGACACCACTTGCCAAACCCCTTGGAGCACCTAGATATGTAATTTCCAAGATCACAGTTAATGAATTAGTACACTAACCTGCAGGCGTGATCTTTACATTTGCTAATGCAAGCAAATATTCTGCCGATGTTATCACATACTCATTTTCAAGTTCATCAATGTTAATGTAGGACTTCTGTTGTTGGAATTGCCAATCAACATCTACTGCAAATAAAAAAAAAAAAATCATTGCACAAAGGAAATAGCAACATGAGCATAAAAAAACACTAATAAGATTCAGCAAAACAGCTAAATAAATCAAGTAAATAAGTTCGAAATGATCATTGGAGTGTCATACCATCCTCATTTACTGACTTTCGAGCTTTTTTGTTGGGTGAATGCTGGTCATGAGGCATATGGCTTTCTTGATATGAATCAATCCAAGAATAAGCAGGATGAACAAGATGCAATGCATTAACTGCAGCAGCTAATGAATGAAGTCTCTCTTCCAATGTCAAGGATAGATGTGAATTGTCTTTAGATGTCTTTTCCTTTTTCAATCGCACAGCATATCGATACATGAAACTAGCTGCCCTGCGCCAATTGTGCCGATGCATTTGAATAGCATAAAGCAGTTTGTAAATATTTGGCTTCCCCATAATGTCCGAGCATTCAGCCTGTAAATAAATCAACTATAAGTATAGCAAGAAAATGCATATCACAGCAACAAAAGTGATGATGGAGTTGGTTAACGTACAGACAACACACCTTCCAAACTAGCTCCTGCTCAACCTTTTCCATCAGCCCGACAAATGGTAGTTCACCATCACATAGAAGCTGCAGAGAACACATTAGAAGAAAAATCAATTTTTAAGGAACTAGAAGGTTCTACTAAGGTTTGGCTGTAAAATATAAGCAGGCACGTATAAGAAAATGAAGCATTAAATTGTCAGCAACATCAGACAAATAACCCATCACAAATGAAATGTGAGTCAATGTTTAAAGACCTACACAATGAACATCTATGACCTTCATCCTTTAGACTTTACAGCATGCCATTTGTTTTGATGTGTGTGTGTGTATGAGAAAGAGAGAGAGAGAGAGAGAGACAGACAGAAAGAGAGAGAGAGAGAGAGTTCGACCGATAGCACCAAATAAGAAGTAAAGCCAAATTAACCATGCTCAGAATAAATGGTGTGGAAGAAAGAAGGAAGCCCACAACCTTGTGCATGGAAGTATCTCATAGGCAATCTGCTCTGCTCTGATCTGATCTGAGATCCCCTCAGTTTTTAAGGCCAGACCCTTGTACATGAGGATATGATGCCCTTGCACACATCCAGAAACATAATCTTGGTTTATTGATATTGATATACCGAAGGAGATTTTCTACTGAAGCCTCAGATTTACTGAAGTCTCAGATTTATAAATAAAAGAGGTGATTAGATCGCTCTCTTTATGCTATCTCCTCTTCATGATTTAGCAAATCATGTAACACAACCATGTTCCTGGTCGGGTCAAGATTTTGCCTTCATTGTGTGACGCAATGATAAATCCAGTGTTACACACTCACAAGTAGCACAAGATTCATTTTGCATCAGGGTTAGAGTTTCTTAAAATAAGTCATTTGAAAGATCCTTACATCTGCAAAAGCAATTTCACTTGCCAAACAAAGCAGTGGAAATTAATGACTTGACATCCTACATTGCTATAATGAACATCCAAAGAAAATATTGCATCATACCTTACTGTTTTCATGTGCAAAGGGTAACCAGCATGACAAATAACAATTTTCAAGAATGAATGCATACAGTTTTTCTCTTTAAAAATTCAAGCATGAATGCATACAGTTTTTCTCTTTAAAAATTGTCATGTCAAGAATGTACAAGACTACCTCGAATGCACCATGCTCACATAGAACAATTATGAAGCGTCGTAAGCAGATATGCTTGCTTTCCTCATCAGGATTTGAAATAATGGCGCTATATGCATCACTGTAGTGGCTGAGATCCAAGTTGAATTTGAAGATATTTGCCCAAAGCCTTCCTCTTATTGTAGCTGCAGATTCAGGAAGAGCTCCACTGTGGAGTTGATTTTCCAATTGGACAACTTCGTCCACCTGTTCAAGTGCGGCAAGGGCAAACTGACAAGCAGCTTCATTCAAATTGTACTGCTCAAAGAACTGCATCACCCACTGGTAGTAATTAAGTTTCCATGCCACTGCAGAGCTCGCACCTGCAGAAAATGTAAACATGACTAAGAAAAATAGGATAAATGATAAGGATAGCCCCAGGGATGAGAGGGACAACCAACCTGATGCTTCATCTATAAGATCATATGCCAATGGTGAATGGACATAAGCTCAAAAACATCAAGCTACTGCACTCCTCAACAGATAAATAGGTACATCAACATGATTTTCAATAATAGAAGAGGGTTCAAACTTCAAAGTAAAACCCAGAACCTCCTAAACGATAAATCTTTGTCTCACCTAGCCAACCCAACTAGATGAAGGGCCAGCAACTGGAGTCATCATAACAAGGTAAATGTACTGGAAGGTGTGGCCGTCAACTCCCCTTCAAGGGGAGCTAATTTTTGTGGATTGGTTTGACATTGTTCGTAAGAACTAAGACAGACGTTGTTGTTAATATTAGCTATCATACCAGGACACTGCAAGTTTGGCGGGAAGGACAACCTTTGAAAAGCTTGATAAGCTCCTTCTACAGCTGCAGCTCTGTATACATTTGCATGACAACAGTTAAGAAAAGGAGAATATATAATTTAAAAGACAAAATTAATTATACACAATGTATAGCACTTGATTAATATATTCTTAGAATGCACGTGTTGCTAGCAAAATATTTGAGGCGCATGTGGCACGCCAATGGCTTAGTTACTTTATCATTTACTTTGGAATATGACCAGTTAGAAGTATTTGCAAACAGATGTGGAAACAAAGTAAGTTAAACATTGATTTGCCAATTAACAATTCCACATTCATTAGCACGAATAATTTACGCATAATCATATGCATACATCAAGGTTATACAACCCAAATAACTCGGACCCAACTCAGAGTGGGTTGACCTGTAACTTGCTGCATCAACTTGCTAACTCAGTCAGGCCATGAGGCCCATGACACACTTTTTTCAATGTAGAGTATAAGCACGTATTTATGCAATATTATGTTTTCCAATGTAGAGTATAAGCACATATTTATGCAATATTAGTATACCAATATTATCTACGATGTATACAATAATGCATATATCATACCAATATTGTCTACGATGTATACAATAATGCATATATCCCTGTCAAATGTAATCCCTTCACAATATATCTACCATAATTTCATTACTAGCATACATATCATTTTACACGAAGGGACAATGTTGTGAAGCCATAAAGTACCTCAAGATGCAGGTATCAAAGAACAAAGTCCTAAACCAATATGATACAGCCTCCCTATTGAGACTAAATCATTGATCAGACCACAACATGATGTATCGGCCCAAATCGGGCGATATTTACCATATATGATCCATACAAATAAGACTTCATAGAATTTTTCATTTCTTTTCTAACAAGAAAAACAACAAGACATTTAAACAGTTTTTATACTACCAAGGGTCATTTATTCCTCTTCTTTTGCATTCTCCCTCATTCTAGGGTGTCCTATTTTTCTATTCTATTGGTGCCTTTTGTTTTTGATTGTTTGATTGTTTTAAAGGTTTATTTTCACTTTTTTTCGCTGAAAAATGTTTCTTTTCATCTTACAATGCAAAGAAACCTATATAACATCTCTAAAGATACGGATTCTGATACAATTTTACAAAAACCGACAGCTTTCATAGAACATGGACATTATATTTTGCATGTAAGATAGATATGCATGGAATCTTTATATGGTAAGCACAATCATTTGGTTTGACTTGACCTACGCCAGCTGAGTTGCACTAAGGCTTGACTGATTCAGCCAACCAAGTCATTCCATGATTTAGTCGGACCCTGCCAACTCCTGGTTGTTCATGCTTTTGCCCAGGTACATGACCAAGTCAATCAAGCCACGGAAACCATACAAGTCCTTCAAACACAGATATACATAAGATATGCAACACGCATACATCCATACAAACACATACAGACACATAGACATACGTGTACACACACATAGATGTTTGTGTGTGTGTGTGTGTTTGTGTATATGAGAAGCTAAATAATGGCTTTTATAATCTTAACAGCCTTAGCCAACATGTCTCGCTCGCATGAATATCTCATCTTTAGAATTTAATGAGAGAGATAGACACAGTGGCCAGAAACTCAGAGTTACCATGTTTTAGAGAAATCAGGATAGAGTTTCCCATTATGTGTGTTAGAGAGAGAGAGAGAGAGAGAGAGAGCTAGTGATGGTGCAAAAGTACTAGGGTTGCAGTATCAGTTCTACAAAAATAACATGCATGACTGAAGTCCAAAGCAGCACTTCTGGAGACTTCTGAAGAACATTTTACCAGCCTGTCTCAAGGAGAAAAAAGTGGGCAAGTTTAACAGTTATCAACCCAAGTGGAAACTCCAATTATACAAATATAATGCTACCAATGCAATTCATTAAAAAGAACATCACTAAAGACATCATACTGCAACCATTACAGGAAGGAAAAAGGGAAGAACGAAACAAGTTAGAAGCAGTATAAATCTAGAGAATAAAACAAAATTTAATCAGAGTTGCCACCTGAAGAAACAATGAACAGCTTCATGAACTTTTTGATCTTTAAGTAACTGAATTCTGCTACAATGGGCCCGCACAAGCAAACAAAAGCCAAGGAGATAAAGGCACACACTCCATTCAACATCACCATTTTGGATGTCTTGTGATATCAACTTCTTGTGTGACGCATCAATCGTAACTATTAGGCTCTTCATATAACAAAACAACAAAGAAAGTATAAGCAATATAGACTTCGTAAAGAAAACTTGAACAAACATTATTATAAAGAAAAATAAGAACCTCAGCAGCTTCATATTGGTTATGCACAATTAGAATTACTGCCAAATGAATCACATGACTGACGGAAAATGAAGATTCATCTCTAGCCCTGCCTGAAAGAACCCAGCTGACAAAATTTTGCAACAAACGAGTAAATGTCAAGGGCCCAATAAATGAACGAGATGTGAGATGGCTGTGCTCCTCAGCATGACTTGGATACTCAAGTAACAAGATGCAGCAAACTGTGAAGTTGTGTGCACCAAGTCTGTCATGCCTTAATCTCCTATCATTTTTGTTATCTGATAAAAGTAAGGAAATAAAAAAAAAACATATTACAGAGTGACAAAAGTAAGAGTCAAATCATAGAACAAAAAAAAAACATAAAATAAATGAAATAAGTTCAAAGCTACGTCTGAAACTAATCCAAAAGTACCCATGTGGCTTGCATGGAGAAAATATGATGGAGCAATAACACCATAAGAGTTAGCAACTTTTACATAGCAAATCACAAAAACCATGATACATGCTGCAAGAGAAGTACCGATATGCAGTGATGAAAGTTGATAACTGAAGTCCTCCAAAGCAACACTCTCAGACGGTCTCGATGCCAGCATATGCACGATAAACCACCGCAAAAGGATATTTTGAATCAGAGGGATTAAGTCAAGTTTTATTTTTGATGAATCATCAAAACTCATCTGAACCTGGGACAAGAAAAGGAAAATGATTTTTTTGTTACAGAAGCTCAATAAGTTTGATCGTCTCTTTCAAAAGGAACACAGAAACAAACATAAGCTCAATGGGTTAGTTTTTTTTAATTTTCTTGTCTTTTTTCTTCAAGTTTCCTTTTTTCTCCTTAACAATGAAACATGCACTATCTGGTCAAATGTTGCATTTGAACAGGAAAGAATGATCTGACATAGTGTAGTCCTCGTGGAAGAATAAACCGAATAAAGAAGAGAAAGCAAAAACAACAGAAAGCAAAGAAAGAAACAAAAGGAGATAACAAGAATAAATTAGGGTCTTCTATTAATCTCTTCACTCCCCCTCCAAATGAACTACATGTCTCCCTTAAATAGGTCTCTAACTACTTTGGATTTTGGATCCATTATTGGGACAAAAGATCCAATTTCAACTTAATAAATGAAAAATAAATAATCAAATAAATAAATCAAATCAGCTAAATTCAAATATGATGAATAGCTCCTGAATCAAGCACCTTCTTCACATCCGAAAATATTGATAGTGGCATGGTTGCTTGATGGTTAATGTAGAGCCTTAGGCAACACATTGCATTAAAACCACCAGGAGAAATATGCATCAAACAAAAAAAAAATCCTCCTTTACTCTGATAAGTGATAATGATACATCTTTTTACTCCATATAGAATTCTAAATAGGAATCTCCAGGAACATAGGTTGTCTACAAAACTACCGTTCACAAACAACAAGGTAAGTTTAGGTAATTCATTTTTCAAATATTGTTGATCTACCAAGTAAATGGGCTCCTTAAGTACAGCAGTTCTTTATGATATATGTGGCATTACAAATTTTATATTATTCACAAGTTTCATTGTGAAGAATCCCAAGGAATACAGATCTTCAAAACAACTAGCATTTAAAACAGTCAACAGGGCATAAATTGTTCATGTTTAAGGTATCAACTTGGGCAATAGTTCTCCTAACACAGCAACCCATGTGATGCCATGTCAAACACAACATTAAGATACTGACAACAAAAAAAATCACCAAAAGAATCACAAATATTTCAGATAAAACAACCTCACTCAACAGTAAACTTGAAACTCACCTGGCCTTGGACATTGCATATATGTCCTAGGAAAACAAGCAGACCACAAGCAGATTCAAACATCACTCTTGCAAAATGAGATACAGAAACAGCCAACAAGGAAGTATTGACATTAGACAATCCTTTTGCATCTACCGCCAGTCTAACATCCCCTTTTCTGCAAATAAGTCTCTTCACATAATTTTCAACTACATTTAATACTCTTGTCCAACTACCAGCTTTGTTGTATAATGCGGTCAGAGATAACAATGAATTGATAGAAAATTTTCTCTGCTTTGTATGTTGTGCTTGTTTCTTCTCCCAAATTGAATCAACTCCAAAGACAGATATATAATGTTCTGTAGTTGATAAATCATACCCCCTTTCAAGTATCTTTAGGATGCAAGACATAGCATCATCAAAAGAAATACTAAGAGGATTCACCAGTGATTCATAAAGTACAGGAGCTGCAGCTTCACCCAAATGTTGGCTGATGTAACTAGCAAACTTAAGCACTTTGAAGAGAATCTCACAATCAAGAACGTCATCGGACAAATTCACCCCTATGTCCACAAAATCACTAAATGCACCAAATGACCCTAACATAAAAGGAAGAAACATGTCAACAAATGATTCAGAGAAATTAAGGGACAAAAGGCTCCATATAGTGTATTGACTCCTACCATATGCAAGGATTTCAATGTCTTCCAAGCAACGAAATAAAGAGAGTGAGTTTTTTCTGATTAAACCCACAGCTCCCGTCGAATTGTCAATAAGTAAACCATATGGTATGCAGTTCTGACACCAACACTGGAAATAATTGCTGCAAAACCTTTTCCAACTACATGCTATTGAAAATGGGTTTGCCGCATCCCCCTGAATTATCGTATCCCAACCTCAATGTCAGATGATTTCACAATGGAATACAAAAAGGAAAAACAATGACAATATGGAACAAACTTTACCTCCCCTTCTATAAGTGAAAGAATTTCTTTTCTCAAGGCATCAGAAGGCACTGGAGTCACAGAGTTTGTTAGTCGATGCTTGTGATTTTGGATAGATGCAACCAGTGCAGCATGTTGATAAACTCCTGGCTGAAGTAGCCTATGCAGCAAACATGAGGACATGACTTGTGCAGATGAATCCTGTTAGCAATCAAATTATTTTAATAGCTCATAGTAACCAAGGAAATACAACAAAGAGAACTCAGATACAGCCAAGCAGAATAATGGTGGTGAATGAATAATTCCAGTGTCTGGCATAAAAATAAGGTCAGTCCTGTTTTCTGAACTTCATATAGGTGTGGATACTTGCTTCTACACCTTAGAAGTTAGAACATGAAGCAACTGTTCATTAAGAAAAATTTTCACAGGAAAATATTTTCTCCATGAAACAAGCCTGCCTTTGAGCTTTACTCCTTCCTGACTCTCAAGACAAGGCCCTCCCTGTATCAGTAATCATTTGCATGCACACTTGTATGCAGTACTAAATAACCATGCAATTATGAGGAACTTCCTAAAACCTTCTCTAGGCTGCATGATCATTAATATGTAAGAGTGGCTTAAAATGGACAGAAAATTGAATCTCCATGACAACTAGGGGCTTGGAACACATCTAAATTACATAGTTATTTATGTCAAACCTCAGAACGGTGCATCTTAAGACACATGGTTACTAGTATGGGTATCGGGATATTGGTACAGACACGACAATTTTAAAAATTGAGGACATGGGGACACAACCAGGTGTACATACATATATATGTGTCTCCGTGTGTGTGTGTGCAAAATTCCAAAAAAAAAATGCAAAATGCCAAAATTCCACAAGCCATATGGAAAACACCACAAAAAAATATGCAAAATTCCCAAATTCCACAAAAGATATGCAAAAGCCTGCAAATTCTACAAAACATATGCAAAAGCCAAACTTGTTGTGTCCAAGGGTGTTGCCATAGCCATGTTGGCATGTCAACACATGTACGGTGGCCTTCCAAACATGTCTGTGTTACTAGAGTAAATCTTGGTCCATTAGCTTTACCTATATCAAATCAAGCAAAACAAACACCAGCGAACTTTGTTTTACCTATAGCTAGGGATGCAATATGGGCCAGACCCAGAACAGCTAAGTACATGAGGAGCCAGACATGAATGGGATCAAGAGTAGCAAAAAAAATTTGCAAAACCCCATACTCTGATCCATTTGCATCCCTATGCCAGAAGACAAAGTTAGCCCCTAGAATTGAAAGGTCAGCTAATTATAAAAGGACAGCTAACTGATAGTGACAAGGTGACAACAGAAACATTTTTAATTAGATTGTTGTTGATATACCTTCATTGATGAAGAAATTGAGCAACTAGTATACATGAGGTCATCAATAGAATCTGCAGATACTTGAAATAGCTGATCAGCAACAAAGGCTTCTTGTAAGCTGTAGAGATAAGTAGAACCCCTGGAATTGTAAAAATAAGCAAGGTTAACAATTTATATTACCATGCACTCTATCATCACCAACAACAGATTGAAGGAAGCTGATGGACATAGAAGTTATGAACCAGCAGTCCTGCAGACAAACCAAAAAGTCCAAAACAACTGACTTAACAGTCTAACGTGCTTTAGTTCAACAATTTGGGCTTACTTCCTACTCTATTTTGGTCATGAGCTTGAGCCCAACCTGGTCTGCTTGCACCTATTAACTGCTACAGCATGCCTCCCCATACATAATTAAGCATAACATCAGTTCATATGGACTACCCTTTTCTGCTCAAGCAAAATGAAGGGTTTTACAGGGAATGGCATGTATGAAGTATGAACAACTTGTTTTGTCAAATTATAGTTAGTCTTAGCAAACAGACCAAATGGTGTCCTCATCCTCCCCACCCTGAATATTTTGTACTGCAAGCTCAATAAATTACATTATTAAATGAGACAAGTAAGCCCATCAGATACATCAATGACTTGAATAAGTGGAAAAAGACAGCAATCAATGGTTCTCATCCAGCTTGTCAAAAAATTATCTTTGATAAGAAGGCTCATGATAGTGCTAATGAGATATCCTATTGTTCTCATATTTTAGCATACAAGCACACACATGTCTATGTTTCTATAAAGTTATAAACACATGCTCATGTACAACACATGCATTTTGCTCTTAAACAACTTAACTAGGCATGTCAGGCAGCACCCTATCATAATACGAATCAGATTAATTAATTCTTGAACCGACAAATGCATATGTAACCTTTGCTTCATTTTTTTCTCTTAATAATGTGCATTCATGTTTAAACCTTTAAATTAATATACTTATATGTTCATATTAATATAATACATCTAACTTGGTTCTCATATTCCATGACAGCTGGGTACTATTCCCAAACATCAAAGTGTTGTTTGCAGGTTTAACATCAAGTTAGGGGCCAAATATAAATTTATGAAGTTATTACCCCATATCTAGTCACATGGGTACTTCAATAAGGTCGCTTGTACCCAAAGTGGGTACTTGGACATACTTTGGTACCTTTTTAGACTATGTAACACGGGTACTGCTCTCGAGGACTAAGGAGCAGGTACGTCTTGGGTATGACGTTGACCGTATCAGGTACAGTCAACATACCCGAGTACGTATCCGTCAATTTTCAAAGTCCAAAATTGCCCACAGGTTGAGGTTTATGCTTTTTTTAACTTTAAAGAAAACACAGTATCTGTGTTTCACCCACAGCGACCAGCGGTGCACACTGCTCAGGCAAACAGTAAGTGCAACTCCGGCGACCTCCGTCCATCGTTTTGCGCCACGTGATCAAGTATTCTGGGCAACTTCTTCATCAAAGGGTGACGCCTTTTGCTGTGGTATTCAAACGTCATCTGCTTTTCCATCGCCTAATTTACGCGTTTTTTTCTCTGTCCAACATTTAAGCTTCTTCCATCTCCAACAGCCTTTCCCATCGACTGGCAGCAAGTATTTTCATCCTCCGTTGATTTCTTTACTTCTGCCACTTCCCCTTTCTTCGATTCGAACTGCTCTCTTTGCGGTTCACACACTGAAAATAAGCCATTGTCGCCTGATTTGCGTGTTTTTTTGGCCTGCTGGAGATAACCTGTGCGTTTTTCAGTCAACAACGTTGGAGTTGCATCACATAAGTGCACCCAGTATCTATAAATTTATTTCGGATCATAATTTACGAATATGTTATTTTGTTTGTTTGAATTCAAAATGGTATACATACATACATACATACATATATATATATGTGTGTGTGTGTGTGTGTGTGTGTGTGTGTGTGTGTGTGTGTGTTTGTAAGGCCATACCCCAAACCCAAGTTTTCTGAAAATTGTCCATACCCGTACCCGCACTCCTACCCGTGCTGGCACCCTTACCATACCTATGTGACATAGTTTTTAGATCAAAACTGATCCAAACTACTTAAATTTTACTTTATTTAACTTTTTTCAACTCCTTTTTCATTCTGTTTTTAGAGTTATCATTCATCAACATATAATGTTTTTATTTATATCACTTGTTTTTATCATTTTGATTTTTTTGTGTTATTTTGCACATATGTGTGTGTGTGTGTGTGTGTGTGCGTGTACCCACAGTTTCTAAAATTACCGTGTCCGTACCCCTATCCAAACCATACCCGTGCCCATGTGACTTACCCATAGGCCATATTTGTTGTTGTCATAGTTCAAACAATCACAACCAATAGTATCACCACTATGGATTAATGTAAACTTGCTTCATCATTGTAGAAAGAACAAACCGACTAGATTCTTTTGTTGCTTTTGCTTCAAGGCATTGCCAATCTTTCTCAACTCAGGTTTCATAAAGCTAGAGAAAAAAAGTCAAAATCAAGTGCAAGGAATCAGCTTTGTGTTAGAAGTGTAGATTATAATATTGTCATAAGAGATATCTGATGACCAAACTGTCCATCATTATAACAACATTTAACATTGAGATCTCCAAGTCAGGGAAATCAATAAGTACGATTTATAGCAATCAACACCTTTCACATAAACTGAAGCAAGCAAACAAAGTTTTCTGGCTATATGGCATAAGTAAGGCTGATTTGAGCCTTCAGTCCATACTGGCAAAAGAACAAACTCAGGGAAGCCAGGAAAACTTAAGATCATTTAATGATTACAGCTAGACGACCTAGGACATTGTTAATCAATTAACCAATTATATACCAAATATAGGAATGTACTCAATTTATTATGTATAGCTGTTCATTAAGACAATTCAAGGCAAGTGCTTGAAGTTCCGGTAAATTAATAAATCTGACAGAAACTAATTGTACTTGTTGGGAACTCTATCATCACTAAAATGTTAATTTGCATGATTCCAAATTTATAGAAGTTTTCATTAACATAGCACTTTTCAGAAAGAAAAGTGTGAATGAACCACAATTACAATGAGAAACCAATGAATTTAGATTCAATGTGTTTTTATTTTGTGCCATAACGATTGAGATGTATGCAATTCATTAGTCTGTCCTGTGCCACTACATGAAGGATCACATGGTTCACTACATAATCATGCTGTAGAATAATTTCCAAATGCAATACCATTCAAGGTCTGTTCCCACGCGGTTAGCAGTATGGTATTCTCATCAAACATAAATGACACCTGAAATTATCAATCTGCTAAACAAAACCAGTACCATAACAAGTTCAAAATAACTACCCATAAACAGAGGCCATAAATTACTCACGTGTCAAGTTCAACATGGAAAAAGTTGAACACCATGCCATCTTTCTTAAGTATCCAAAGCTTATTGCAACTTATTCTCAAGTCAATCAGTCTCCCCTACATGCAGAAAAGAGAATTTACTGGAACCAACAATTTCTCAAACAAGGAGAGCAATAGAATTGATGACCATTGATTGGAGGAAAAGGATGACCAGTCTTTACCAGGAGGCAGAAGACACCTCTGATGCTCTACCAAGTACCGACTTAATTATTAAAGCAGGAAGAGAATAAGAACCATAGTTTCACAAATCAAAGAACATTACCTTATCTAGAACAACATGCCTGATAGAAGAAGTTAGTGCCAAAGAAAGCTTGTTAGCCAAGCTGATGTGAAGGCCATGCACAACAACGACTTCCTGACCCTTCATGAGACCAAACAAAAAACATGTTTAGATCCTTAGTTGATTATGAAAATAAATCAGAAGTTAAGCCACAAATTTTCATTTCCAATATCTATAACAAATTAAACAGAAATCGTAACAGATTCTGTTCCCTCGGCCAAAGCTCACTCATAAATGAAAAAAGGGGATTAAAAGGAGATCTATGCCACCCAAAAAAACAATTGAATGGGTTACAGATAAAAATCCAATTGGATAAAAAGGAAAATAAAGCATCATTTTACAAACTTTGGATAAATGCAAGGAAAAAAGGTGGACACCAAGAACTGCAACAAGGAGGTCAAAAGAAAACCATCAAAGAAACTGTATGCAGGTCTCACATTTTGGGGACAAATTTGCCACTTCACTAATGATGCAAATGAGAATGCTCCATTGCACTAAAAAGTTTGTCCATTGATGTCATTTCAGCAACTAATTAACACAAAAAAATTTACTGACATTTTAGGATAAGCATATCGATCAAAACATCTCGAGGCAGGAAGATCAACTATTAACTACTAAGATTCCCAAGTTTTAAAAGAAAAGTGACATATGATGTCTTTCAAGGTTAAAAACTCCTCGTTTCAGAAAATTAAGTGAAACACTTGAGAATGAAGAAGGTGATTGTACTGTGATTGGTAAAGAAAGAGCATACCAAGCAGGCCCTATATATTCATGGCAAACTATATTACATATGTGAAGGTGCTACTGCAGCAAAGAGTTTGTATACAAGTATATTTGTGCAAATAAAAATTTGAAAAAAAAGAAAAGACTTCCTGTAGATTGTAAAAAACAGTGAAGAAAACTACAACAAGCTCCAACATGAAAATATATAACATACCGACTCACTTCCATAAAGTGTAGCAATGAACATCTCCCCATCGTCGTTGTTAGCATCACTAACCCAAAATCTTATAGGATGATAGCCTAATGAAAGAAAGTGGAAGTCTTCAGTTCTAAGCCAATTGTACATTGTTTGAAGAAGATACATCTACACATAATATCAAACAAAACTATGGCCGGACAAAAATAAAGCAAGAAACAAAAGCAGTAAGCAGACACCCACCTCATGAGAATAGTGGTACCAGTGATAAGCAAAAACATGAACCACAATGTACCACAGAAAATGTTATAGGCGGCCAAGTGCATAAAAAATAGCCATCAACCAAAAAAGATGAAAATGGTGAAGAAAAAGAGAAATAAAAAACTATTATAATCATTCCGTAAAAAGAACACTTCTATACAACACCTGAACTACAAGTTACCCTATTGCCAATAGTAGAGACTTTTGACCAACTACATTTATTTGTTGACTTACCATTTCCAACATACCCCTTTTTTACTTTCGTTTTCTTCAGGTACAGAGAAAAGATATGATAATCAATATGCTAATGATAAAGGCAAACTTCCTCCACGGTTAGTTACAAGCAAAAGAATTTCATGGGGAAAAGAATTGCCTGCAATCTCTGGTAAGCCCAAGTTATGACTGAAAATCTTCAACCGGCCATTGAGATCCCAAACTCGCATGCTTCCATCTGCATGGAGCACATACACCAGCTTCCTACCATGTACTTCTGAAAGTGCTAAACTCCATACAGAGCTAGATACATTTGTCCTGCAAAGGACATATTGCAAAACTAGATGCAGTATTGTACAAGGAAAATTCATAAAATAATGAATGGATCAGATAAACATCAAGAAAATAAAAAAACAAGCACAGAAAAAATTTTATGGACATGAATATTTCCTGCCAGATTGAGAGATACAAAATATTTGGGAAGAATTGAAAAAGTAATTGCTGGAACAAGTAATGCAAATAAGGATGAATTTGTCTCATTAGAAGGATAATACATGGTTCATTAACTTCATTTGTAGCCAACTGACATGATAACCACCTGTTTGAAACTGACATCATAACCACCTGTTTGAATTCCTTCAGTAAACGAATTTATTTGTTACATATTAGACACTAAACAGTATCCCACAAGTTATGGATTTAAAAGGATAATAATATATAAAAGATTGGTTCAGAGTCTTCAGACTTAGGTTGATGTATTTGGACTCTGTCAAGGTATCAATCTCTGAAATTGGTTCTCTAACATAATGATAATTCCCATAAAACAACAGGTTAAAGCTTTGATTACAGAAAATTACAAGTTTCCATTTTCTCAACTTCCTTGTTCTGATATGCATTTCCATTTCACATTAGAAATTTATAGACCAACCATTTTAAATATGGAAATTTTGCAGAGATTTAGAATTGTCGATGTTGACGGATCTTGATGTATGGGTCCAGGTCTGGACCCGATCCAGTGTGTCCTGGGTTGGGCATACTTATACCATTGTAAACCCTAATATTGTGGTTAATGAAGTTTTCTAAGAGAGAGAGAGTCTGGAGGCTAGTGGGCACCAGACCTCCTCACCCGTGGTTTTTTTCCTCTAGTTAAGGGTTTTCCATGTTACATCTGTGTTCGATCTTCGTTTCTTGTGCGTCTATTATTTCTACATGGTATCAAAGTCGACGAGTTTGGAAAAATTTTTAGGGTTGTGAAGTTTCAACCCTGAACCACTTGCTGTTGTTGCCGCCACTGCTACTACTGCTGCTGCCGCCGCCACCGGCCGGCTGCATCGGCTGAGACCCTCTGCGTCACCCGTGTCTGCCGCTGCCCTCTGCTCCTCCGGCGCCGCCTGATCTCGTGCTGCCGCCGTTTCTTCCACCCAACGGAGTCGCCTCTCACGTTCTGCCCGACCTTGCCACTTCCGCTGTGGCTGTTTGCTGCCGCTGCCTTCATCTATTTTGCTGCCACCGGTGCCCTTGTTGTGTCGTCGTTCTACTCCAGCACCGTCGCTGATTTTCCCAGCGCCGCTGATCGCTCCAGCGTCGCCCGACCAGGTGTGTCGTCCTCAGGGGTTGCCACTGCTGTGTGCCTTTGTTGGTCAGCCGTTTGTAGTTGGTGATCATGGCCGACTCGTCTTCCTCCTCCACAGTCAATATCGATCAACCTGATGTTGGGACCGTGAAAACTGATAATGTACCGGTTCAAGTTAACACCATTCAGCTTACCAAGGAGAATTATCTACGATGGTCCACTGCAATTACTATGGGGATCGTTGGTTGAGGACGAATTGCTTATGTGAATGGGAGAAAAGTTGAACCTGCTGTGGATAGTATGGCTTGGGATACATGGTTTCTTGAAGACAACAAGGTAAAAACTTGGATTGTTAATTCGGTGTCCTCGGATATTCAACCCCTCATTCTTCGTAAGAAGACTGCGAGGGATATGTGGATTATTTTGGAACAGAAGTATGGTCAAAAGAAAATAAAAGTTCGTGTGTATCAACTAATGAAGGACGTGTATGCTATGCGACAAGGGGTCTCTTGGTCACAGATTTCTACGCAGCATTAAAATCTAAGTGGGAGGATCTTGACTACCATTCTGATGTTACATGGAGTTGTCCTCAAGACCAGATGCAGTATATGGCCAAGGAGTGGGAAAATAGGGTATTCCTTTTCTTAGTTGGACTGAATGATGAATTTGAAAACATAAAGAGTCAGATTCTTAACTCTGACGAATCATTCAGTATTGAAGATGTTTATTCTCGTGTTGAAGCTGAAGAGCAAAGGAGGCTGGTCATAAGTGGGAGAAATGGGATCCCATGTCTCACAATGAACGGTCCGCCTTCGTTAGTCGTGCCTCTATGGGAACTGTTTGTTCTTCCCATAAATGTACACACTGCAAAAAACTAGGTCATACTATGGACTTTTGTTGGGACCTGCATCCAGAGAAGAAGAATAGTAGGGGGAGGTCTTCTGGTGGGAAGAAGCTTGTTTTGAATGCAACGAAAGACCAGATGCAGTATATGGCCAAGGAGTGGGAGAATAGGGTATTCCTTTTCTTAGTTGAACTGAATGATGAATTTGAAAATATAAGGAGTCAGATTCTTAACACGAATCATTCAGTATTGAAGATGTTTATTCTCGTGTTGAAGCTGAAGAGCAAAGGAGGTTGGTCATAAGTGGGAGAAAGGGGGATCCCATGTCTCACAATGAACGGTCCGCCTTCGTTAGCCGTGCCTCTATGGGAACTGCTCGTTCTTCCCATAAATGTACACACTGCAAAAAACTAGATCATACTATGGACTTTTGTTGGGAACTGCATCCAGAGAAGAAGAATAGTAAGGGGAGATCTTCTGGTGGGAAGAAGCTTGTTTTGAATGCAACGAATCCTAGTGATGGTAAAGTTTCTATTTCTGCATAACAGATTCATGAACTGCGAGCATATTTGAGCCAGATTGATGTTGGTCAGGCAGACACGTCAGATGAGGTGAAGGTTAATCAGGCACTGGCCGTTTCGGGTAAACAAGGTACTTCTTGTATGGGAGAGTGGATTGTTGATAGCGGTGCCACTCATCACATGACTGATAACCCCAAACTTTTTCATGACTACAAGCTATCCTCGGGAAAGGAACGTGTGTCTCTTGCCGATGGCTCCTTTACCTCTGTGGCAGGAAAAGGGAGTCTTTCTTTGTTGAACAATTTATTAGTGCATGGTGTCTTGCATGTTCCCCATCTTCCCTTAAATCTTTTATCTGTTAGCAAGATTACCAAGGAACTGAACTGTGAACTTATATTTTTTGAAAAACGTTGTGTTTTGCAGGACTTGGTGACAGGAAAGAAGATTGGGATTTGTTTGGTGTCTGATGGTTTGTATCGGCTTCCTATACGCGTTGCCACAACCCTTATGTCAGCAGTCAGCAGGATAGAGAAGAAGAAGGAAGAGTGTCGTCAGTTATTTTTGTATTGACATGAACGCCTTGGTCATCTCCCTTTTGGGATTTTGAAACAATTGTTCCCTGAATTATGTTCTAGTTTAAACATTTCCATGTTATCTTGTGATGTGTGTCAGTTTGCGAAGCATGTTAGAGCTTCATATCCAATTTCAAATAGTTGTGCTAATAAAGTTTTCTCCTTGATTCATTCTGATGTGTGGGGGTCCTCAGGCATTCATTGTCGTGGTGGTTTTCAGTATTTTATGACTTTCATAGATGACTATTCAAGGTGTACTTTTGTTTATTTGTTGAAAGACCGTAGCGAAGTGCCTCATATTATAGAAACTTTCATCCTCCTAGTGGAAAACCAGTATGGTGGGTCTGTCAAGACCTTTCGGTCCGATAATGCTCGTGAGTATATGTGTCTCACTGTCGAGGAATTCCTTCGGAAGAAGGGGATTGTTCATGAGACATCATGTAGTTATACACCCCCTCAAAATGGAGTTGCTGAGAGGAAAAACCGTCAGTTACTTAATGTCACCAGAGCTTTATTATTCCAAAGGAATCTTCCAAAATATTATTGAGATGCGGTCATTACTAGTGTCTATTTGATTAATCGCATGCCTAGTCGGGTGCTAAATGGTCGTACACCATACTCCATGCTTCCAGGGAGTAGCCAACCTTTTCACCTCCCTCCTCGGGTCTTTGGATGTGTATGTTTCATTCATAACCACAGCCCAAATGTGAAAAAACTTGACCCCAAATCAATTAAGGAAAAATTTCTTAGGTATTCTCCTACTCAAAATGGGCATAAATGTCTAGATCCCACCACTGGTCGAGTTTACATTACCAATGATGTCACATTCTTGGAACATGTCTCTTATTTTGGTGAGAATTCTCTTCAGGGGGAGAAGTCAATGTCTAAGGAAGAGTATTCTCCACGTCAGGAAATTCAGTTTATAGATTTTTTGAATTACAGACGCAAAAAAAATCCATCTATCGATGTGCTTGGAAAAGAATAAGATAGGATGTCTATTGAGGTACATGAACAGGAAAAGGAGGGAGAGTGTCCTACGGAGACAGAAAAAGAATGCAATCGTTTGTTTGGGCAGGTGTATTCTAAGAGAAGAGTTTGTATTGACAAGGTGATTGATGATGAGAAGTCCACTCCGAATCTCAATCCTACTTCTTCCTTGGATGACCCAAGTCATGCTCAGAAACAACCCGTTGAGAGAGAAAGTCAGATAGAAAATAAAAAGAAGGATCTTCCCATTGCCCTGAGAAAGGGTGTCAGGTCATGTACCCAACACCCTATTGGTAACTTTGTATCTTACTCTAGATTAAGCACTGACTACAAATGTTTTGTATCCTCTTTGTCTGTGGTTGTGATTCCCAAGAATGTTACAGAGGCTCAAAGTGACCCCAAGTGGGCTCATGTTATGCAAGAAGAGATGGAGGCCTTAGACAGAAATCAAACATGGGAAGTGGTAGAGATTCCTGAAGCAACTCATTTGGTTGGGTCAAAGTGGGTCTACACCATTAAGTACAAACCAGATGGGAACATTGAGAGGTACAAAGCACCCCTGGTGGCCAAGGGGTTCAAAAATATGGGATCGACTAGTTAGAGACGTTTGCCCCAGTTGCGAAAATAAAGACTGTTAGAGTTATTATTTCTTTAACGGTGCTGAAGGGTTGGGAGATGTGCCAACTCGATGTTAAAAATGTCTTTCTCAACGGAGATCTCGAAGAGGAAGTGTATATGTGTATGCCCCCGGGTTTTGAGAGACCTGGAAAATGTTGTAAACTGAAGAAGGCTTTGTATGGGCTTAAACAGTTTCCCCGAGCATGGTTTGAACGTCTCAGACTTGTTATGAAGAAGCATGGCTACAAACAAAGAAATTGAGATCATACCCTGTTTGTAAAGAGGATGGAGGGTAAAGTTACTCTATTGTTGGTTTATGTTGATGATATGGTTGTTACAGGTGATGATGAAAAAGAGATAGCAAGATTAAAGGGTTTACTATCTACTGAATTTGATCTCAAGGACCTTGGCAAGCTAAAGTATTTCCTTGGTATTGAAATTGCCAGATCAAGTACGACTCTTGTGCTTAATCAAAGGAAGTATACATTGGATCTACTGAAGGAGACAGGAAAACTCATATGCAAACCAGCTTCTACTCCTCTGGATGCTGGGCACAAACTCGGTAGCAAGGATGGAGAACTTTTGTATGAAGAAGCTAAAGGGAGATATCAACGTCTAGTTGGTAAATTGATATACCTCACTCTGACTAGACCGGATATCACCTTTGCTGTAAATGTGATGAGCCAGTTTATGCATGCACCTACGGATGCGCACTTGAAAGCTGTAAATAGAATCTTGTGTTACTTAAAGAAGAATCCTGGCAAGGGACTTCTATATGCGAAACAAAGGTCTATTGAAATTGAAGGGTATCCTGATGCAGACTGGGCAAGCTGTGTTGACACCAGAAGATCTACTTCAGGGTACTGCGTCTACTTGGGGGGAAATCTAGTTGTTTGGAGAAGCAAGAGACAAGATGTTTGTTCATGCTCAAGTGCAAAGGCTGAGTATAGGGCAGTTGCTACTAGAATATCAGTGTTGTTGTGGCTAAAGATCTTGCTGACTGATATTGGGATAGGGATGTATTGTGATAACAAGTCTGCGATTAACTTGGCTAACAATCCAGTGCTTCATGATCGAACAAAGCATGTTGAGATTGACTGTCACTTCATCAGAGAAAGAATTGACGCCAGGGAGTCTGAAGAGCAAACTACTGATATTCTAACTAAAGCTTTACATGTAACTCTATTTGAGAGAAATGTATCCAAGTTGGGCATGTTTGATATGTATGTCCAACTTGAGGGGGAGTGTTGACGGATCTTGATGTATGGGTCCGGGTCTGAACCCGATCCAGTGTGTCCTGGGTTGGGCATACTTATACCATTGTAAACCCTAATCTTGTGGTTAATGAAGTTTTCTAAGAGAGAGAGAGAGTCTGGCGGCTAGTGGGCACCAGACCTCCTCACCCACGGTTTTTTCCCTCTAGTTGAGGGTTTTTCACGTTACATCTGTGTTCGATCTTCGTTTCATGTGCGTCTATTATTTCTATAGTCGATATCCAGGAAGTGCCTGAACCCAAAGGTGTCTACCATTCTATGTAATTAGAAAGGTGCAGGATGCTTAAAGGAGGCGGACCACAAACAAAAGCTCAAGCAGGTCTAGATACCCTTATTCACCAGAAAATAGGTCTAAAAGAGAAACAAAAGGACGAAGTTAGCATCTAGGCTGCAGTGAGCACCTAAGCACGCTATGACCACAAATTTTGTCATGGTATATATAATATTCGGAGTGGCTATAGCACTTGCTATATGCATTAATATTCTCTATTTACTGTGCCACATGACCAGCTAGCAAATTGTTTAGCTACATGAACATCATCAAACTTTATACATCAAGACTCAAGTTCTTTGACAGTCTTGTATGCATGCAGTTGATAAACCATTAAGTTGAAAACAAGTAAACAAATAAAATACACATGAGCTAATAAATATCTCTATGAAATAAAACAAACTCAAAAAGTTAACATACCTTGACACAAGTCCCCAAATACGGCTAAGCCCTACATCTCTTAGTTCATAAGTAGAACCTGTCAACCAACAAACTCCATGAGAAAGTGGAAAACTGAATGTAGAGATGCTACTTCAAGCAGGCCAAACACAAGCTAATGACACCCGCATTGAAAATGCACATTTGCAAGTGAAAAAAGCATTTCAGATAAACAGTAGTCTTTAAACTAGATATTCTACTGTATAAGAAACATACAAAATGTAGATTTAGTCCCATTGACGAATCCCATAGCACAAACACAAAAAGAACTTTTTGAAAGGACCAAATTTAGATAGAATGAAGTCACATTATTTTGGACAAAATAACATGTGAAAGATATGACCAAGGTTGTACATTATTTTCTAAGTCTCTAGAAACAAACCATTCCCATCAACAGGAAGCAATAAGAACATGGACTGGAGAAGACATTAACTCAAATAAATCCCCAGCAGAAGAAAATCAGATATAGAACAACTTGTGCCTCAATTCACAGATGAATACTTTGAGATCCTGGAACAGGTGTTCCAAATTCAAAACAGCCAACAGAACCATCACTTCGACCAAGCACCAAGAGCCCTGGCAAGGCTGATATTCTCGTTGTTTTCACATCCTGAGAATTCTGAGCCCGCAAATCAACCACCATGAGATCATTTTCTGGAAAAACAGAACCTGAGACATAAGCACCGAGGTTTCTCAGTCTGAAAAGGTATGCAAACCCTGAAACTGTCAATACATAGACGTAAGCACCCCCGGCACTGCCCTGTATCTGCAAATACATGAACACAAAGCCAATCAAAACCCAGCTAATTGCATTAACATGGAACTAGATCAACCAGTAACTTAAGTGCAAACCAAACCTCAAGAAATGTCCCAGTAAAATACCTTGTTTCCGCATATGAAAGCAAATGGGCACAACGCATTCTGGAACATCAGACGAAGCCCACATTTTGGAAATTCATTACTGCCACATAGCTCTAATAATTCCAAGAAGTTAGGAGAGTCTTTGTGAATGCGCCTGTAGCAAAAAAGTATCCATTTCCTCAGGGAAACAAATTGTTTCAAATATGTCAAACCTTCAGTTAAAGATCAATCAAACAGCATAACCTTCGGATAATTGGTAAAACCAAAAAAATCACTTGCCTCCCCCTTTGTTGTGTATCAAATATCTGTTGTTTTCTCTCTCAAATATTGATGAGACTGTGTAAACTGTAAAGTGATCTTTACATGTATGCTTTTTTCCAAATATAAAATAAGAGAGTCTAAAGTGATTTTAACATGTATTGGCAACTTTCATCTCAGTGTTAGCATGTGTATGTGACACACTCACAAATATGTTGAACGTTGAAATGTTGCAAGTATTCCTATCTGAAATAGTTTAAATTTGGACTGCTGAAGTAAGTATCTATTTGTTTGCATATTTACTTTAAATTCCAATCTGATGTGCACTTTGCATTTGTTCCTAGCTGCTAAGGGTCTAGGACATAAAACAGGACATTGTGAAAGTAAATCACACAACGAATGAGAATATGGTAACCAAAAAATTTATACATGAATCACATAACCAATGGCTCAACAGAGACAAATATATGCACACAGGCAAAGCAGGCATACATGCAAACATAATTACACAAATGTATAGAGTACTCATAAAAAACTTTTGCAGGAAAAAAGTGGCTTAACATGAAAAAAAATGAAGACAGATTTTGATGTATTCCATCATACAGTGTGGCCAACCAGTGAGAGGCCAAGGCCTTGCTGCCCAGATCTCAATTATGGAACAAATTCTCTTACCAGGCCAATTCACAAGTCCATCGGGCTGGCAAAATCTAGCACAAGCAGGTGTTCCCCTATGCGAGGTGAAGGAAGTCATGGACACAGCTGAAGGTCACATTTCCCGATCCATCAACATTCCTATGTTGCCTAGTGAAAGTAAGCCGTTCGGGAACTGAAAGTCAGCAGTTAATTGTCTAGTCATCAACTATGCAGGCTAGTCCAATTGCCAAGGTCACCCAACCAGTGACCTTGGACTATGCAGTTGACCGACAATCTAACCAACTTCTTGACTATGCTGCCAACTAGTTAATCAGTTAGGTTCTATTTCAACTGTAAGACATCCAGTAGGCAATGATCATCAATAAGTACTGTAGAAATAAGGAGTTACCCTACCACAAGATACGAATGTAATTTGTGGCAGCTAAAAGCATGCCAAACACAATCTTAACACTTAACAGTATTAAGCATAGTTAGTAGGAACGGTTTCCTTGCTATAAAATTTGCTCCCCATTTCCAATTCACTTTTTCCCACTTCCATGGATCCTACAACAGATGCTAATGTAATATTTCTCAAACCGTGTGTTCTCCCTCTTGTACTTTACATACCCCATCCTTCTCATCTACTGGTAGGCTGGTAGCTAAGGTTTCAGCTTTATGCTTGCCCATGATTGATTTCAATCCTCACCCACCCTGTCACCGACCAACATTAGCCTGAATGCTTCAGTAGGACAAATGAAAGCATCTCACCTCCAGTAAATTAGTAATTATGAGGGAGAGGGAGTGCCCACCAAGGTTCACTTTTAGAACTCTGGACTTATCCTTTTCTCTCTGAAGAGGATACCTAAGTTGTCCACCACATGCAGCTAACTACAGGAACTTTCCTATTTCACGTCAAATGAACCTATTGCCTAATAAGTAGAGTGGGACAGTCTTCTGTTCCTTCAAGAGCTGGCTACCACAAACGATGCAACGGTCTATAGGAAAACTAAGTTTGGGAAAATTTGGTCTACCAACTTCATTTTCCGAGCTACAGAGTCCAGGAGGGACCAGCAGGCCATTCCCCGAAGACTAATTACATACCAGGTGCCAATAGCGACTGGTGGTGTCCGAGACAGTGAGATGATCCATTTAGCACGTCCATTCGTACACTGTTAGCGCAACAAACGTCTACTATATCAAGACGGTAGCTACGTGAGCTAAAGAATGAAAATGATATTTAGCATTTCGAAACAATCATTCCTAAAAACCTACAATCACCTCTACTGAAGTATGACGGTTTCTTAGACAAAAATTAAGCAGAGAAAGCAGAACCGAGCAGCATTAAATCGCTCAAGGACACGTCCAATTACAAACAAAACCCTAGAACTTCGCAACTGAACACAATTATTTTTTTACTTAATGTAAAACCTGACGAAGCTTCTCTGATCACCGCCGTCAAAGACCACGAATAAAAAACAAGTACGTGAAATCTTGTATAAGAAACAAAATTCTTTTAGGACATGTCACCAAAAACTCAACGACTGAAACTCAAGAACCAAACGCGAGTCACTTAAACTCACCAGACAAGGTAAACAGGCAGATCACCGACGACAGCGTAGCCAGCAGCATTCTCCGTCGTAGGAGCGCAAGGCTCGCCAGAATCTTCGGCGGAAGAAGGGACAGTGACGTCGACCCACTGAACGGAGTCGCTACCGATGACTGGAACTTCCACGAATCTGACGACGGGAGCGGCCGGTTCTGCCGCTGTAGACATGATCGGAAGACGAAACGCGACGACTCCCCTTGGAATTGACGGGAAGCTACCGCCGGAACCAGCACGGTCGCCCAAAAATCTTGAGAGTGTCGACGGAGAGAGGGGCCCTGAACGTCTCCCTTTTTCGTGTGATGGGGGGAAGAGAGAAATGGCGAATTATGGCGCCAAAACGGAGCCTAGGGTTTCAGATTTATGGACCACGATCCAAGGTTCGAAACTAGCTTTACTTGGAGTGGCCCTGTGCGGCTGGATCTGGGTCAATTAAATCGGTTCAGAAATAACCGACCCGTTTCTGGGACGGATTTGTGGGAGGAAGGTGGAGAGAGCCCAGTTCCTCCAGTTGCCGCCACTTCCGACCCTCCCATTGCCGCTCAGTCCACTCTCAAAGGACAGAAATCCTAGAAGCCCGGGAAGAGAGGAAGGAGAGAAAGAGAGTCATGCCCCCGCCGAAGCTCTACCGGCAGCATCTTCACTCCTTCTCGACTAAGCGGCTCATCCATGCCGTCTCCGTCGACGTCCCCGACCTCCTTAGCGCCCCGAATTTGGACGCCTTCACCGTCACTCCTCCCATCTCCGGCTGGCCCTCCCGCCTCACCCCACGCCGCCTCGTTCGCATGATAACTGGCCAGCAGAACGTCGATCTCGCCCTCCAGATGTTCGACTACGCCGGCAAATATCACAAGGGCTTCTCGCACACCCCCGAGACCTACTCCGCTATGATCGAACGCCTCGCCCGTGCCCGCGAATTCGATGCTATGGAGTCCCTCTTCCGGAAAATGCAGCCCGACGGCGTCCGCTGCGGCGAGCTCGCCTTCATCATCGCTATCCGCAACTACGGTTTTGCGAACCGGCCGCTGCCGGCCGTCCGGTGCTTCCTCCGCATGCCGGCGTTCGGCGTTGGCCGCTCCGTCCGATCCTTCAACACCCTCCTCAACGCCATGGTCCAAACGAAGCGATTCGACCTCGCTCACTTCCTCTACAAGAATGCCTGCAAATTGGGAATCATCCCTAACGTCTTCTCCTGCAACATTCTGATCAAGGCCCTCTGCAAGATGAATGATGTAACCGCCGCGCTCAAGGTCATGGAGGAGATGCCGCAGCAAGGGTTCGTTCCCAATCCAGTCACCTACACGACAGTCCTCGGGGCCCTCTGCGCCTCCGGCGATCTATGGAAGGCCAGGGAGATCTTCAACGAGATACGCAGCAAAGGATGGGTTCTTGACGCTATCAGCTACACCGTTTTGATCGATGGGTATTGCAGGAACGGCAGATTGATCGATGGCGTGAAGCTTATGGACGATATGGAAGAGAATGGTGTCCGTCCCAACGACGTTACGTACAGCGTCGTGATCGAAGCGCTCTGCATGGAAGAAAAATCTGGGGAGGCTCTGAATCTACTGAACGATATGCTTGAGAGGAGGTTTCTGCCTTCGTCATCCTTGTGCTGTAAGGTTATAGATTTGTTGTGTCATAAGGGGAAGGTGGACGAGGCATCGGCATTGTGGAAAAGACTATTGAAGAAGAATTGCACGCCGGACAATGCTATCTCCAGCACGCTCATATATTGGCTGTGTAAGCATGGGAAACACAGAGAAGCGAAAAAGCTTTTCGATGAATTCGAGCGAGGATCGATCCCGAACATTGTCACATATAACGCCTTGATTTCAGGGATGTGTGAGAATGGAGAATTGCAGGAAGCAGGGAGATTGTGGGACGATATGATCGATAAGGGGTGCCCTCCAAATGTCCATACATACAACACACTGATCGGGGGTTTCTGTAAATCCGGCAGAGCAGATGAAGGTATTAAGCTGTTGGAGGAGATGATTGAGAAGGAATGTGCGCCGAACAGGTTTACCTTTGCTGTGCTGCTTGATGGTTTTCTTGGGAAGGGCATGGAGGAGAGGATCACAGATGTTCTTATGGCTACATTGAGTAGAGGAATTCTTCTTGATATTGATTCATGGAGGGTATTCGTGACCAAGGTTGTTGATGGGTCTGAGGATTGGAGGCATACTCTCGATGGTATCGTGAGGCTTTGATTGCAAGCATAATATGTTTGGAAGCTCTATTTTACTAACTGACCTCCATGAAAATGGACAAACTGAGGTCTCAACCGTGAAAGAGATCATAACGCTCATATCCGATCGCATGGGAGAACTCATAGATTCTTTTGAGTGAAATAATTCATCCTTCCTGGATACTTGTGAACCAAGCAATTGAATTGGATGAACTCAAGGAGCAGTTCATCATTCCCCGCATGCCTCTGCCTAACTACTTTCCTTCAGTGAAGGGAAGGATTCAATTTTTTTTTTTTCCAGATTATTCGGCGGGCAGAATCTATACAACGGTGGTTTGAGTAAGTCTTGAATGAGTTCAATCCACTTTGTTCTTCGGGTTTAGACGGGTAGCTACAGTGATTGTTCGTTGTTCCCTCACGTGCCAATTCATGTGGAACAGTCTGCTGTTTACAGTTGCCTGTTTTGAGAGTCTTGTGCATTGATCAATAGAAGGTCTGACCATTTTCATGGTTAGAAATACGATTGGCGACTTCTTGGTACCTAAGTGATGGCGTCTTATTTGCAGCATGCAGTTATCACTTTTTTGGTAGTTCATCAAGGTTGGACTTGGCAGCTATTGAATTAGCCCAAGAGGCAGTAAAATATGGGGGACTCGGTTGGCATGTCTTTTTAACTTATAATCGGCATGCTTCAGTTGTTGAACCGGACCAGGGTGCAGAGCGAATCGAAATTCCATTGGGGTTTACTTTCGGCTTCTTACAGCTCATGCTTCGCTAATCCCCGACCGATAGGCGGTGCCCTGTTGTTCTTCTGGTTAGTTAAATCATTTGGTTCTTCACAGACATGGTTATGCTTTCTTCAACATGAAGGAAATGAAATATGTTGTAACTTGCATTCATTGTTTAACATCACCATATACTTGTATAAAAAAGAAAAAAAATTACCTTAATGTTATCATAAAAGATGGTTAAGATATTGTTTGTAATTTATAGGCCTTCGGATGAATTAAGCAGTGATTTGGTGTATCGAACACCTTTCAGTTCTCTTTAATAACTGCCTTGAACTCGGGTAAAATGGATTTCATGTGTCTTTTATCGTTTGAACGGTATAGTTCGGTCTCTCATTTATTTTTCTCCATAGTACTGTATTTAGATTGGTTACTTATATTCTGTGTTCTCACGAATCTTGCATTCCGAGGTTGAAGTGAAAAGCTTGCTTGGGGGTTAGGCCCCCTACCTTTATTCCGAGGTTGAAGACCATAGTTTTTGCAGTTTAGGCTCTTTCTGGTGCACTTTTATGGGCAACGGAGTACCTGTATTGTCAATCCTTCGCGGCAGGATCCTTCTGTAAGCATGTGGAAACAAGGTGGAGCGGAGAAATTATTACTGTTTTCTCTGGGATCATAAAAACAACATAGAAAAAAGTACGTGGAACAGATGCAGGATTGTAATTATCAATCTAGGTTTCTTTGGCTATGATGTCTCAAGCTTGTGTTTTGACGACTGGAAAATTGACTACAATATATGGAATAAGGTAACCTCCTTGTGCCTGCCAATCAGCCAAATGCATTAAAAATCAGATACAAATTGGATAGATTGCAACGAAAAATTGGCAAAGATGTAATTTATCCAGTGCATTTGCAATCACTATGTATGGTTTCGTGTGGTTGCCAAGAAAACTTGCAGTGTTCTTTAGGGCCTTTGATGATTTTGACTTTTGGTGTGTTGTTAGCATCTTAGCATGATTATGGAGGGTTTTAATGTTTAAGATGTATAAGTCTGCATAGGTATTCCTGTGTATTCCCTTGCATGCGCCACCACACTGACCCAGCTTCTCACGTATATACAAGCACACACTAGAGGAGTTTACTGCGTTGGTTTAACCTGTAAGCTAATATTCTGCAGAACTCAAAGCACCTGCACATGAGCAAGTACGGCAAAACTTCATTAACAAGAAACTGCATTGTCGTTTGGACCGTGACCTGCTGCCTGTTAAGCAGAATTTTTTTCCTGAACTAAGTCGCTTAGGTTCAGGTCTTGGGTTTTTTTGTTTCTATTTCCACTCCAAAGTTAGTTTTCATGGCGGGATCTATTATTATTGTTGTTGTTGTTGTTGTCAACTGTTTGATGCTTTGATTGGGTTAGATCAATTACTATGGAAACCATCAACAGAAAGCGTGATTAATAATTTAAGAAGATCCAGACTTCATGAAAAGTTACTTTATATACCAATCACATCGATTGACTGATTAAATCGATGAAGACCAAGTTCTCCAATTTGACAGTGCCCATGAATAACCCTACATATGTATACTAAATATTGATTCTATAAATATGACAAATTTGATTAGTTTTGTTCTCTTTCTTTTGAGTAAATTTTTTCTCTTTAGCAGTGAATGTAAAAAGAAAAAAGAAAGGTTGTCATACTATGAAAGTCAAAATTTACTCTCTCTCTCTCTCTCTGTGTGTGTGTGTGTGTTGAATTATGTCTCCCCAACTAGGCCTCTTACATGTCTTTTTAACCTTTCTCAGGTATAACTGCACAGAGGCATAACTTTTGAAAACATAAGAATAAAATATGGAAATCTAATGTCCAAGTTGAATCTATAAAGGAAAGAAAACTAATTCCATTAATTGTGTTATTCTATAAAATATGATTTACATATAAAATTTTCATAATCTTCTTCCCATTTAAACATTTTACTCTGTCTATACGGCTAAATTTGTGAAAAGCAACGTTGGCGTTGCTTGAGAAGCAGAAGGCCCAAATAGCAAGAGGAAAATGGAATGTTCATGATCGAGTATTCACACACGCACGCAAATATATCTATACAACGACTAGCTAAGGTGTCTCACATCCTTGAAAAATGCAATATACTCTCTCATCATTGTAATATCAGATCTCTACGGGATTAAAACAAGAGAGTTAGAATGAATCAACAATTACATTTCAGATTTTTCAACAACAGCCCCTCTCATGCACGATGGTATTTTCATCATCAAATGACTAATTTCATTTTTTTATTATGATAATGTAAAAAGCAATTATGAACAAGGGTCATGAAGAGAAGGAAGTACGCACCCTCTCAGCTTGCCCTGTTGAAATAGTATCTTTGGGTTAAGTTATTATAAAGTAGATCATTGTCTATTGTATCTTGATTAGTGATCTGGAGAAAACATTTTGAATATGATCCTTGAGCTAGTTGTTTCCTTTTCCCCTCATGCACATCTTGGTGTCGCCCACACGAAACATCCCATGTGGATGGCAACCAGATGGATGCCATTTTCTACTCCCATTTGGCTTTCAGTCGCTTTTTGGGTCCACACGAAGTGAGACATCGCCCATTTCCTGCTGCACAACTCTCATCATATATATAAACTCCAGATCTGTCCAACTGTCTCACATGCATCTCAAGGAGCCCCCATTACTTCTCTCCTCACCTCCTATCTGTACCACAATACTTTGAAAAAAAAAACACCCAACATCCTCACTGGACCGTCTGTATCTGCTGACACAGCTATAGTGGACCACTACAATATTCTCTCTCTTTATTTCTCTCCAAATGATGGGTAATGGAACAGGGTTGGGTGCTGTGTTATTGTTATATCCTCGTTTCAATTCTTGGAGGGTGTTGTCCCTCTGTTGCACTAAGAGTTGAAATTTGATCTCTGGCCAGGCAGACAGATAAATTGTAACAAGTATAGCAACGTTGATGCTAAATAGCAATCATAGGCCTTTCTGGTTGAGCAAAAAACTTCCCACTTTTTTCTTTATGAAACGGCATATCATGTTTAGGATGTAAAAGGGGCTTTGGAAATTGAATGGTCGGCCTTACGTGCCGGGTACTGTAAGGCCGGAAAAACATGTATTCCAAATTAGATGTGTTTAACTTGGTCTCATTTACTAGAAATGGCATTTTATCTTGTCTTTTATTATTAAATATGATATAGTGAATCCTGAGATTGGGTAGATACGAGCAGCTGGATTTTGTAGGCACTCCCTTGTCTGCCACGGATCACAGTCTTACGTTTGAGAAGGAAGTAGTTAGTACATTTTTGCTGGTCAGATCATCTAAGTTTTCTAAAAAGAAAGCTTTCTAAATTGTAGAATTCTTTTTGATGATATGCTCAATCATCTCTCTCTCTCTCTCTCTCTCGAAATAAAACATGTGCTTGCATGCACGCACACGCACACATACGTTTGAAAATAGAGAAATCAAGCCTTACATATAAAGAACGGAGGATCTAAACTTCAGTTAAGTCCCTAACGGAGCTCCAAGCCTCCAATACCTCGTCCGGTCGTCACTCTGATCAGGAGAAATGGCGTTCTTTGCCGATGTAAAAGTGAGGACCTTCTGGGCTCTGTGCCTTCTTCTGTTTGTACCAGGCAGAGTGCTCTGCTATCTATTCAGAGTGGGGGATCTAGATGCATGGGGAGTACCAGCTCCTGTGACACCAAAGATCTACGATGATTGGTCGCAGAATAACAAGTTCCGTATTGGTGACTCTCTCCGTAAGTCTTCGTCCTCATTCTCTCTAAGCCGGCTCTCTCAAAGCTCTGTAAGAAACAAAAGAAAGCGCAGTTTATAAATTTCTCTTGTTTTTTGAACTTTGCAGTGTTTCTGTACCCACCAAGCGAGGAATCTCTGGTCCAAGTAACAGAAGATGCATTTAAATCATGCAACATCTCTAATCCGATCGCATATTTCAACGATGGCAACACGCTCTTCAACATCACTGGCCCTGGTACGTTCTACTTCACCAGTGGGGTGGGTGGTCACTGCCTCAGATTGCAGAAGCTTGCTGTGTTTGTTCCTTCAAATGGGACGTCTAATCAACCTTCTTCTGCTCCATCGTCCCTGCCTGGAAGTTCATCATCTTCTTATCCCACGGTCTTCGGTCCAACTGCGTCGGCGCGGTCATCGGCGCCGGCCATGAGCGTTGCCTCTGTTTACTCCTCCATGGCTTATCTTGTCTTCTCTTTCTTGCTCTTGATCTACATATAATCAACATTCTTGATTGGGATGTAGATCTACATTTTGTGGGCAGTGGAGAACTCGTTAGGTCCGTATGCAGCTCCGTTGTTCATGCTATGACAAGATCTCCTGTAACTGAAAAATTTTTGGAAGTGGAATTCTTTAGTATAAGAAATCAAACTGAGAACGAGGAAATGAAACTGGTGGAGCTCAATATTTGGTTTTCCGGCACCATTTAAGTTTTAACGGGTTATCTAAGGTAAATCTCAGATGAGCTCCGAGCAGAGTCTTGATCGAGATCTTGAGCTCAAAAACTCTGCCCGACCTGCTTTCCACCTGTGGTGTTAGAACTCATTATACTGTTATCGTTACAGTTACAGTCATTCAAATCTCCTTTTTCATTCAGTAGACCTGATCTTAACGCTTGGATGTCGTCCTGGTGAGGTGCTCTGAATGAATAAGAGGAAGTTGGGACATCATCTTCCTTTGTGTTTCTGTGTTTTCACCATGAGACAGCTCAGTGGGAAGGATTTCGTGGTTTCGAATCGATTTCGAACTCAAAAGTTGTCAATATTGTTTTTGAATCTTTTCATTCCTCGTTGCTGCATTCGGCCGAACAGGGCCGTGAGCGGCTCATCGATTTGGGTGTCTGGAGAGAGGCAATTTTTCAGGGCGTGGCTCTGTTATTGAGGAAGGAATCTCTCTTCCTTTCACGAACACGCGCTCGGATCATTTGCACCCATTAAAATACTAATGTTAATGGACTGGACAACTGCTAGTCTGCCTCGATTAACGTGACACATGACATGAGCCAAAGAAGGGAAACAAATCAGAAGGGAATTAAAAGACGTTTTGGATTTAATCTTTGGATGGATTTTATAGAAGATGGATTTAAGTTCGAATTCAATGCAGACAAGTCGGATTAGTTCTTTATGAGATCCCAATCAAATATTAGATTGAAACTCGGTTAGCCGCGTATGGTTGAACCCAGTTATTAATTGGATCCTGATTTCTTGACCAGTTTAGATTTAAGGGACTCGGATTTAGACTGATAATAAAAATACTGAATCCATTAATCTGCTTACATTAGAGAATGCTTTGTTCAAGAGGGAATAAAAACTAAAAGTGTCCTTAGTGCATTGTCCAGGAAGCCCAGCACGAGCTTACTTGCTGCTAACCCAGTCTAGTGCCTAATGACAAGCTCAACATGTGTTCATTTATTTACTGAAGTGTTATTTAATTTTAATTCCGAGTTTTTGACGAACCAATTTATTGAAAGCCGGATCTTTTGAGGATGTCTGAATATGAACCTCACCATTTCTGTAATAAGGAAAAAAATTAATGTCCACTGCCCACTGCTCCACGGATGACAGGCAAGAAAAGACATTAAAACCCGAACAGCTAAAGAACCTGCTTCCCATTAATTTTCCCGGCAAACCCACCGGAAAATGAGCCAAGTGGGGTGCTCCGTTCTGTAACAGTGTTGATCAGCTATTTTCCTTGCTAATTGACCAATGTGCATCCATTCTGAATGGACGAGGAACAGCATGAGATGACAAGAAAAAAAATGATTGAGCAATCTTTTGGCAACCAAGAACCAACCGGAAAATGAGCAACAACGTGTGAAGTTTCACACCGGAAAATGTTCACCATTTTTGGGTCCTCACTCTTTTTCCAAGGCAAATTTTTTCTTGGTTGATAAACACTGCTTCCGAACCAAGTTGACAGGTGGGCAAGCCTGGTTGGAGTTATCTGACCCGAAATAGCTTGCAATCCGAGATTTGTATTTTCCGGTCATTCTACATGATGATGTAGGCATGGAGGCACCTTGAAGAGATCTAGAAACTCTTCCCTTCCTCAATTCATCGATTCATGATTGCTTCTAGACTTTGATGAAAAGCGGCATACCATGAAAAACAAATTGACTGTCAAACTTTCATCAACTAGTCCGACCAGCTATATTACGTCCCTTAACATACAATCTTGCACTCCTTTTGTATATGCTCGTAGTTGGTTAGGCCATCGGATGATAAGAAGCCAGTCACTGGCCATGAACCTTTTGCGCAAGCCAAGTCAAGTTTTCAGCTTGCTTTTGGATTCTTCGAGTGAGCAAGAAAAGGGCAAAAATCCATCAATAAAAGAATGAATTGAAACAATAGGAATCATGGTGTGTGGATTAATGTAAAGCAATCAAAAACTACTAATGGAGTAATAAACAATTTCCAAATCTCCAAATTGAGCCAATTAATGATTGAAGAGGATTGCTAATCTATATATACAAAGGCAATTCAATAACGTAGCGTGTTGTGATCGTATACTTTCCAATCATCCAAGGACCTAATGACTTTAAGGGCTCGTTTGATTGCCCAGAAAAATTTGGTGGAGGGGTTGAAATAATGTACGGGCGGGTGAAATTTCACCCGCCCGATGCAAAAACCATCAAACGGGGTGAAATTTCACCCGCTCGACATTTTCCTTCCGAAGGCATTCACCCGCGCGTCTTCCTCCGCAGTCAACGATCTCCCTCACATTGGAGAATAGCTGCCTGCTCACCGTCGCCACTCCGCCATCGCCGCTCTCACCGCCGCCGCTCTGCCGTCGCTGCTCAACCCTCGCCGCTTCCCTCGGGTTCCGTCTACTTCCCCTCCTTCATCGCTGCCGCTCAACCCTCGCTGCTTCCCTCAGGTTCCTTTTTCACACTGACTGGTTTTGTCAATGGATCAATTCATGGGTTCGTCTTCTCTCTTGGAGATGTGAGTGTCAAGACTCTTGAGTAGTTAATGGATGTTCAGTCCAACTCGAAAACTTCCCCAAAATCTGCTTCGTTTTGGACAGAGGCTGGTGGCGATGAGTTTTTGTTTTTGGGGATCTTCGTTTTCTGGATCAATTAGCAGGAATTTTGTGTAATTCAGTAACTTAATTATTTTGGAAGAAATATGGCGATTGGAGATGAATTGGGTGCTTCCAAGAAGAAATTGAAGAATGGTAACATTGATGTGCTATCTTCAACGCTGAGAATTTGCAGAACAATATGAAAACTATCTATTACAGGTTCTTTTTTGAATCCCTGCGATTCTGGATGTCCTGTTTTTTTCCTTGAAGCGTGCATATTTTTTTAGATCAATTCATCAACTAGTTTCATAATATGTAGCCAGATCTGGTGTTTTCACGACGTCGTTCACAGATTTGGAGCTGAAAAACGAGAGTCAAGTTGAATGCATTTCGACCCAGGCTAATTCGGTTTTTCCCTTCTTGGCACAGAGGATCTCCTCCGAATGCAATGTCTGCACTTTGTGAAGCCACAGGAGCAGATAAAGCAGGTCATCAAGATCAATGACTACCAAAATTGCGGTTCTCGGCTTTGCATTCAAGAAAGACACAGAGAGACATCAGTTCCTGGGTTAGTGACAGTGCACTGGACGAAAAGCTTGTTGGTTTGTTGGGACCAGAGAGACATCAGTTCTTCAGCATCCTGAAAAATTGCCTTTTGCTTCTAGAGAGTGGACAATCTTATGTTGATTCTGATGTTCTTTAGCACTTGAATGTATACAGTGAAGTTAAAGGCAATTTTTTCTCTCTGATGTTCAACAGGTTTCAAGTAAACTGCAATTTGATTGACCTTCGTAAACAGAAATTTGATTGACCTTCCTGTAAACTGCAGTACCAATTTCATATTATGTTAGTGTTTGCTGCATTCTCTGCTTTCATGTTGTTGCAGCTTAGGTAGCCAACTAGTAACGGTTGCCTGCTAGCAAATAGCTGTGTTTTGAGTAATGGTGTGCTTTGGTTTAATACATTTTTGTCAAGTGAAAATCTTCACATCAGAAACAAAAAACTTTGTCATGGCAGTGCCTCTCTTCATATGATTCATTAGCATATAGATATGCTAAAATGCTTTATGGATCACATTTAGCTGTTACTTTTGCAATTATGTTTGGTTTGGCTAATGTTATATCATGTGAAGGATTTTGCAAGTTACTGCTTGTTGAACTGAATTAAAGTGCTGAAAGTTGAAAGTCACTTTTTTGCACTCAACTGGGTTTTCATGCTTGATTGCAACCTCAATTCGTTGGTAAATAAATAGGCCATTCCATTGGTTGTGTGTCTAGAATTTGGTTTTAGATGACCAAAAAAATAGACCATGCTTGTCTGCACGGGTTATATAAACAAAGAGGAAATTGAGGAAGAGAAGGAAAAGAAAAACAACTACTACTAACAGTCTTAAAAAAAAATCTCTCAAATTTTCTACTTTGTGCATCAAACAAGGTTAATTTTACCACGTTAAATTCTACCCTGTCATCAAACAGAGCCTCAGATTAGAAGAGGGAGAAATTTCATCATGTAAATTTTTTCAAAAAAATTTACCATGATAAATTTACCACGTTAAATTCTTCCTGTGCATCAAACGAGCCCTAAGAGTGAATCTTCTAAGACTAGATCTCTGATAAATGTTTGTAGCAAATCACATTTTTATGTAAGCAACCTGTAACATTATCACAGTTTCTCTCAAGGCATGCTTGATCACCACCCATCTGTTGATCCTTGGCCTATATGTGCTTGTGACTGCAAAAATGCCTATGATCACAACCACTGCTGTAAAAAAATGGCTCAAAGATCAGCCTTAGTCAACCGACTTTGGATGCAATTGGTCGCAAGCCAATTCCATTTAAATCAAATCATTGGCAAATTTTGATCCAAATAATGAGCACCATACAAGAGTGCCACACATCACATATTACTTAGTTTTTGTTACTTCATAATATTTTTAAAACTTTCTTATTGTCAATTATCTTATGTTCATATATTTTTCCTTTTATTTTTTAAAAATTTATGTGAGAATATATTTTGTCCCAATTCAGATTCAGTTCCGGAACGCTGCATTTTGGAACACCGCCATTAATCGTGTGTTCTTTTTTACCAATACGGAATTGCGTACGGTAACTACCAGTACCAGATGCTATGGATTTTGTGCTATCGAACTATTCCGGTTCTTGTCAAATTTGAAGTTGATCAATGGAGAGTACTTTGGGGAAATGCAAGGCATAGCAACACTAGGAGAACGATGGACGGTCGAGCTAAAGAACACTGTGCTCTACAATCCATTCGGATCGACATCTCTTTTGAAGATTCTTCATTCAGGACAAGTGATTACTAAATGAGTACCATTTCGGTAGTCGTGTTATTTGAAGTTTACTAAGAACAGTTTGTCATTTAGATGGGAAAGTTAGCACCTTCGGAAAAAAAAAATGTATTTTATCTATTTTTCCTTATTATTCTTGCCTGTATTAGCGAAGTTTACTTGGTATAGAACTTTTCCCAGTCGCTTGTAGGATTTCATTGCAAACAAACATCAAATAAATCTTTGACATTAAACTCATTTTAATCGGAAAAAACAAAAAAACAAAACAGAGCTTGGTGTCGTCCAAACACATAAGAAACTCATTCTTCATCTGCTTGTCTAGAAACAATCGATGATATGAACAGCCAGCTTATTTGATGCATACATGTACATATATGCATGGATTTTAGAATTTGTTCACTATTAAACATAAATTCTTGTACGCGTTAATGTCAACCATTAGTTACACATATAAATGTAAGTATATAAATTAAAATTTTAAAACCTTACTTGACAATCACGTTTAAACATCCTCCGAATAAAATCTTCCCATCCTTTTGAACGCTTGATGCAGTAACCATTCAAAGGAAAAAGTCTCGAGAATCACACAAACTTCCGGAGTCAAAATAGATACAGTATTATCATTAAAAACTTGCATGCACCAACAGTCACACGATCACTGCAAATATAAGAAACACTAGTAGGTAGCCAACCAGAGGACCGAGTACAAGAAGCAACAACCCGATACATATATAAGCATGCAGATTTATTTATAACCAGCAGAGAGCAGCACGTCAAGAGCAGGAAACAACCCCGAGCCTCCCTCTCCCGTGAGGAGAGGAGGAGACGCAAAACACTACCGTTTACTGGCGACATTGGGAATGGAGTTTCGTGGCGGAAGCAGAAGCCCCTCGACTGACAGAGCAGGAGGAGGATATCAGGCATATGGCGTGATGTTGGTGGGTGGTGATAGTATTGTAGGCTGTGGCTGGCGGTCATGAATGCTCCTCCTCCCTTTAATGGGGTAGGAACGGGAAGCGGCCGGCCTAATAGGTGGTGGTCAAGGCCCGTGGTATGGCAGAGGAGGAGGAAGAGTGTAACCAGCTGGTGATGGGGTTTGAAGATACGGAGGAGGAGATGGTTGTTTAGATGGTGGACTCTTGCTGATGTATGGCGGTGGCGGTGGCGGTGGTGAAGGGATAGAGATAGCGGGTGATGGTAGCCTGTAGGGAGAAGGTGCCGCCGGCGGCGGTGGTGAAGGGGTAGAGGGAGCGGGTGGCGGTAGCCTGTAGGGAGAAGGTGCCGCCGGCGGTGGCGGACCTGGTCGCAGTGGAGCATCAGGGTTGTGTACGGGAGGAGGCGTCGGCTGCAGTGCCGGCGTTCGTGACGATGATAGCGGAGGAGCAGCAGCGAGAGGCGGAGGTAAGGGAACAGTTGGAGATGTGACATTGGAGCCATTGTGTGCTAAATGGTCAGAAGGTGGAAGAGATGGAACTCCATCGTTGCAGACTGCATGTCCTGGCATGTATAAGAGGATCAGAGATGGAAACAGCAGAACGACACTGGTGACCATCTTCCCTTCCACCTTCAAGGGCTCCATGGCCGGTGGCCCTCTACTCAGAATTCTCGGTGGTGGTGGTGCAGAAACGGCATAACCGGCAATCCTTTTATACCAATCTAACGCTGTTCATCATCATTTTTGCCTTTGAACCGTGCCTGTCTTTTCTCTATCTTCTTTGTCGGATCTCGATGATCTCGATGTAAATTTCTGCTCAGGCAAAATGGACAGTTTGGCCTATGCAAACTACGCAATTACGTTTAAAATGATCAATTCTTCGCAAATTTTCGTAATTCTAATAAAAAAATGTGATTTACATGATTAATTTTTGTTAATAGGATCTATTTTTTAAATAAGATATTCGTTAAGCATCTTTTAAGTTGAGTTCATTTTTTTTCCTTGTATGATGTTTAATTCTATGTTGAATCTGGCCATCATAGATTTCAAAACTACGTTGTCGTCAGACCCCTCTCTCTCTCTTAAGACCACAAATTCGTGGTTTTAATAAGGTAACACAGATTCAAAATCCTTAGTTGAAAATTCTACTGTTTGTTTAAACTATGAATTTAACCTTAAGGTAACCTTCATTCTAACCTCGCATCTCATACCCATAGCTATCAAATATGGTCCAATAAAAAAAATATACTTGCAATGGAATATCAAAAGTAAGCCTGAGACTGGTCATGAATTAGTTGTCATGGACTATAAATTCTTCGTAATATGAGAAAGGGAAGCCTGTAGGTTGCTACAAATAGAGTCTTTCAAATAACTATTTTTCTTGTGTCAAATTTTCTAAATTTCTCACTTTTATTTACAACAGCACAAAATAAACATCAAAATTTTGGACACCAAATTTGTAAAAGATCTTTATTAAAAAACCAAAATTTTAAAGGCTGACTGTGAAGGCCCGAGAAGGAGGAAAGGAAACGAAAAGCATCCGCCCGTGACTATCCCTGACATGAAGCCATGGACAAGTGTCATCACTCTTATCGTGCAGCTCAACACCAATCAAACACACTGAAACCTTTGAACAGTGCCGTCATTGAAGAAATCATGAATATTTCTGGACCTGCAAAGTAGGCTGGCTGAAAGCCTGCAACTCCCGTCCCTAACATTTTGATCTTGCGGCCGTTCAGGGCAGCAAGTTCGATGACGGAAAAAGTGACCTTGGGGAGGGAAAAAGCCAATAACCTCCTCCCATCAAGCTGGAGAAATCTATAAATCCCCGCCATGGACTGCCAAGTGTGCATGCAAGTCTCCTTTAACCTGTTGATAAACATGGGAAGTATCGGTTCTGCTTGCTTTCTTTGAAATAAGCTATTTTTTACTGATATTTTATTTGAAATTTTGGCTGCAAATCGAACTGACATCCATCTTCAATGGACTTTTGGAACGAAATTGTTTAATTTTCTCAATCGTCAACATGGCGATTGATGATTGCACTTGAAAACTGTAAAATTGAGAGTGACGCGAGAGAGGACACACATAATGAGGTCTACCAACATCAGCTTTGGCACCTTTGGATGAGGACGGGTTGGGGTATTTCCACCAACAAAGAACAATGAGAATAAATGGGGGTTTTTGGATGACACCTTCATTTAATCCAATTTTGTAAAAACTAAGTTTGATAAAGACCAAGGCCTTTAATGGGTTTTAGAAATTTTATTTTTTTTGTTCGGGTGACATCGAAAACCTAGTTTTTGAATAACCTAAGGTTGTATTTGGTAGCTTCTGATCTAAGATTCAAAACTGCACAAAAAGCTGTATTTTCGGATATCTTCAGTTTAAACAGTAACACATGTTAAAAACCATGGATTTAAGGTCTAATTGGAGGGAGAGACGAAGGTCTGGTCTTAAAACCATGGACAGATCAGCAGTAAAACAAACACAACACAAAGGAAAAGGTTTTTCACTCAATCTCACAAAACTAAGTTTTCTCCAAACCCAGTTTTGATATCACCAAAACATTCTAAAAACCGTGTTTGGATGCAAGCCAGGTTTCAAAGTGTCGTCCAAACACCTACTTAGGCTTCGATGACGATACACCCAATGAGCAGGGATACATATTCAAAGTCATTACACAAATGAGCATCTAATGCAGAGTTCAACAAAAGTTGAGGTAACCTATTATTTGTCCTATACAAAAATTGCCACAAACACCATTTTCAATGCCAAGCAAGAGTTCACTTAATAATAGGTTTTACACCTTGATCTCAACATGGTCCATGAAACTCCTACCACTCATTTTTCTTTAATAATTGGAAGCTCCTTGACCGTAATATCCCAACACGAATTTGAATGCCATACAAAACGGTAAACACTACTTCAACCGTGCAGCGGATCTCTTCCTTGATTGTAACCAGGAGTGAGCCACTGATGAATGACTATCCTAACAGGATCTGACTAGTTCTATTTGAGAAACATTTCACAAAATGAATGCCAAACCTCCCTTTTTGCATCGTAGACAAATTTAAATATCTCTTAATATGTAGCTTAATTTCTGTAACACCAAATTTTCCACAAACCAACATTAAAACAAAGAATTTAACACTGACGAAGTTTCTTGCAGTAAAATCTTTTATGCCACCGCGAATCTTAGGCTCTTTCATATTCATTTGAAATGGATCCCGTAACCTTGAACCAGGATGAAATATGTTTCCATATACTCGCAGAAAAGTAGCAAAAAGAC
This sequence comes from Nymphaea colorata, assembly GCF_008831285.2. Lineage (NCBI taxonomy): Eukaryota > Viridiplantae > Streptophyta > Magnoliopsida > Nymphaeales > Nymphaeaceae > Nymphaea > Nymphaea colorata. Next base: position 14,255,034 of record NC_045147.1, read on the forward strand.
AATAAATGTGTTTCATCCTCCACATTTCTGCCACATAATGTGCATTTTTGGATGCTCGTAGGAAACCTACTCTTTGAGTTGCACCTGTTGCTCTCTATATATGAAAACTGCAACCATAAGAAAGTCAGCATGCATGAGGGAGACCCTTAAAATTCCAAAACTTTACTTATCCATTTCACCTTAATCCTACGCACCCTAACATGTTCCCATGTTTGTCTTCATGTTGTAGTTGGCTTCAAATTGCATTGCCAACTTCGAAAACAACACGATGGGTTATACACAGTAAAAAACCAATGACAGAGCTACATATAGGCTGGTGTGGGCAGTTGCCCACACCATCTTCTCAATTTTCTCTCATTTTTACATTAAGATCGTTTACTATTTACTTTGTTACACATGTAAGTGCCCCTTCATGTATGAAAACTTGTGAATCAGTGCCCCTCCAGAAAATTTTTCTGGCTCCGCCACTGTAAAAAGGAAATCATAAACATTTTGGATATGTCTCCACCTATCTTTAATATTATCGTCCATTGATAGAACCTCCTTGATGCATTTAACTCCTATGAACTCCACCTCTTCAAAATGTTGAATATGGACTAAATTTAAAAGGATCTCATCGTGCCATGGATCGAACCAAAATTTGGCTAATTCACCACTTTCAACGACCCTACAAGCACTTTTTTTTAATCTTTCTCCATTTAACCCTTACGTCGCCATTAAGGGGAAAGATTACCCCCAAGGTAAGAGTCCCAAGGACTTTTACGGTTGAAATATTTTTTTCGGCACAAACTTGCCTAAAGACCTGGGTGGGTGAGAGCAATACAAGCCAAATAAGCTAAATTAGCAGACTTGATTTTATTTAATCTCCGAATGCCAATACCTCCCTCTTTCACAGGCAATGAAATAATATTCCAGTAAAGGAGATGAAGTTTACATTTTTCATCTTGATCACCCCACAGAAACTTTCTAATCATACTTATCATTCTCTTAGTAACTGAGGACAGACAATTACTAACTAATGCCCAATAAGTGGGAAGAGCTGCTAGGATCGATTTAGTTAGGCATATTTTTCCAGTATATGATAGTAACTTCCCTTTTCGAATCCTCAGTTTGTTCCACATTTTAAGGAGCATTGCTTCCCAGGCAAAATTTGCCAAATGTTTCGAACTTAATAGAAGATCCAAGTAACTAGTGGGAAAATGCCTATGTCGCCAACCAAATCTTTTGAGTAATATAAGAAATATCATTGCCATCAAGGCAAAATAGAAAGAATATAGATTTGTTTCTGTTTATTTTCATATCAGTTCCTTGTTCGAAGTTGTAGATGTATAAACTTTTTGAAAATCAATGCATCATCAGCCTCACCTCCTCTACCCAACTTTGCCACGAAGAAGAGAGTTCCTCACCAGTGCAGCCTGCAAAGATCTAAAGAAAAATTTCATGACTAAGATGAGCAAGTACGGCGATAGAGAATCACTTAGCAGAGACTATAGGCAATGTCAAAATATTCACTCTCTCGACCACCCATCACCATTGCATAAAAAGCACTAGAGACACAATCCATAATTCTATCATATATCATAGCAACCAACACGAAACTCCAATTTACCGAATCACATGCTTTGGAAAGATCTATCACAATATATACACATGCCCCTCTGCCTTACGACATCGCATATACCATCTCAGTGAGCTAGTAGTAGAAGCTACCATGCATGCTCCTTTAAAGTATATTAAGAAAAGACTTCGTGTTCCCATCCCATTCTTTGAGTCATTGTACCCCAGAATACTTCCTCTTCCTCCAAAGCACCAATCAGCTTGAGTCTTGTGCTTATCTCTTACATTGCACAACCAGGTGAACCTCTGTCCTCCCTAAGCTGAAGGTTATCCAAGCCTTTTTGAAGATGGACGGCCTTATTTCCAACTCCAATTATGCAAACATGCTTTAACACGATTGCAGGGCAAAAGAAAAAGTTAAGAATCAAAGTTACATACACAGATCCTTTCATATTGCAGAGCTCGTCACAAACAAATCCTTTGATGGTGCGGAGCACAAAGCTAATTGAATAATCTGCAAATCTGTACTAAATGATATTAGTTTCATCACGAAAAACGTCTCAAGAAATTTTCCGATCACATAAGAAATGAGATTTGGCAGATCATGCATATGATGTGCTCGGCTTCGGAGATCGTAGAGAATATGAAGACATGAGACTTGATAGTTGCTGATAAACCTGAACTCATTTAGTAAGATCTGAATAAATGCCTCTCAAAGCATGTGTTTAGCCAATAAAACCCTGCCCTTTTCCAACTTAGTCAAATCATTCAAATTCAGGTCCAGTTTAACTCTAAATTCGAACAGAAATGTTGATTAAAACAAACCAGATGAGCAAAAACTTAGTAATATTTAGAGCCAATTACTCCTTAAAGTAGAGGTTTGTAACCAATGACTAAACACTGGATTTTAGATCTTCTTATTAAGCGGTGCATCAGGGATCTCATCCTTCGCCTAATGCTTGGATCTAAACACGCGATTCCGTAGCAGATCCAACATTCCAGAATTCAAAGGTACCCACCGCCACAGGTTCTGTTGGGGGAGTCGGAAGATGGTATGAACCGGATCAGAGAAGTTCACGCCTACGCCCTCAGAAACGGCGTGGAGCAGACCAAGTTCCTGATCACGAAGCTCCTGGAGATCCCCTGCATCGACTACGCGCGAGCCATCTTTGATCGAGCCATCAATCCGGAGCTCTTCCTCTACAACAAACTCATACAGCATTACTCCTCCCATGGCCCCTGCGAGCAGTGCCTCTCTCTCTACTCCAGTCTGTGCCGCCTTGGCCGCCTACCTAACGAGTACACCTTTCCCTTCATGCTTAAGGCTTGCGCCTCTCTTCTCTCCGCCGGAGACGGCCGGAACCTCCATACCCACATCGTCAAATTGGGTTTTGGATCGGATGTTTTCGTTTCCACTGCGATGATTGACATGTATGCGAAGAGCGGATGTTTGGAAGACGCACACGGCGTGTTTGATGAAATGCCTGAGAGAGACGTGCCCTCTTGGAACTCGCTTATTGGCGGGTATGCGAGGCTAGGGCGTTTGAGCATTGCGAAGGAGCTGTTTGACCGGATGGGTTACCGCAGGAACGTGATCTCGTGGACCTCCGTGGTTTCGGGGTACGCACAGAACGGGCAGTATCACGAAGCCGTGGATATGTATGTGAAGATGGTAGAGGAAGGCCTGAAGCCAAACCATGTGACGATTGCTAGTGTTCTTCCTGCTTGTGCTCATCTTGGAGCGTTGGACATGGGGGAAAGGATAGATGTGTATGCTAGGGAGAATGACTATTTCCAGAACATATTTGTGAGTAATGCGCTGGTTGAGATGTACGCCAAGTGCGGAAAGATCGATTCTGCACGGCGCGTGTTCGGTGAGATTGCGGAGAAGAATGTTTGTTCATGGAATTCGATGATTACAGGGTTGGCAGTACATGGTAGATGGCGAGAAGCTCTTACTCTGTTTGAAGATATGCAAAGTGAAGGCTTCATTCCTGATGATATCACCTTTGTTGGTGTTCTATGTGCGTGCACTCATGGAGGGCTAGTGAAGCAAGGGCGACAGTATTTCAATTTTATGAAGAGCAGATTCGGCATTTCGCCTAAATTGGAGCACTACAGTTGCATGGTTGATCTTCTTGGTCGAGCCGGGCTGCTGAGAGAAGCTTACGAAATGCTAATGAAGATGCCGATGAAGCCAGATTCAGTTGTTTGGGGAACACTGCTTGGTGCTTGTAGCTTCCATGCCAATGTAGAGATTGGTGAGGCAGCAGCCGAGAAGCTTTTCGAGCTTGAGCCCTGGAATCCAGGAAACTATGTGATCATGTCCAATATATATGCTGCTAGAGGCAGATGGGATGGAGTTGCAAGGATTAGGCTCCGGATGAAAGGCCGATCTCTGCAGAAGGCTGCAGGCTACAGCTTAATTGAAGAAGATGGAATCCTCCACAAGTTCACGGTCGAAGATAATTCACACCCATACAGCTATCAGATTTACAGGTTACTAGATGAACTCACCTCGCAGATGAAACTTGTCGGCTATGTGCCAACTGTAGAATTTGAGACAGTGGATGGTATTTCATTGTGAAGCAATGTTTATTCAACTCCAAACGGAGGAAGCTGAGAAGCGTACAAAAAATCATTAAGCAGCGGTGATAAATTGGACCATGAAAATAAAACATGAAAATATTTTAGCATTTCTGTCATATTTTAGCAATCATCAAGCATTTTGAATGGTCTGAGCTGCGGCAGAGATTGGATTTTTTTAGCTGAGGGGCATTTGAGTCACCGTTCCTGATCTAGTGGCTGGACCAATATCGAGCTTTCTCACAATATAAAGTTTTGACCAGTTAGTGTGGACAGTACACCAGCCCACATGTAGGTCCGATGCTGGCCTACCACCTCACCAGCCCACATATTGCTCTGCTACCGGCCCCAAGTTGGCTGCGTGTCATCGGCTAAATCACTTACTACCTAGTATGAGGCACTGGCTATTGAATTTCATGTCTTCTGTGATTTTGCCAAACTGTCCATTCCCTCCGCCATGCTCTTCTTCCCTCCATGGAGAAATTTAACCATTTTAGTTTCTTTGTGCTTGTTGTGATAATAGCTTCTGGAAATATCAATTTCTATTCTTGGTGTTTCAGATTCGGATCTTGGCCTCTTGACCTGCTAGTCTTTATTCGAGGAAAGCTACATGCATAATTTTGAACAAGCCTGATTCCTCATTGAGTTAGATTGTCACTTTAAAAGAGGTACTCCTAGCTTTATTACTTACAAATACACATAAATATGTTTACATAATTATACTTGTAATCAAGCATGATCCACAAAATGTAAGCAAAACAATGCACAAGTTAACAAAACATAAAAACCACACGCTTTATAAATTCAATGGTTGATGCATGTAAACGTCCACTCCACCATTCAGACAAGCGATTCATTTATTAAGACAAAAGTCCACCCTTTTTCTCGGACAAGCCTTTTCTCCTCTTACTCCCGTTGTGTTTGAGGGAGGCGTGCGCGTGTGCGGCAAAGCATCCATCATTCAAAGCAAAAGAAATCTTGCTTTGATTTCAAGGAGATGAAGAATGCTGACGTATAAAACATTCGCTATCGACATCATTTAGCTGGAGAATGCTTAAAACCAGATAACAAACGAGGAAAGAATTATCCGAATCGAGTAGTAACAGCTTATTATTAACCGAAAGATTTAGTAATAGAATCCAAGACTAGTGGCTCTATAAATCAGGTCATAGCAGCGGTATATAAATTTTAAACATCCAACGATTTGGTTTGAACTAAAAAGGAACCAAGATAATGGCAATCAGATGTTTAGTGACGTCTTGATTTGTTGATGAAAAGAAAACCAGTGCCTTTTCCAACTTATCCATGTATGAGGTCCATATTCATGCACCTGGTTTGGAACTCACGCTTCACTTTCCGATCCTTTTAAATGAAGTTGACACAATGGATTCAGGAGCATGAAACCTCCCTTGTTTGGAAGAATCAAATCAAAACAAATGGCAAGAGTTGACAACTTAGCCATAACTATAAACCCCCCCCCCCCCCCCGATCGATCACATGCCCTCTAGATCCAACAAAACCGATCTCATTAATACATACATTAAACCCAAATCCAATTTCATTAGTGCATATAGTAAACCCATTTAACCCAACTCGTTTACATCTCCATCAAACTTCGGGTGACAATAACATTCATTTTTTGAGTGAGCAGAAGATCAACAATCCACAGTTAAAAGAAGACATGACATGAAGACCCCTCCATTCTCCTTGTCTTTAGGTTCCTGAGCTCCATGAGAACCTAAGTGGGGTACTGTATGTCATTCAACTTAAATGTCTTGGTCTCAAGCCATTATGGTCCAGAAGAGTAGTACTCACAGGCCGGAATTGAATAGGCAACATGCCTTGTATATGCCCACCTAACCGACCAGCCATACTAGGCATCTTGAGACAATAATGTCACCCAATCTAAACAAGATATTCGAAAGCAAAGCAAAAACAACAATCATCAATTCTTGTAAATTTCTTTCATTAATATATAGAAGGTTCATTACAAGCCCCACTGCCGTGACATGTGCAGTTTGGAAGAAAAATTGGGTTCTAAGATCAGTCCATGGGGGACGGTTCTATGTATTATTTTACGATCGAAATTCTTCGAAATACTCGAAACATGTAAATGTTTTGTTTTACTTCATGCCAATTTATGTTTCAACATTAGTTCTAAGTTCCCTAGCATCAAAGGGTCTTGTACTTGGGTTTTGCTACGTGGTTCCTGCCTATGAACTTCAGTACTTCATCAATAAGTACAACTGGAAAAGAGACTAAAATGACGACACACCACTCGCTAAAGCTCAGTGGGACTATCCCAAATATGTCAGCTAAGAAGGGAACATAGAGAATGACGCAGTGCAAGGCGAACGAAAGGGACATGGCCACGAGCAGCCATGGATTGATCCATGGGGGCATGGTGGTCAGGCTGCTATCCTCAGAAAGCGCATTCAAAGAGTTGAACATCTCGATCGCAACAAGCACCGAGAGAGAGAGCGTCGCCGCCTTCACCTTCCCGGCCTTGAAGTAGTCGCAGGAGTCGCCGAAGGAGATGACCTTGCCGCCGGCAGTGAAGGGGCTGGCGCTGAAGTTTTCCCATCTTGGGCAGTCTTCCCATGCCCTGAGCTGCGCGAAGGAGACCACGGTGTGGCCGTCGCCGCCGAGGTTGATGCCCAGGAAGGAGTCATGTGTATACCACCAAGCAAAAATACCCACTGTGGCAATGCCTACATACAAACCAATCACCTACAAAACCAACATTTTTCTGTCAGTCCCATACAGAGAAGATTCAATACTGCCCATGTGCATGACTGAGAAGAATTGGGTCAGTTCAGACACGGGAGATCTTACCAAGTAGCGGACCAGAACCCACAGGTTGATGAGCGAATCGTCCTTCTTCCTTGGTGGCTTGCGCATGATGTTGATGTCAGGCGGGTTGAAGCCGAGCGCCGTCGCCGGAGGGCCATCGGTGACCAAGTTCACCCACAGGAGCTGCACTGGAATCAAGCATTCAGGCAAGCCTAGAGCTGCAGTGAGAAATATGGAGGCCACCTCTCCCACATTGGAGGAGATCATGTACCTGCATATATGAACAGAAATTAAGATCAGGGATGAGTATGTCTCTGATGAAAATTTTCAGAGGCAGATTGATTAGTCGTTTACCTAATGAAAGCCTTCATGTTGTTATAGATCGAGCGACCTTCGGCAACGGCGGAGACGATCGTACTGAAGTTATCGTCGGCAAGAACCATGTCCGATGCTTCTTTAGCAACCTACGGTATACATTGGACGCGATTAGTTTATGAAGCTGCCTTTCCTCTTTCCATTAGAATGATAGAGAGAGTTGTAAATATCTTACCTCGGTACCGGCGATTCCCATGGAAACTCCGATATCGGCGAGCTTCAAAGCGGGTGCATCATTGACGCCGTCTCCGGTCATCGCCACGATCTCGTCCAAGTCTTTAAGCATCCGAACAATGTCTTGCTTGTGCTTAGGCTCAGCTCTCGAGAAGACCAAGCCTCCCCCTCTTGACAGTACGTGGGATTGTTGGCTGCTACTAAGTGCCATGAACTCTTTGCCGGTGAAGCTCTTGCCCTTGAGATCCTCCCCATCACAAAAGATACCAATCTCCCTGCAGATAGCCTCTGCCGTCGACTTGTTGTCGCCGGTGATCACCATCACCCTAATCCCTGCATCCTTGCAGTCCTCAATGGCCCTGTGAACTTCCTCACGTGGAGGGTCCTGGAAAATTTGATTTAAGCAAGAAAAATCTGAACTTAGAAGACAGAAACGTGATGAACAGTCTAGATTCCGGTCAGACTCAGCCTCTACTGAATTTGGTTTAATGAAATTCTGTGTAATTGGATCTCAATTGGGACTGATGTTCAGAACCTAGATTTTGGAACCCGAATACAGGTCCAAAGAGCATCAGATCCAACAGTTTCCTGTAATCGAGTCAGGTCATTATCAGATGTAAGTTGAACATTGAACTGAAATTCATGTTCACTTATGAAACTACATACAAGTCTGAATAGGATTACTAATCCCATCTCTTTACTAGGTCAGCTATAATTGACTATAATCCAAATCCACTTATTCTAAGGGCAAACAAAAAACTTATCTTAGCAGAACAGGAAATGACCAAATAAATTAAAGAAAGGTGGGACCCAGAGAAAAGAGTGAGAAACTCTTTCCAGTCAAGTCAGGAACAAGTGGATTTCAAAAAGGAACCAAAACAAAGCATTTTCCTTTCCTTTTACCAATTGGCATTTTAGTTCACCAAGGAAGCTTCCAATCACTATAAGGCCTTGAGAGGAAGTTACCAACTGGTCCAACAAGGCCTCATCTTCTTTTGGAAAGAACAAGATGCCTGACTTTAAGCACCATAGAAGTGCCAAACCAGTCACCATAAAACATGCAAAACCCACCTGTAGCTTGCAGCCACGTCGCTGGCGGACCCACCTAATTGCAGAACATAAACCAATATCAAGCATGGTAGTTGCTTCTTGGCTAAGAAACAAGCCAGGTGCTGGAATTTTAGCACCTGATCCTTCCCTAAGTTCTTACCAGTCACACAAAGCGACTGAAGAAACAAACTGCCGTGCTCAGTGCGGTCTCTTCTCATGTTTAGTAGGGACAAAGAATGAGAGTGACATCAGAGCAGCCATGGTCCTAACGTTCTGCCTTTGAGTCTGACGAATGGTCTCTCACTGTCAGCTCCAGCACTTTACTGTTGCATCAAGCAACTTGGTGGTTACCGTCTTAAGGGAGGGGAAGGTACTCAGCAACTGTCTGAGTAGTGTAACCCCTTCTGCAAATCGGGTTTCAAGGAAAGTGCTTGCTTGGACATGTAAATGCAGAAGCAATGGAATGGGATGGAAGAGCTTACTCTTAAGCCTATTACACCCACGAATATTAGGTTGCTTTCGATGTCGGAGTAGTTAGAGGGGTCCAACAGCTTCTTGTGGGCAGCATGTTCTTCGCCATGGTAGTCGTTGAACTCCCCAAGTTCATCTTTATAAGCAAAGCCCAGGCATCTGAGACCCTTTGAGCTCATCTTCTGTAGGCTAAACAGTAAAAGCTGTCTGCACGGCTCATCCAGAGGAACAACTGAGCCATCTCCGAGCTGAACGTGCGAACTTCGTTCAAGTACACTCTCCATGGCACCCTGACAGGAAGTTAAAAGGGTTCGATCAGTGGCTTGGCTTATAAGAAAGTTCTACGGCTTCATGTTCAGTTAAAAGCATATATCATAAATCATAAATCAGAAGACAGATGGTGGAGGCGTATGAACAGAATAACAAAGAATTATGTGCTTGAATGTGATATTAGTTTACAGTAACTAAAGGCTAAAGCTATTATCACATCCTCTCATTGCTTATAAAAGTGAACTATTTAAGACACTCAAAGAATTTTCTATAGATTTGACCAAGCAAATTCTGAAAGGGAAAGGAAAAACTATTTTAAGTCAATTGTTCTGATAAGTTAGTCATCTATTTTCAATTCATTTGAGCTGCCAACTTGTCTTTTCAGAAAATGACACTTAAGGAAAGGAAAACTAAATTTCGAGTTGGTGGAATTAGTTATGGTTTTCCACATTTTTTGACGAGTATGGCATGAAAGATACACAGTCCTCTGAGAAAAACTAGTAACCTTGTCATGGTTGATGTTCATTCGCATGTATTATCGTGTTCATCCCGTTGGGAGAATTAACTAATAAAGATCTTTTTCCCTGTTGAATGAATTCATTCAATTGAGTCTAATTCATCGATTATTGAAGACACAGATCTAAAGAATGGTGCATATGGACTATGAAGAAACAGAGTCAGCTGGCCATTAGGATGGACGCGTCACCTTAACCAGCATGCGATTGTGGCCATTTAGCTCTCTAACAATTATACTCATCGACTTGCGAACCCTGTCGAATTCAAGTGTGGCAATTCTCTTTGATCGTTTAGCCCACCACTCACAGCAACCTGAAATACGAAATGGATGAACAGAATGCAAGTATGAAAATATTGCATACATGTAAATGAACTAATGCTGTAAAGGAAGGGATAGTATGGTGAAAGTACTGTAAATTTTTCTCACCCAATTTTACAGAGGAGTTCTCACTGGACCGGTCTGCAGAAAGGCGTTCAGCTTGAATCCTTTTTGTCTCATTGGCATCAGGTACTCCCATCTTCTCAACCAGCACCTTGAACAATTATCGACACAGTATTAGTTTCTTTCAAATGCAGAAACAAGAGAAATCCACCAGAGAGGAAAAGAAACACCAACCTTAAGAGCTGCTTCAGTTGGCATGCCAGTAGCTCGAAAATGGTTGTTGCCGCAAGATATTCCGGCGTCGTTGCAGACAGCGGAAATTTCAGCAAGAACTTGCAGACTTGCATCCAAATTACCAAACTCCCAGTCTGAAATCTCACCATCGTTGGGATCATAAGTTGTTCCATCAACCCGAAAACTTCTAGGAGTACAGTTGCCCTCTCCCAGTGTGAAGAACTCTGTTACTGACATCTGATTTGTTGTAAGTGTCCCGGTTTTGTCTGAACAGATCACTGTGGTACACCCCAAGGTTTCTACACTGGGGAGCTTCCGGACAATTGCATTCTTCTGTGCCATCTTTCTAGTGCCCAATGCTAAGCATGTGGTAATGACAGCAGGAAGGCCTTCTGGTATGGCAGCAACAGCAAGAGCCACAGCTATCTTAAAATAATAGGTACACTTACCGAAGGAAAATCTAAAATCTTTAGGCCAGCCATCGCTTGAATCCCAAGTCAGAAAATGCTTAACATTAATCAACCACACCAGAGCACATACGAACCCTATCACCAAAGTCAGTTTCTCGCCGAATTCGTCCAGTTTTTTCTTCAATGGAGTGTCCTGCTCCTCCAGTGAAGCTTCATGAATTTGTGTCTGTATTTTTCCAATCTCTGTTCTCATCCCTGTGCTAACAACGATGCAGAGGCAGCTTCCATTAACAACAGTGGTTCCTGCAAAAACCATGCACTCTTTTGCCTGCAATTCACAGTCCTCCATGAAGACAGGATTCACGGTCTTGATCACCGGCATGCTTTCTCCTGTGAGGGAGCTCTGTTCCACTCTAAAAGTGGAAGTTTTGAGCTTCGCCACCCTCATATCAGCAGGAACCTTATCTCCAATCCTCAATTCAACTACATCACCAGGGACTAACTCTCTAGCAGGCAAGTCTGCAGCGTAAATCCCATTCCTCAAAACTTTTGCTGTCTCACACTGCATCTCCTTCAGTGCTTCAAGAGCCTTCTCAGCATTGGTCTCTTGCCACACTCCAACAATTGCATTGAGAATGAGGATCAGCAGGATGACGAACGGCTCAACGTACTCAGTAAGCGCCCCTTCGCCGTTTTCATGACTGTCAAAGTAAGCAAGAACGAACGAAACAACGGCAGCCATGAGTAGAATCTTCACAAGCGTGTCATCAAACTGCTCCAGCACCAACTTCCACAGAGGCTTCCCGCTTTCACTCTGCAGCTCATTCCACCCATACTTGGCGTGCCTCCTCTCTACCTCAGAGGAACTCAAGCCCTTCTCCAATCTCACGTTGTACTCCTTCAGGCACTCTTCTACGGACCAAGACCACGCAGGAAACGGTTTCTCCTCCATGTTTTTTTTTTTCCACAAGAAAGTTTGCTCTCTGATCAAATCCAATCTTTGCTAGTAGCTTCGATATCAAGAACGCCTACTGACTCCTTCCCCCTGGGCACAAGCCAAGGACTAACAAACGAGAAGAAGATACTCAATACCAAGAAATTGGTCAAATGATTTTCAGAAAAATAAGAAATTTAGCGAGTAACAGAGATTCATAATGGGCACCAACCTACTGTTCTGCAGTTTGGTGTGGTTGGCAAACAAAATATTCACGATCTGTGAACCAAAAGCTACTAGTAAATTGAAATAAAACGAGACACTTGAACATCTCGAGAAACTATTTCGTCTACAAAAAATTATTGCATAGACGCAAACAATTAGAAACCTAAGCATCTTCTTATGCCGTTTCGCAGGAGTCTTTTGGGTGTTGCGCAAGGGTCCTCCCCTGTGTTTGCAACGAAACATCTCAGAAACCGCCATGTATGCTTCTGTTTTTAGTCTCAACATCAAGTTTCAACTTCCCAAAAAACAACTCCACTTCAGTGGGACCAGCAAACGCTTATTCCATTCACGCTTCTCAGAAACCGCCATGTACGCTTCTGTTCTTTTTCGATATTTACTTTCATTTCTATCTTAAGCTCGGGTTGGGCAGACCTTTTCTAAATGATGTTGAAAACTCAAGGAGAGTAGAGTTTTCAACTCAGCATCAATTCAGACGTCTTTTGAAGGTCTTAAGTCCAACCCTTCTGCTAAATTCATACCAAGCAAGTCAGCTGCTGTAAGGAAAAAAAGTTAAAAAAAGGAAAAGAACAAAGATGAAGGAAGCACAGTTTCATACTTTTCTTTCTTGTGAATCCGTCCATACTTTTTGACAATTGACTACATTCTTCAAGCATTCCTCATTCCTATGCTGCTTTAAAGCAGCAGAAGGTCGAACTAGGATCGCATTTAGTATGTGAAACTAGATCCAACCCATTTGCAATCTGGATTTGTCTATCAAGGCGCACTAAATTATCACAAATTTATACATAAACGTGCATATTTTTATATCAGTGCCCCTTTTCAACTATAAATTTCTATTTTTGTCCCTCTGGTAAAACGTGAGAACATGTCTTCCCTTGTTAACGACATAACATAGAAAGGACACTTCTAAATGGCCCTCTCATTAGTTGTTAAATGTGTCATGCTTAAGCTTTTAGAATGAATTCCCACCAATGATTTTACCAAAAGAAAGGGAATAACAAAAAGAAATGTTTTTATTTAAGTGCATGTTTTTTCTATTAAATCTTACATGTGTGGGCTTTCCATTTTTCATTTTCTTAACATGGGCCAAGTTTCTCTGAGACTGCTCTTGCCTTTAACTCTAATTTAAATATGATCTATGCTAGTAAAGACGATAATAATGCTCATTTTTTTTTAAAAAAAGTGAATGCTCATTTAAAAAAAAAAAAGTGAAGAAAAATTGATTAGCTTAAGATAGCAAAGCCAGAAAAACTTAAAATTCAGTCAGCTGAACTGAGGCTCTCATAAAAAAAAACAGAAACACGAAACTGCGTTTGAGATTATACACAAAAGTCAAGCCTGTAAACTGAAATTCTCTATGAAAAGTGTGAGCCACAAGAGACTAAGGTAGGCATAAATTCGCGTGCGTACTTCGTTCTATAAAGGGCTCGGAATTGATTCGGATCCAAGCATCTGTTCGTGCCTAACCGGATTCGATCCAAAAGGAGAAGTAGCACCAAATAAATCTATTCCAGTCACTGGTTTTGATCCTCTATCACATGGGCAGGGTTTGATTTAGAGTTAGATTCTGCCCACACAGACCCACTCATGTTCAATAGTTAGGGCTGAAACCAGTTATGAAGCGCTCGCTCGACTCGACCCGAAACTCTTATAACCGCTTTTCAGCTAAAAATTTTCTTGCTCCGCCACTGATTCGATTAAAATACAAATCTCATTAACATGCACTTTTCTTACTAAGAAAATATTCAGTAGCTCATAAGCTGATCATCTGGGCCCATTTAAGCCAGTGTTATAAAAGTCCAAATCTTAATCGATGGAACAATTGAGTTATTCGGTGAGTATTTCATAAAGACACCAATTTATAAAACATAGAATTAATGTTTCATAAATGTGACGCATGCTTAGACTAGATTAATATTCACTAAGTATCTTTATTGCCAGACAACTCCTCAATTAAAGCAGTTGTGGATGGACAAAAAAATATGATCATATTTATATTTAAAAAATAAATTGAAAAATGTTTGAAAAAATAGAAAACATTAAAAATATTTATATTTAAAAACAAACAAATATTCTTAGAACAATTGGACCTGATCTTACAAAAAGTCATTGGATGGTAAATGTGCAACATCTTAAGCGATGAACCTTGGGAGTAAGGGGGTAATTGATGGCATGAAAAATATTTTAGTGGTTTTTGTTTATGTTCAGAAAAACAGTTGAACCTTCCTAAGGCTGATTTTTTTTTTTGTTTTTGTTTTTACTTGTTTGCTTCACAATATGAAAATGATCAAATTTTCACCATGTTTGATTTCGCCTTTGCGCCCACACATGAAATTTCATTCATTCAAGTCACATAATAGCTTCCCTTAAGAAGGAATAAGAATGAGAGAGAGAGAGAGAGAGAGAGAGAGAGAGAGTATTTTATTTAGCATCAACACTTTTTAAACAAACAATAGAGATTGTAAAGCTAAGAGGCAGGTAAGAGCAGGCCAATGATTGATCATCATTGACTGCATTTTCTTCTCACTTTGCCAACTTTATGGTTAGGGATGTCAATGCTCAGTTTTGTTGTTCTCTCTCTTCAACTATATATATATATATATATATCTGTGTCTGTGGTGTTGGGGGAGGGGGGTGGAAAACTGTTATCTATATGAACCTTATACGTTAGATTAGATGAGAATTGTATGAGTAATCAATTTTAGAAAGATCAGAAGGAGATTATGTTGAAAGGATCGAAACCAAACAATATTTTTAAGAGAGAGAGAACTCATTTGTTTCCGCCTTTGAAAGGTATTTAAATCTCTTAAAACAACAACTTAGCTTTTATTTTTTCCAACTTAATTTCTATCAATATCCAATTTCATTAAAATGGACAACCCAGACAATTCTCATCCAATCCACCATAAGGTCTGGTAGCTAGCAGTTCTCCCTCTCTCTTTCTCATATATATATATATATATATATATATATATATATCTACATATATATATAACGATGCACATTCCAAAGCCCACTAGGTTGATGAGGATGACTTTGTATGCATGTTAATGAGTCCGGTCAGGAACTGACAAATGCAGAATCCTGCAATATGTGACATACCGTCGGTCTCATCTGAGCATCCAGCTTCAGATTTTAAAAAATAGTTGCCGTTAAAATAGTAGCGATAAAAAACTGTCGGTTATAACGTACCTCTCAAGTAACAGTTAGCTTACTTCAACTCTTCCGTATACGAAAGAATTCTGAATTTAAAGATGACTGGAAGATGACCTTGACTTGTAGGAAGCTGCAAAATCCTGGATCTATTGTTGGGTTTTCCTACTTCCTAAGACCAAAAGTTAAAAATTTAGCTGAAAAAAAACTATGGAAAACAAAATCTTAACCTCCATCTATCTATACAGTATGACGTTGAAAGAACTAAAATAATAATGGGACCGCGCAAGCACACAAATCTCACCAAATATACTTCAGAACTTGAAAATTTTAATGGAAGAATTGCAAGCTTCTTCATTGGGGAATTTCCACAAAAAAGTATGTACTTTATAATTTTTTCATAATTCAACTATTACACACTCAAAGTTTTCAACCTACAACAGCTTCCACTTATGCTAAAATGAGATTCTCAGCTCCCTTTCTTTCATTAACCCCTACGGTTTAGACCTGTATTAGTGTTTGGTATTGAGCCAATATACATAAACTAGTACATCACCTATACATACATATAGTAAACAAAGGTGAAGCACCTAGACAAATCAAAATAATGCATATATCGGCCTTTTTGTTATACCAGCTCGACCAACTATACTACACTCTTTAAAAGTATTAAGTACATACTTATAGTCACCTTTTTTGGCAATACCTTAGAAAAACAAGGGGTTGGGTGAGAGCTTCAATTATCATTTAAATAGTAAGATGAAATACTCACGCATCTTACTCATAAAAAATAGCATTATCGAGCTTATGAGCGCTGAAGCTCCCACCCAAATGCAAATGTGAATTGTGTTCAAAGAGTGAACCTGAATTTAGAAAGATGAATGTAAAACATTTGACTCAATTGAATATGAAGCAATTTTTTTTTTTTTTTTTTGGAAAAAGATATGTCATGTCAACAGGCGGGAAGGTGTCTTTATGGGGAAGCACTAATGGTGATTCTAATTTGAGGTCAAGAGTTCGCTGCCCAGGGTGCATCTTCAACATGACGTGGTGACAAGTCTACTTTACCTAACCCTAACTTGGGAATTATCAAAAGGGAATGGTTTTTTCTTTCTTTTTTCTTTTTTTTGAACTGGCCAAAGCAACCCAAATAAATTCAAATGTGCAAACAAAAATGAGAATGTAATTGCCAAGAAAAGGGTGACAAGCTGTCGCAGGAAGTTGCAAAAAAAGAAGCAAAGCAAACAGGAAACAAGAACGGAAAACAAAATACAGAATGCATCATCATTCCAAGCTTCTAATGCAAAAACAAAGTCATGCTCCCGGGAAGCAAGCAATAGAAATGGTAGTGGATATCAACGATTCAACGGCGGTTGAGTTAGAATTTTTTTTTTTTTTTTTTTGAAGAGCACTTATTCACAGATTTTTATATCCACATAGGCGCTCATATATATAACAAAACAAACATTTGAAATGTTAACGTGAAAATAAAGAGACATTAAGGAGCTGGTGAGGGCAATTGCAGACACCAGCCCGTATATGAGTCCGCCTCTGGATATGAACTTGGCATGTTCCTTCACGTCACGCAGCTAAAGCGTTTCTTTACGCATGCTTTCCACGAGATTCGGCATCTTCATTTCCATTTAAACTCATTTGCCAAGGAGAAAAAAAAAATCATCTTTCAAGAGAGAAAGAGGAAAAAATCATTACCATTTTCGCAACTTTTGTTTGGGATGAAGAAGAGAAGAAGAAGAAGAGTATGATCGAAGAAGACACCGATGACAACGGGCCATGAAGGAGAAGGGAAACCTTCTTCTTCATCGTCGGAATATTGAAGCAAACGAATAACCAAACGTATTTCCGGCGTACCTTAGAGAGAGGGGTGCGCACCCAAGCCATCCATGGAGGGAGGGAGAAGGATTTCGAAGAGACCAATTCCGTGGCTAAAGGAGAGAAAAAGAAGGAAGAAAGAGAACACGCATCGATCGATTTGCATAACCGCATTCTTTCCCGGTAGCTTCCTTTTATATTTGAATATGGGTGTTGGTTCATCAATGCAAATATTAATTATTTATTTTAGGTTTTGGCATTTATTTAGGCAAGTTTGGTATAATGTTTAGTGGTACCACCTCTTCATCCCCAAATAAAAAAAGATGTTTCCACTATTTCTTAATCTAACTTTTCTTTTTTTTCTCAACTGAATTTTTTTCCCGCCGTTAGTGGCATGCTCGGCTCGGCTTTCTTTTTATTAAGTGGCTCATTGCAGGGTCAAGCGCCTTGGGTCCGACATACAAGCACGTAGTTGGTGCGTTGACCGGCTGCAATCAGGCTTTATTTGGGTCAACAGACTTTCTATTTGAGCCCACTGAAAGGAAACCTGGGCCGGCCTCCGGTCAAATTTCGCGCCGGAACATTTACCAGACCTTTCGTTTTTCGAAAAAGAGTGTACAACTTGGTTATTGCTGCAAACAGGAGCGAAGTGGGCTCGGAATGGGTGCGAACCCAGTGGCTTCTATGACTTGGCTTGGTGGCAATCGCCAAGCCGAGTGATGGGTCGTACTCCCTTACCGTTGACGTTGAGAGGCTCATGCTTCCTCAGCCAAACATTCTTATGCCTCCAATTGTTAACCAAAGGTCAACCACGGTCCCACTTGGGCACTGACGACATAACCTAAGAACTCTCTCTCTCTCTCTCTCTCTCTCTCTCTCTCTCTCTATATATATATATATATATATATATATATATATATATATATATATATATATATATATATATATATATATATATATATATATCAACCCGACTCTTCCAATCATTTTGAGTTTTAGCTAATCATAACCGTCCAATGCATGGGAGCCTCTCTCAGTTTCCGCCTGCTCTCAAGATTCAGAGGTGCTTCGGAACTTGGGTGGAGAAATCTATTTAATCGAAAAGAAAACATTGAAGAAAGATGAAGCTTGTCATGAGACAAGTGGGACCTCTGGGACCCTCTTGGTTTCATGCAAATTAGACCATCACATTGCATTGCCAATACGGCTAAAAAAATCTTGGGTTTGCCACTAGTGCACTAACTATATATTCTAAAAGTAGTTGTCAAACCCATTTGCCAAGCAAATTATTCAATTTCTAGTTAGCTTAATATTCTTTGATGTTGCATTTCCATCGTAATGCAGTTTTTCGTGCAAGTTCAGACTAGGGAATCTCATCTCATCTTTGGACTGAACCGGGTGCTGCCTATCCATGAATGCATTTAACTAAATATCTTTTGTAAACTAGAGAGCCTCAATTTTTATGTTTGCTCTTAGGATGCGAGGAAAATCCATGGTAATCAAACACATCCTAGGTGTGCTTACTAAGAGGGCATTCGATGAAAAAAAAAAAAAGATTTTAAAATACACGTTTTCACGAAACATATTTCCAAAGCATTATGCGTTTATTCTAAGAAATATGGTGTTATTATGCCTATTGTTTGATTATTAGGTCTATGATAACATGCATGATCAAATCATGCATGTTCTGTGGAACAAGAAAGAATATTCTTGAAATATGTCATGAGAGTACACAGATTTTTATTAAAGTTTTTGTCACACGGGAAAACAAGCATCAAATCACAAATTCCAAACTTTTTGCCATGAGTTATCAATTATGATCATTTAATTGGATACTGGTGATCATACTGTTTTAGCGTAAGATTGTGGGGGCATAGAAACTTGGTTCAAACTGTTCAATCACAGACTCTAGCTTTCTCCCGGTACCTCCTTTTGCTGTTCTTGTTGCTGCATAATTGAACAGCCCTTTAATTCTTGCACACCTTTTGGTTTTCTAAACTAGAGTGACTGCTTCATCACTGTGTTTTTGAAAATTTAGTAAGGGCTTCCGCCTTCAGCCAGGCGGTGGATATCTCCCGCTCACATAAAAACTATCAATTCTGATCATGTTTTGACCCCAACAAGCATGCACGTGAGAGCGCGGATGCGGTCACATCACATGCTAATAGAAGTAAGCATATGGACAAGGAATCGTAGAAGATCGAATTGAACTGTGCACGAGATGAGAATGCACTGAGCGGTGACTGATCAGTTAAAATTAAGTTGGCAACAGTTGATTATTCTATGCTTCTGTGACAAACTATGTAAGGTAATAGTGGGCTGTCCCATAACTGGACGGCAGGGCCCAAACACCCTCATTGCCTTCTTGTCTTTCACACACACATATATATATATATATATATATATATATATATATATATATAGAGAGAGAGAGAGAGAGAGAGAGAAAAAGAGAGATTTCAACTATATCGGGAGCCTAACTCCATCAAGTGTTTTCCCATAAGAATCAGATTGACTAGCTTCTCTGTACTTTTGATCTTTGGCACTACCATGCTTGTCAGGAGGGGCGGAGGGAAGGGGGGCTCTCCTAAGCCATGGCCCCACCCCAGCCAATGATTTTTTTTTTTTTTTACATTGAAAAAAATAATATTTTTTAATTACATAATGTATTTTTTGTATTAGAATTCAGTTTGGCTCTACTCGGATCCAGAGGTCGGACTGTCGGCCCGCTCCTGAAGAAAATCCTGGCTTTGCCCCTGTTTGTCGGTCTCCATATTAAAACAATGTGGTGCACAAATTGTATGTAATTGCATAAACTTGTTTAATTTTTTGGAGCTTCCATGGCTGGTCAATGTACATATATATTGAGGAAAAGAGTTTCAACTTCTAGTCGGAGAACTTGGGATGGTTCACTCTGCAGGCATCATCAACCTTTGAGAAACTGTCCAAGATGAAAGTTGTCTCAGTTATGTCTGGCCTTAGAGCTCACTTGTCACACTTAGTAGTTTATAAATCTTGTTGGCAAACGCATGAAATGGGTGATGTCATAGTACAAGTACATACTTGATGTCCCCAGTAATTACTATGTACTTGCCAATAAGAGATTGTGAAAACGACGACAAGGTGGTCGGAGGTGGATTTAGATCCATGACCATCTTAAGAATCACCTCTCTTAAATGTAAATCCCCCAATTATGGTTCACCCCTACTGAAAAAATCCCCTGTGCGACATGGTTTTCAGTTGAGATCCAGCAAGAACTCTGCATAGTATAGTTACAATTTAGGCATTTCAAACAGCAAGGTTTTCTCGAGTATAACAAAGCGAGCTTGAAAAAAAAAATTTGAAATTAAAAAAAAAAAACCATTAGGAGAAAATAAAATAAATGTGAAACTAATATGGCCACATAAAAAAAATAAGTAGATGAAAACAACAAATAAAAATTAGAAAACGAAAACCACTTAAAATGAAAAAGGAGAAAAAACAAGAATCGTAAAAAGACAAATGGCCTTTTTTTATCGTTTTATTCGGCCAACTTATTTTTCACGTTTTTACTGCATTTTTTGCGACTATGGTTTTAGTTTATTGGTCCAAATATCTTATTATTTCAATGTGAAATTGTTTGTTTTCTTTTGGGTTCCAATAATCAAAATTGCAATCCTACTTTGAGGGGAACATTTGATCCAAATCCTGCACAGCATATCACAAACTATCTTCACGTCACCTTACGTAACTCAGTCCACGTCTACATGAAAAATGAGGATATCTAACATCACAGTGCTTGGGTTCTACCGAGCACTATGATCCAAAAGACAACGATTAAGACAAACCAGTAACTCATATAGGACAAGAAATTCATGTTGCTTGCGACCAAGAACTTATAACTCCAACCTGAGCAATATTTCATATGGTGCAAAAATGGACCAAGAAAGGTTTGATATGTGATCTCACTGAGGCTTCATTTGCTTTATAAATTCATGTGACGTGCAAAACGTACACGTATTATTTAGAGATGACGAATGGGTATAGATCAGGTATTACTGTTTCTTTGTACTTTCCTTGTTTAAATTATCAGTCTCGCTCTCAAGATCAGAGTGCGATCATCATGATGCTGCCGTGTTTTGTGGGTCAGCTCATGTTCCCTTAATATTTATAGATGGAGGTTCAGTTTCAGAAGCCACAAGCCATGCGATTCTTACGGGTGATGTCATCCTTATTGTGTTGTTGTTCGATAATGCAGGTTAAACTTTAAAGTACTCGAACCGAGCTATTCAAATACTTTTCACCAAGGGCAGAGTCAAAAATTTTTTATAAGGGGGGCCGAATTAAAGTTTCTAAATTTTGACTACTAAGACCCAAATATCATTTTTCAAAAACTTTATATAAAACAAGTGAAATTTTGTAAAATTTGCATGTAAATTTTTAAAATAAAATTTTTGAGGTGGGGCTAAAGCTCATGCGGGACCTACCTTGGCTCTACCCCTACTCCTCACCTTATAAAAAGAACAGAATTATACGGAGCACTGGCCGAGCCCAAACCTACATGTTTATCTGTCATTTTATTATGTATTTGAATCATTTTTTTAAACACCTCAGCCCATTCTCACTCCATTCCTCATAATCTTAGATATATAACCGAGCTTTTCAAAGTATGTCGTCACAATTTTTTAGGCTCTAAAATTTAAGAAATTATTAAAACCAACCTCAATCGGTGTGGGAATAGATATCTGTTTGAAATAGTTTAAATGAAGTTGTAATGACCCGACCCATTCTTGGGCTCGAACCCTTGATCCAGTGGATCCCAACTCAATCCCTAGCAATTTTGGTTTCAATCTGAGAAAAACTAGGAACCAAAACGACTCACTATTTTGACAAACCAATTTACAAGTTTCTAAAGTCTCTTGCAATGTTCAATATGAGACTAAACTTTTGAAGTGTTACATGTGAATATGCAAAAAAAATTACACCCAGTTAAGAAATAAGATAGGATTCAGTTTCAATAAATGACTTATGTGGCTTCCATTTTGGATTTGGTTTTAAATAAATATTCAATCAGATGGTCAACATCAATATGATCAAATATAAATTCTTTTTATATACAATACCGAGACATTTTCAAAGTCAGTCTTAACCTACAAAGTGAATTAAGTTTCTACCGAATTCAATTTTAAATTTAAAAGTCTTAGACTTTTTTCATTTGCATTAAAAAGTCTAAACAACCGATAAGCCGGATATAGTAGAAGCTACCTCTTATTCGATTCAGATTGTTTTTTTTTTATTTACAAAGTAATTGTTTTCTAATTTAAATATTAATGAAATAAAAGATACTTTTCCATTGCTCATATTGGCCAGCACCGTCGTCTCAGTTCCAGGTTTATACGATGCGTCTCAGCCGATCCAACCAATGTCTAATAGACCGCTTTTAACATAGGAGGGGCGGATCACCCACTACACCTTATTTGCAAGGTAGAAAGAGAACATGAACTGCCGTCAGACCGAACCATGCCGTCCGGCCCAATGTTCACATTTAATTAAGTTTGTCGGTAGGGAAGCTATAGTCAAACTATAGATGTTGGGACCTTTTCTTATTTAAATATGTATATAATATTATTTTTTCTAAAATAAATTAAGAAAATCAGTGATGATCTCAAATATCCGCCACAAGTCAGTGATTACGTTAGGTTTTGTGCGTGCTCAAGCAACTTGAAGAGCCCGCCACTGGCCAGTTTAATTAATATAATATTTAACATAGTCATTTTATACCTCATACATCAAGAATATATATGAATGACAAAGTCATATCTCTGAGAATTGACTTCTATATGTTTTCTATGCATGTATATACTTTGCTCTCGTGGTCAAATTCGAAACTTATCTATAAGGTTAGATAATAAAAAAAAAAAACTTATCAACCAATTTTAATGGTCTGGTTTTTGTCCTAGATCTATTTGTCCTCCTTAGTCTTTGTTTAGTGAAAAAAAAAAAAGCACAACTGTGCTTTGAAGAATTTCTAGAGCCAATGAATTGTTTTTGCTGCAGTATAAAGACCAATATGTCGTTGTCGTATCATATGTTTGCAAACTAAAATATAGATTTTTAAATATGGCAGAAACAATATCTGGCTTACTTATAATCCCAAAAATTAATTGAAAAACACATGTATGACTCTTGAATTAGTATCTACTAGAGTCCATATTCAAGCTAAGGACATCCCATTCAAGCCTTGCCTGGATCTTTACTGCACTTACTTGGGGCAATATTTTTCTCTTATTTTTTCTTTTCGCTAGTTCTTTAAAACGATTTCGTTTTCTATTGTGTCAAAACTGACTTCGTCGAAGCCATTACATATGCATCCAAACGGGGAATAATTTAACTTCTCATATTCTCTTCTGTATTATTGACTCAAATGGTGTGCATTCTATTGTGATCAGCATTCAATTTCATATGACAGCGAAAGAAATGACATTAGTCGTTCATCTTAATGGCGGCCTATTTGATGCCAATAAAGACCTTTTGTTTTCGGAAATTTTCCACAAAAAAAGTACACCAAAAATTTGATAATTATGAAGATCAAAGTTAACCATTTCATATTACCTTCTGTCAATTAAACCTTAACTTTTCACTAAGTTAAGTTGAGTTAATGAGATAAAATAACTGAAATTCAACCTCCTCAATGCAAATAAGTTTATATATATATATATATATATATATATATATATATATATATATATATATATATATATATATATATATATATATATATATATATATATATATATGTATGTATGTATGTATGAAAGGGAGAAATTGATTAGACTGTTTAAATGCAACAGTTAATGTGTTCTTTTTGCTGTTTTACCTTACAAGGTTAACATATATTTAGTTAATTATTTTTTGAATTTAATGTCATTTTGATCAGACATAAAACTGAATAGCCCATATAACATCAACATTTTAATCGTGGAGAAATCCCCATTTTTCATAAAAGTAACTATAACTAAAGTATATTTTGTATCAAATTAGTTTTTATAAATATCCTAAGGAAAGTGTTGAAAGAGTCCCATTTTTAGACTAACTATTCTAGCTCATTTTCTTCCCTTACTTGCTCACCTACTTTTCCTTTTCTATCTCTCTTTTTTTTTTTTAACACAATTTTCCTCTCCACCTTAAGATCTGTGGATCTTAAGGATGAAAATGGACTTAAAACTTAGTCCTATTCTGGGACGAGCTTTGCTCATATATAATGCTGCAAAGACGGATGTATCAAGTGGTACATAATGGTCCTTGTGGTGCCAGATTAAGAATATGTTCACGGAATATGACATAAGGACAAAAGTCATTGTTTCAGCTATTAAATGAGAACAGTTGATGGTTTAGCACATAAAATGTATGTTTGTTATTGAAAAAATATTATCGGTAATCGTAGAAGATACTATCAATAATAAGTCTTTGTCCGAGAACCTAAATGAAATGGAGCTGGTGGTGGAAATGAGAGTGTGGCTGTTAATGTAGTAAAAATTTCTGAACATTTTCTTTTAGAAGTACCTGAATTGATCTCTATTCTTATCTGCATTATTTATCTCCTAAATTTTGCAGTGAGAGAGAGGTTAACAATTCACCGCCCAAAAAAGAGGCTCGGAACCCCCTGCTTCCTAGATCCTGAGCTGCATCAGTATCAACAATGACAACAATACACCTTTCACCTTAAGTACTACACTCCACCGTGTAAGGCTGAGAAACACTACATCCACAAGAATCAAACTACAAACCTGGCTCCTTATAAGCCCCTAGCCTGACCAGCTACACTGTAACCTGACCAACTAGAGTATGCTTTTTAGGCTTGTCTCTGCCAAATTCAAACTCTTACACCGCCAAAGCAATAACTATTGTGGGTACAAGGCATTAATACTTATTAAATGCACACAAATCAAACAAGGCCTTCAATGATCTTTAAAACCTAAAACAATTATAATTGAAATTTTCAGGTACAATAAGGAACAGGATTGAAATTTGGATTCCCTTCGAACT
Source organism: Nymphaea colorata (assembly GCF_008831285.2). Lineage (NCBI taxonomy): Eukaryota > Viridiplantae > Streptophyta > Magnoliopsida > Nymphaeales > Nymphaeaceae > Nymphaea > Nymphaea colorata. The sequence continues at coordinate 14,280,040 of NC_045147.1, forward strand.
TTAAATTTCAAATGTAAGGTTCAGTCTTTCAATTTCTCCGAATTGAATCCAGAATCTTAGTTTCATTAAAACATGGCAGGGATCGCTGGGAGATCCTCTCCCCATCCTTTTTGAATTTCAAAACTAAAACTTGGAAATTTCAATTCTTAATTTGAACGAAAAGAAGTTTCAAACATTAGTCTGGTGTGGAAATATCGCGTGCGTCTGAACTCAAGTTTGTGTTTGGAGAAGAAGCCAAATTTGGTATTAGAGTCTGTTTACCAATAGTAAGTTTACTAGCTTGAAGATGCTTCCCAAATATTCCATGGACAAAGTCAATTCCAAATTGCTTTGCCGTTTTTCTATCTTTAGGTTTTTATATGTAAACAAAAAATTGACAGTCTTCTAACAAATGACCCACTGTTTGAAATGTTGAGATTACTCGAGTCCCAAAGTCCAGGATACCAGTTACAATTGACATGTAGAACAGGATTAATCCATGGAGAAGGCATAACATGAATTATTTTACAGTTGACATGTAGAACAGGAATAATCCATGGTGAAGGCATAACATGAATTATTTCAGTTACTTCTTTTTCCCCTTGCAATAAACAAATGCAGCATACTTTCTTTCATTTGGAATGAACTTCCTAAAGAATTAAGTGTAAAGAAGAAAACTTGATATCATACTGAAGGGGACTATACAGATTTCTGCTTGCGCTTTATCAGCCTTCTTCTTCTTCTTCGTCCAATAAATTTCAAGACCTCATCAATCGCTAAAACTGGAGCTGAAACCAGGAGGACCAATTTCCACTCGTTAAAGCTCAAAGGCACTATACCAAACACGTCTGTGAGGAATGGCACATATAATATCAGGAAGTGAAGGCCGAAAGACACGGTCATTGCAACCAAAAGCCATGGATTGATCCATGGAGGCATGGTAAATAAGCTGTTCTCTTCTGATAGGGCATTAAGCGAATTGAACATCTCGATGGCCACTAATACAGAGAGTGAGAGAGTCATGGCCTTAACTTTTCCAGTGGTAAAATAATCACAAGGATCAGAAAAGGAGACCATTTTTCCACCAGCAGAGAATGGAGTAGCTGTAAAGTTTGTCCATGAATGGCAGTCCCCCCATGAGTGGAGCTGGGAGAGGGTGACGAGGGTGTGGCCATCCTGAGAAAGATCGATACCCATAAAAGAGCCATGAGTGTACCACAAGATGAAGACCCCCACAGTGGCAATGCCCACATATAAACCAATCACCTGCAACGGAAGATGAAATTTAAAAACCCTCCATCTCCAAACAAATAGAAATAGCAAGCAGGAAATTTAGATGTCAAGCGAGCATGTGATGTCCACACAAAAACGCACACAGTCCACAAATCAGGACAAAAATATAAGTATGAAATGTGAAATACAATTTCCTTAATCTATGGCCAAGAACTTTACCATATATCTGAAAAGAACCCAAGCATTTATAAGTGGATCATCATGCTTGCGAGGTGGCTTTTGCATGATGTCAACATCTTGAGGATTAAAACCCAGTGCTGTCGCAGGAGGGCCATCAGTAACCAGATTGACCCAAAGGAGCTGAACTGGAATCAAACATTCTGGGATGCCCAATGCAGCGGTTAAAAAGATGGATATAACCTCTCCTACATTGGATGATATCATATACCTGCAGTAGATACAATATGAAAATGTTCTGGAAATTCTTAAACGAAGTGATTCAAATAATTAACCATAAAGATACCTGATGAATGCTTTCATGTTATTATAGATAGCACGTCCCTCAGCCACTGCTGAAACAATTGTACTGAAGTTGTCGTCTGCTAAAACCATGTCTGATGCTTCCTTTGCAACCTGGAGGAGTAGAGGGACCCAAATATGAGCAATGACACTATACAACAAAGCAGTCTCCTGACTTTTAGAATGTTCGAAGGGGTGTAAAACTCTTGCAACCAGAGGTATTGAAATAAGATGGTAGAACATAAAAACAAAAAAGGGAAAAAAAAGAAACATAAATGAACTGAAAGCATAAAATTGAACAAACATCAAACCAGGAGATTAACTTGAAAAGTGCAGAAAAGCAAATGTGTACAGTTTAAGCAAACATAGGGCTGAAAATGTTTCAAATCCAGAAAGCAGATTGGACAACAACAGAATGTTTCAAATCCAAAAAGCAGATTGGACAATAACAGACATGAGACGACTTAGTTACCTCTGTTCCAGTAATACCCATGGCAATTCCAATGTCGGCCAGCTTCAAAGCTGGTGCATCATTCACTCCATCACCAGTCATTGCAACAATTTCACCAGCATCTTTCAGCATGCGTACAATATCTTGCTTGTGTTTTGGCTCTGCACGTGAGAAAACGAGTCCACCTGGTCTGGACAGGATATCTCTTTGCTGCCTTGTGGGAAGACTCATGAACTCTTTACCAGTGAAGCTCTTCCCTCTGAATTCTTCCCTACCAGAAAAGAGACTAATTTCCTGGCATATAGCTTCTGCTGTTGATTTATTATCACCTGTGATCACCACGACCTTGATGCCAGCTTTTCTGCAGTCTTCAATTGCTTTATGAACTTCATCACGAGGAGGATCCTGTTACAAAGATCTATTAAATGACAAAGCATCTGATAATTCAATCATCAGGTTCCCAAATCACAAAATTGATGAAATTAATGGAGTTTATAGACTAAGAATCTATAGCACTGCTACTCACTCTCAGTCCAACAACACCAACAAAAACTAGATTGCTCTCAATTGCAGAATAGTTTGCAGGATCAAGCAATTTCTTGTGAGAAGGATGACTTTCTGCATGGTACTCAGCAAACTCTCCCAGGTCATCTTTGAATGCCATTCCTAAGCATCGTAGACCCTTTGAACTCATCTCTAGGAGCTTCAACAGTATTAACTGTCTACATGTCTCATCTAGTGGAACAATTGATTGGTCAGCAAGCTGCACATGAGAACTCCGCTCCAATACATTCTCTACTGCACCCTACAGGAAGAATTTGTATATAAGTCCAACATACACATGCATGTAACAAAAATCATGCTCATTGAAATATGAGCCACATGATGCTTTCAACATCAAATCCTGCCTTCCGTTGGCCCTGCAGCAGCATAATGTTCCATTTCACATAATGTTAATTGACGATGGTCCTAAACCGTGACAAGATCAACCCCACCCAAATCTATAAATTTTTTGCCGCTAAATTTTAGATATACCTGGTAAGTTTGTCTCATGTATCATTTCTTTTATGACGAGCAAAAAAAGACATTATGGCTAAAGACATCATTAGGTGCTGAAGGTGTAGTATCACTGCCGCAATATTTCTCTGCAGTATCAGGACAATAGCACTGATGTCATTTTAAAATATTGTCATAGATCATAGACAAATAAGTCTCTCCAAGACGTAAACTGCTGTCCAGTGGGTACCAGAGTGATTATTGGGCATAAAAGCTCAGTGAAGCTTGGCAGCACCTTTAATATCTGAATTTCCTTTTGACAACACTAGCAATTATAATTTGCATGCCACCAAATAACAGTAAGCATACATAACCAGGGGGTACCTTTACAAGGAGACGGTTGCGACCGGTTGGCTCTCGGACAAGTACACCCATAGACCTTCTAACTCGATCAAATTCTAAACTGGCAATCCTCTTTGATCTTTTATTCCACCACTCACAACAGCCTGAAGAAGAGAAAAGATAAATGTCAGTGCAATGGATGAAAATGCAAAACATAGTGAATGATGCATCTTCAGATGGAAACTGCAGAAAGATGCATGGCATGTCAATCTATTGTATGCCATTCAAATTGCGCAATTCAACTCACCCAACTTAACAGTAGTTCGATCAATGGAATAATCTGCAGCAAGTTGTGCATTTCGAATTCTATTTTTTGCCTTCATGTCAGGAACTCCCATCTTTTCAACCAGAACCTTCAGAAGAGGCAATAATAATATGAACTGTCAGATGTGATACATGTGCAAAAAAAAAAGGGGAGAATAAAATTGTGCAAAGGAAAACGGACCTTCAGTGCTGCTTCAGTAGGCATTCCAGTGGCACGGAATATGTAACCATTGCAGGAAACACCTGAATCATTGCAGACAGCACAAATCTCAGCTAATGCCTGCAAATTACTATCCATGTTATAGTAACTCCAATCAACAATTCCACCATCCTTAGGGTTATATGTCGAGCCCTCAACTTTGAAGGTTCGGGATGTAGTTGTCTTCCCACCCAAACTGAAAAATTCTGAAACAGACATCTGATTTGTGGTAAGTGTTCCAGTCTTATCTGAACAAATAACAGTCGTGCATCCTAAGGTTTCCACGCTGGGAAGCTTACGAACTATAGCATTTTTTTGTGCCATTTTTCTGGTGCCCAGTGCTAAACAAGTGGTAATAACAGCAGGGAGTCCTTCAGGTATGGCAGCAACTGCAAGGGCAACAGCTATCTTAAAATAGTATGTGCACTTCTCAAAGGAAAACTGAAAATTTGTTGGCCATCCATTCACAATCTCATAGCTCAGAAAATATTTGTAGTTGATGACCCACACAAGAAGGCAAATAAAACCAATAGCCACTGTTAGTTTCTCCCCAAATTCATCCAGCTTCCTCTTCAATGGTGTATCAGTTTCCTCTAATGAAGCTTCATGAATTTGAGTCTGTATCTTCCCAATTTCTGTCTGCATGCCTGTGCTGACAACAATGCAAATGCACCTCCCGTTGACAACTGTAGTTCCAGAGAAGATCATGCATTCCTTGGCTTGCAATTCACAGTCATCCCCAAAGAGGGGAGCTGTACTTTTGAGAACAGGCATACACTCTCCTGTAAGGGAGCTTTCCTCCACTCTCAGAGTAGAAGTTTTGAGTTCTGCCACTCTCATATCAGCAGGAGCCTTGTCTCCAACCCTTAATTCAACAATATCACCAGGAACGAGTTCCCTTGCAGGCAAATCTGGAACAAGATAGCCATCCCTAAAGACCTTAGCCTGTTCCGACTGCATATTTTTTAGTGCTTCCAATGCTTTCTCAGCGTTGCTCTCTTGCCATACCCCAACAATTGCATTGAGGATTAGAATCAATAGAATCACAAGGGGTTCAACATAGGCTGTGAACCCTGACTCTCCAGACTCTTCCGCATGGAAGTAAGCCAGTACAAAGGATACCAAAGCTGCCACCAGCAATATCTTCACCAACATGTCATCAAACTGTTCCAAGACCAACCTCCACAATGGTTTTCCACTTTCTTTCTCGAGTTCATTCCAACCATATCTTTCACGCCGTTCCTCCACTTCATAGCTATTCAGGCCCTTGTCCAATCTCACATTGTATTCTTTCAGGCACTGATCCACAGGCCAAGACCACGCTGGGAAAGGCTTCTCTTCCATTGTATCCCGATTCCACCTAAAATAAAATTATAAAGGATCGTTTATACAATAACAAAATAGATATGTTCATGCACACAATTGAACCCGAGGCTGCATGGTCCAATCTAAGAACTGACAAATGCAATCGGTGGACTGACCAAGTATAAAAAAGAGTTTGAACTTTGCCCTCTAGCAGAAGCAGAAAGACAACGTGATAACTACCAGAAACCGACTTACAGAAAATTGAAGAGGCAAGTGATTAGACTCAAAGAAAAAAAGAAAAAGAACCCAAGCAGTAATTATAACAAACACGTCCCGATTCTCACATTGTTCAGGAGAAGAACCAGAAAATTCGCCTACTACTCAACAAGATCAGTACGTTACCGTTCGAAAACTATGTTTCCTCACAAGAAAACAACAAACTCAGTACAATCCACAATAAAACTCGAACCAAATAGAAAGCAGACTTGAAGGACTATGACTAGCCTAAAATTTAGAAAGCAGGAAAAAGAACAACAAGCCCTTGCAAACCCCCACCAAGTAACCAAAACAGAAAACGAAGCGACAAACTCCAGAATCTTACAGAAGCGAAAAGAAAGAAAAGGGAGCTAAGAACCAGAAAAGCGAAAGGGGAGAACTGTTGATTCCCGGGAAAAGAAAAAGCGGGAACAGAAATATGAAAAAGAAGAAACATCGGAACCATCGACGGGAAATCTACTCTTCCAGAATGAACGAAGAAGGAAACCAACTTTGGAGAGAGAGATCAAAGCCAGCCAGGATTGTCAGTGGCAAAAAATTCCGGAATCTTTGCCTCGATGCCTTTGGCGCTTCTCGTGACGACAAAGTAAGAACGGGGAAGTTAATGCATTAATATCGACACCACTGCCTTGCACTCCTCTCTCTCTCTGTCTATCTCTCTATGCGCCTCTCTTTCCCTCCCCACGGGGGCTTCCGCGCTGCTTCCTCGACTTTATTCCTGCGATGTGCCAACTTTTATATGAATTTTTTCTTATACAGTTTACATTCCCTCCCTCCAGCCATCATTTCTGTTTCTTTATACCACTTGAGTTTTCTCCATGTAAGCATTAAGATCTTGAAAAGCTAAGACATTCAAATCAACTTTTTTTTTTCATGTTGGTAGTCACATTTTGTGCTGTAGTTCTTATTTTTAGTGACGATTTAGACTTGCGAATTCGAGAAAAGAAGATTTTACACATTTTTCTTCCTTTTCCTTGTGAGGAACACCATCCCGTAGGTTTCCAACACGCTTTGTTTGTCCCAATAATAAAAGCAAGCGATAGAATTCTTATCTTTCAAATGAGTCAACAAGTAAATTCTAAAAGAAGGAAATAAGCCTTCAGTTTTTCATTTCATTAAGAACAATAATTTTACGGAAGAAAATAAAAAAGGTGCTTTACTAAAAAAGTTACTAACATTGCAAACAAGTCAAAACCTGAACTTCCTTATTTGAAAATCTCAGTAGCATAAGACCTGTGTCGAGAAAGTCCAGAAATTGGTTGGCGTCTATGAGCAATCTCAAGCAACTTACAAGTGTCGCGTCAGGAAAGTACATTGCAAAGACCTGAGCATTCGAGTTTGTTTGTGAGTCAGCCAAGGAATTTTTGCACCCACTCTGAGCTAAGCAAGGCCCGTTGGACTCCCTTTCTTTGTTTGTTTGCTCCTGCACCCTTACTTTCTAAATTTCTCTGGTCCATATCATCATATTTCATCAATTAATTATGTATTTATAGATCTACCATTTTATTATACCATGACATGCTACATCTATGTGAATATAAGAAATACACAGGGACTTGAAAAAATATTTGAAATATAAATATATTATATATAGGAAAAGTCAATGTTATAATGTGCTGGATAGTTCTCCTGTTACTAAAATTTAAAAATTCAGCGCTAAGGAATATAAATTATCATAAAAAGAAAAAAAAACCATTATGGTATGTGGGATAATAAAACTCAAATCAAGAAAAGTTATCACTGATATTCTCACTAATTAGCATATAATCAGATTCAAGGTATGTGGGATAATTGAACATGAGCCTACACTTCAGGGGAATTCTACAGATAGCATACTTAACATTTTAGTATTGTTTAAAAAACATTTTAGTTGATAAAAGTATTCTTCTATCAATTATACCAAGATTATGAGATAAAATGATAAAAACACGCTCAGTACAAACAATTTTCATGCTTACATTGTCTATTTTTATTATACTCAATACTTGAAATAGATGTTTGAGTTTATTCAAGTTAATTAGTCCTTGGTATGAAAACAGGCTAGGTGGTTCACAAATTAAGCATGATAGGTGTATAGTCACCAGCACATGGAAGCTAAATTCTTGGCTTTTAAAACTCATGACAACTGCTTTTGTTTCTCTCTCTTTCATTAAAATTCTTGGCTTTTAAAACTAAAGAAAACAACATTGCCAAGGTAACAACATTATTAGGTTAGAAGTTCAAGATCTACTATCTGGATCTGATATGGGTATTTCTGTGTCAGAGATGAAGAAAAAGTAAAGTTAAGAATTAAGAGATAAAATTTTAGGCCAAAAGAATCATAAAATCAAAGTCATGCTTTACGTATTGGATTCGGAAGGAAGAAAAGAATGATTTTTTAGGAAAAAGAAATTCACATGATACGGGCACGTTGTCACTATTTCTTAGAAGATTCATCAGCATCATCACTAAATAATAAAACCAATGGTGGCACGTTGTTATGTTAACGAAGTCATTAGATACTAATGCTTAGAACCCATACTAATTGAGTTCTTTAAGAAGAAAAATGTTCAGGAGCTCAACATCTAATTAAGTGCATATTTTCACATAATCTGAATGAGATATGTCTTTCTTTAGCTGAGGGTGAACCTTAAGCGCCAAGCCTCATAAAGGATGTGCATGGGTCGGTTAGATTGGATTGCCAACCTGAAACTGGACCAGCTTAGTCAAGATTTAGAAAGAAGGAGCCAAATCCTAGTCAAATTCAGATTGGCCGTAAGATTTAGGTTATTTGATATGAACTTTGAATTTGAAATCCTACATAATTATCGGTCAACCAATCGTGGATCATACCCACGTTGAATCCAGATTCAGTTTCAGAAACTTAAGTAAGAATTCTTCTAAATCTGATCAGTAAAGATCTGACTAAATATTTGACTTCCACGGTAATACGTTCTAAAGCGCGTGGCATCCGTTCAAACGCCGGTTTTTTTCTAAATTGAAAGCCAGCATCAAGTAGAGGAGAGAGCTAAAGCATGTCATTTTGTCCGAAATTAATGCCATTCAATTCAAAGTTGCGAGTGCTTTCTGAAAGAAGGGAAGTCATTCATTTGATGGGAATGAACTTAGTGAAGAGATTTCCTATATAATAAAGACTACTATTCTATATGTTGATTCTCACAACATATGAGCAAGCTGTTATGTGGGGCATAGCACAAACGGGCGGGCTTGGAGGTGCGTTGAAAGTGTGTCTCGAGTTCGAAACCCGACTAATGGTACGTGTAAATTGAAACGCATAGTGAGATGCTAGGGCAAGGGAAAGGAGGGGGCTTCGGCTCTTTCCGAGATGGTGGGATAACTCTTGTGCTCACCCGACAACATATGAGAAAGTTGGTGCAACAAAATGAAAATTTAACTTATTCAGAGTCTTCAGCTTAATTAAGACACTTCATCTAGGGTTTTATTCACATATAACAAAAAATTTCCGAATCCTTTATCATGATTATTTAATATTTAACTACTGCTAAAAAATTTTGTCATTTCACGTGAGAAGTTGTATAATTAAGCTTTTAGCTTACAACAACATAGCTGCCAGAAACTTCTTTTCTTATGAAGGGGAATTTCACTTTCTTAGAAGCCCGTTTTGTAAATCAAAATCTTATAAACTGTAATTATTCATCGATTCACCAACTATCTCTCGACAAAAAAGGTCCAACCAAGCATCAAAAGTCTTCCGCCCCAAATGCCATATTATTGATTGCTTTGCATGAATAAGCATATAAATATATGGTCGCTTGTTAAGAAAGCAAAAGACCAAAGAAAGAGAAAGTAGTGACGAGACATTAAGAATCAACTTGGGCAATAAATATTCCAAGTTATGGAACGAACAAGGAACATATTTGGTAGGACCACCAATTATTTGCTGCCTAAAATAATGTCACAAATTATCTTCTCACTTGCTTCATAGAAGATGCCATCAACTTTTGTAGGCTAAATGGTCTCACAAAATAAGGGCATCCCCCTACATGTTAAAGAGTAGGAGGAGGAAGGTGAGGTTTTTGTCTTTGTTTGTTTGTTGGTTGTTGATGGACCATCGCCCTACTAAGTTGGTAGTAATGAATTGATGAATTACTAGAACCCGACCAGCATAAGCATTTTTAAATTTGATCGGTTAGGGCACTCTACCATTCAACACCTACTGCTGTTTGGAACTTAAATTAATGGAAGACCTACTTGCAGCATTTTGTCTTCTGTAATTAAACATTGCGGCCGGGCTGAATGAGACAAGGCTTGGGTTAGCCCGGCAAGGTTTGCAGCTTCGACTAACTAAAAACTTGACCTAGGTCTACATTAGGCTAGGTCTGCGCGACTCGGTCGGGTCGAGGGGATGCATAAACACTTGGTAGCAACTCACTCGCACCACCTAAGCCTGTATGCCTTTGATCAAAATCTTTCAAAATCAAAATTGATTCCGAGCTTCCCTGTGGCCTACGTATCATAAACTCTTGTCGCCTCTTTCTTAACTATTTAGAGATCTTAGTCGTTGTTTTACTTACTCAACAAGAAACTCTTATTTCAACTATCAAATTGGCAATTTCCTTCAAGTTGAACGCTTGAAGGCAACCTAAGTATCCACATATATAAATTGTATATAGCCCAAGTGATGGCAGGAGCAATATCGTGGAAGGTCACTAGAAAGGGTAGCCGTTTCCAAAGGTTCGCGCATGGAAATTGGTCCGTTATTTTTTTTCTAAGATTTGGAAAGAAGTTTCATTGAGCACCTCACTTTTTTTTGTTATTCCAAAGCCAGGTCAACGACTTGGGATTTCTTACGATAGGCAAAAGGTCAGCAAAAGCCTCCCAATATTCCAGAATGGGACCTCCTTCTGCTTTGGGCAGAGTTTTTCTCACGCTTCCTCTAATTTTGTTCTCTTTTGCTTTTTATTTTTATTTTTTGTTTAAAGTTTAGAAATTGGGGATTGAAAGGAAAAACTGCCATTAAAGAGAGATAGGCAAGAGGATTGGCATGAGTTAGGACTACACAACGAGTTCTACTCGTTCGTAAACAAGTCGAGTTCGAGTTTAAATATATGCTCGAAACATTAAATCGTTCAAATTTAAATTATAAAAACTCGACTTATAAAAAAACAGTTTAATGAGTAGTAACTAAATGAATTAAACAAATTTACAAGTGAAAAGAAAAGAGATAGACTTGAGAAAATTGAGTTAAACAAGTTCATCGACCTCGAACTCAATGATTTTACTTTGGTGGCGTGAAGAGTGATGCTATGATGGAAGGTCAGTGTTTGCCCCAGCTGTGGGAAGCCAACTTTTTTCTTGTCAAATTTTATTTTATACAGATAATCGCCCTGGCGAGGACCAGGACCGGGAGACTAGTCCATCCAAAGTACCAAGAAATTCCGTTGGTCCTAGCAGTGTGGGACAAAACACAGTGGTCTACAGTGTCCCTTTCATCCATACTTGGCCGTATACGACGGGTTCCCCACATTTTGTGCCACTGTCCCATCCATTGTTCATAAGTGAGGACGTTTGATTCGCAGCCGGTGGGGAACACCCCTGTCCGTGTTTACCTTTGGGACGCCCTTAAATCAAGCCTCCACTTCTGAGTGGATTGTTGAGACCCGCGTTTGTTCTTTGAAGGTGTTTGACGGCAGGACATCAGCTCCACAGTGAGCAGAGTAAGAGTGTCGAGAGCTACAAAAATTTTATTAATTTTCAGGGTGTTTTGCATGAATCTAATCCAAAACTTGAGATAGGTTCATGTTCTTAAATGAATTTGTCTTAATTTTTGAGATATATTCATCAAACAACACGTTCCTGTTACAAAATGTCTCCTTCCATTACTTGAAAAATTCAGAACAAAATGTTCTATTTTTGGCATCTCAAAAATGAGAAATCGAGACATTTTGTTCTTAGGGGTTGCATCTCAAACACAAAATCAGCTAATTTCAAATCTGAGGTTTTGCCCACATTCTCAGGATCTCAAATCCTCGGTTTTCTACAGATATGAAATCTAATGTTTGTTTATCATGTGGGCTCTACATAAAAGGGATTTCGAATCAGCTTCGAACCTTACATCTGAAGCCATCAGACGTACTTTTAATAGATCTAAGATCTAAGGAACCCAAGTTCTGAACAATTAAGTACCGGTTAATTGGAAGCAAACAGTCATGCCAGTTTTGACCTTAATCTGAAGTTTTTCCCAGTCCAACTCTAGATCCGGCCACTTGGGAGGCGGTGATTGTCGTCTAAGTTTGAATGGTCTATAAAAGTTTACCTTTTCTTGAGGAACAAGGAAACTAAAACTTTTGACTAAAGCATTCCCACTTCCAGAATTTGATGGGAATTGTATAAAGCAAACTTTTTTCATGCAGATTTGCTGGGAACAATGCCTCCCACCTATATATATATATATATATATATATATATATACTATCCGAATCAGAGCAATGGCGAGCCTGGGAAGCATGAGACCACGTACTTTAACAAAATATTTATATAAGCAGACATATTTACAGACCCTTTATTTATATATTGGTTAACCCTGGCTCTCAGTCAGCCAAACATGTCTGGCTCTGCCACTGGTAATACTACAAACAAACAGCTTTTCTGAAAGATATTAATGTGAATACCGTGAACCATATATCCTCAGTTTTTGCATGGTGATGGTGTCGTGTTACCATATGCGTTCCCCTTCTTAAGACTGACCTTTGTTAGTGTTTCTGAATATAATCCTTTGGTTCCTGTCAAAGGTATGATGGAGCATGACGGCCGCACACTAATTGATCTTCGTAATCATGTTCATATGGCCTTCTTAAGGAAGTTGAGGATAAAGGCAAAGGGGGATCTCAAAAAATTCAGTCTCGTCACCCCAAAAAGCATTTGAGACAGAATCAGAACTAAACTTCCTACTGAAGATGATGGAGAAAGAAAATTTGCGTGAAGAGATGCGTTTAGCAGACGACGGTTGAAAACTGGGGTATGGCTATGGCTTCCAGACGCCCTTCAAGCATTCATAACACAAAAGCTCGAAGCCACGCTCAATTAACTTAGATTTTAGTGCCAAAATCTGGCAATTCCTCTGCTCTGAATCTGGTGGAAGATGAATCCGTCAGTTGTCCATGTAACTTTTTCTGATCACAACATAATGCTCGGAGATTAACTCCAGTTTGGTTGTTTAGCTAGAAAATTTGAAAATGGAGAAATGAAAGCATTCACAAAGCGCTGTTCTTAGTACTTGGTAGGCTAGAGAAATGCTGCAAATCATTGGAAATGGCAGTTTGGACCAGAAGTCGAAATCTGGGAAGCTTCTATTCTCGAGCAAAGTTAGATATTGATGGCGGTGGCTGCTAAAAACGTTAATGATATGCATTTCTTACTACTCGTGCAGCGAACAGAGCGGCTGGAACCTTATAAACTGGAATAGTTATTTTAGAAGAATTCTGTCTGATATAGGTTCACATAGTAATACTCAAACTCAAGCTTTAGTTAGCGTTAACCTAGAGTTAATGGGCAAATGTTTTTTTTTTTTTTCAAATTAGTGGTGCAAAACCTAGGTTGTTCTTAGAAACATTAAAGGATAGTTTGTTTTCAACATCAACAAATCTTTAGTGGAATTTTGAAATGTTTTCTAAAAGAAATAAAAAACCATCTGGCATCTCTCTCTCTCTCTCTCTCTCTCTCTCTCTCTCTCTCTATATATATATATATATATATATATATAATTGAGCTTTCTTGACTGCTTCCTATCACAAGAGACTCGTGAAACTGAAAATCTGCAATGTGGTGGGTGATGGGTGACTGCAGTGTGCGATTCGGTGTGATATTGTTAAAAGAGGAAGATGATCACAACGATGAGTAAGCAGCTTCCTTAGGTCAGCTGTCAGACTCATCCCTCTTGAGCTCCTTCTTCATTCTTTCTGTGCTGGTGAAGATCGTTACCATAGATGTATCAGACTTGATTTGGATGACGTTATTGACTTGCCAAATAACTTTGTAGCGCTTATGGATTTCCTGGCTTTTTTTTTTTTTTTTTGTTAAGGAAGGCAGATGTGGACGAGGATCCAATCGAACCCAGTCATGCTTTAATGGAATTAAATTAAAAGTTTGAATTTAATCAAGCATTTCAAATTGCTCATTGAAATAAAATTTTGTCATATATATATAAGGTTAGTATAGAATCGGATTCAAATATGATATACTCTTTGCTACGTCTGACGTTCATATATTCATACTCAAATCGGATTCGAACTCAAATTCAAATAAAGAAAAAACTATAATATATCCGAAACTGAATTCACAAATCTGAATCCAATCGGAATCTGATTTCTGGATTAACATCTGAATATGAATCCGACTTTTAAATCAAATTAAAACTGCAATGTGATATTTCAAGATACAACTTTCAAAATATATGAACTAGTTATAAAATATTTATTTGAAACTTCCCATCAGTTATTTACTCAACTCTGAATCCGATCGAATGTCATTCTTAAAATTTTTGTTTTATAGCCTCTCTCTAATATATATATATATATATATATATATATATAATGGTATCCGTAACTTTTCAGAGTCACCAAACTATCAAACCAAAGCTATTTGATTTACTATGATGAACGGTTGCAAGAAAAATGTGAAAGGTATCTTTGTAATCTAGCATCAGGCATTTTTTCTCTTTTTTTTTTCAACCATCTATCTATTTCAGATAGACAAGCAAAGTCATCATTCACTCACTCATATATATGTATATATAAAAGTTAAAGTATGTAATTAGAAAACACTTGCCAATTGCCATAACAGTACTAGCAATGGTGCAGTAATAGTTTATGGTGCTTTTAACATGAAACTATAAGATGTTAACTGAAATCCTGATAGTTCAGATCTTAGTCACAAATAATATTTCTGAGTTTTAAACAGCAAAGCTTTTCTCAGGTATAATACGGCGAGCTTGAAAAAACTTGAAAAATACTGTAAATTTTTAAAAATTAAAAAAAAAAACTAAAAATATGTGAAAAGTAAAATAAATGAGAAACTTATAGCACAAATATCAAAAGATAAGTAGATTTGCAACAAATAAAAATAGAAAATGAAAAGAAACTGTTTGGCATAAAAAAATAAAAAAAAAGTGAAAAAAAAATGCATTTTTTTTAGTTTTAAACGGCAGTTTAATTTATTGTGTTATTTCCTAAAAAAAATGTTGGTTTTGTGACACTGGTTCAGATCAAACAAAAGAAACCTCACCAATGCCTATGAACTGGGTCCCAAGGAAGCCATTTTTCATGCATGTGCATGCACATACACACATATATTCATATACACGGATGTAATTAAACAGAACCTGCAGCAACACGGACCACAACCCAGCTTGCAGTGCTGGTCCTCACTCAAGAGTTTCTGCTTCCAAGTTTCATTAGGAACTGACACATCTTACAAGCTTCAGAAATGAGTCCTGCCACTTTCTATCCTTTTATTATCTGCTGTGGACTTGTGAAGAGTAAAAGAATTACAGAGTTCTTACATATGAGTCCTACCACTTTTCATCCTTTTGCTATCTTCTGCAGAGTGATGTTAAATTCAGTACCCACTTGGTCACACCTTGCGATCACCCAAATCTTTTGTTTAATAACTTCCCATTTGATCGGCGCTGGTCAGAGTTTCAGGTTGAAACATTTATCGGGAACTTAGACTTCCTGCAAACTCGAGAATGAGGGGAGATTGGCTTGAAATTTGGAGGGAACGGAGAAATTTAAGACCCAACTGCTCCAATAGGAAGAAATTTGCATGGCCGTGTCGCAGTAAAGCGTTTGCTTTCAATACCACAAGTCAAGGCATGTGCAGCTTGACTTGTCCTTCTGCTTTGCTCTCTGTCGAAGCAAGGGCGACTTCACCTTCTTTCTTTGTTTCTGGCCGCAACGAGACCTACTCCACCTTCAAAGTAATGCTAACGTTGGAACACTCCAGGAGTCTAACTGCCATTAGATTGCCATATAGAAAGTTACGGTGTGCATCTTTTTCTTATACTCTTGGAAAACTATGAGGTTTGTTTGATTATGTATCCCTGAGCTTAGATTCAAGGGTCTGGCCTTCTTTGACACGCACCTTAGATATATGGCTGAAGCAAACTGTGAATTCGACGATCATGATGTTTAAGACGTCAATAGTCCTCAGATCTATGAAATTGAAGTGGGAAAAGGGGGGGTGACTGAAGATTTAGATCCATAGATTTTCATGAAGTAATTAGTGCATCTTGATTTCGGATTCTCATTAGAAATTGGTAAATTCTAAACCATGAAATCTAATATCCCAAGATCTTAAGATGGAATGTAATCAAACACCGCTTAAGATCAGTCATCTGCCCGACTCGAAGCAGTTGGTACCTTGTGATTTATGATTCTATATAAAGAATGTTCATCATATGAAACTTTGTAGAAATATGCAGCGCAACATTTTTTTTTTTTTTTTTTTGAGAAATTAATGAACTTTGGGTCATTTTTTTGCCTGAGAATATGAATTTTTAGGACTTTGGAAAATATTAAAGATGTCTATGCCATCCTTTTTCTCTTGGAATTCTTTTCGAACGTAGTAAAGATTCATATCACAATCGGGTGAGCTGGAAGAGATCTCACCTAACCCCTTTCTCGTTCTCATGTATGATTTTCGTGACCCAGCCTCCTTTCCTCAAAAAAAAAAAAAAGAAGAAGAAGAAGTAAAGAAAAAAAAAAGTCTTCCATAAGGTCTACGACTGTTTTTTTTTTTTTTTTTGTCTGGGAACTGAATGGTCCTCATGACTCTCTCCTGCCATTAGGAGGAACCGATCACTATATGGTCATTTAGAATAGCAGTTTCCCACTGTTCGTTCCATTCATGCATTTCGTTAGTGGGCCAAACCATTTACGTCAGGCCACTTTGTTATATTTAATTGAAGCATTTCTTTAGCTCGATTCAGCATGCGTTTAATCAAATGCATAACTCGATCCGTCAAACGATGGATCTGATCATATGACCTTTTAAGTTAAAGAGTTCAATTTCCGAAATAGCTAAACCCATCTTGTGATAAAGAAATAAAAGACAATAAAGTGTGAGCGCTAGGCTAATTCCACTGAAGGCAGAAGCCCCCACCCCCCTTCTCCTCATCCCTGTAGGATTCAGGATTACTTTGGTGGATCGAGGTAGGCGCCTCGCTATACATTATTTGCATTTAGATGCATTTTCTTTTGTAGCACAGACAGGAGATGGAAACGAAGAACGGCGGCCTACCAATCCCCACACGGGCCATTGTACCAACCTCCTTGTGGATAAATAAAATAAAAGATAATATAGGCAATAGTGCAAAGCTTGACAGCCCATGAAAGCAGCAGCAGCTCATTAATTTCTACTTCCGGTGACAGTGTGGCCGGGCATATGATACGAAGGCTTCAAAATAACGAACTCCACTCCTTTTTGTGGTGCTCCTTTGCAGGAAAAAAAAAAAAACGTCTTGAAACACAAAATTATTTTAGAGAGTTTGTATTCATGTGAATGAAATCATGAATGTTTACAAGAATGGACCCAAGGCACCATCATTGCGGAAGAACCAGTTCATGGTAATTAGATAAAGTTTATTTAAGTTAAAACCGTTAAAACTTCGAAATGTTACGTAATGTTATCAGTTCTTGTCTGTACGTTCAAAGAAAGCAATCAAAGATGTGCATTTATAAGTTTTTTGAAGCATCAGGATTGCAAACTCACTGCCAGGATTTTGAAAAGAAAAGAAATTTCAGAAACTTACTTGGAAAGTGTAAAATTGACAAGTTTTCGTTTGATTACATTGATCCCACTGAAAGACAAAAAAGGAGAACTATTCCCTTCTCAATTGTTAAAAAAGAAAAGGATTCCTTTGTCCACTTAGGTGAAGCTCTTGGCTATGGTGATGCCACCCAACCTTCCAGGCCCATCTCATTCGGCACCCAAATTCATGTTGGCAACAATCTCATTTAACACTCAATTCATGTCCGCCTCAATCTCGTTCAGAATTCACATCGCGTCGCCATCAAAAGAATGTGGCGGTGCCCGGTGGTTGAACACACAACTCTATAGATCATTCTCTCTCTCTCTCTCTCTCTCTCTCTCTCTGAAGGATCAAACTACGAACAAGAAATCTCAAAGATTGATTCAGATCAAAATGAAAGTTAAAACAATCTACAAAGATCTACAGGCATGAATGAAACCATCCAGATTACATGCAATTCATTCACTTAATTAGCCTTGTTACTTAATTCTGCGAGGGGAGGGAGAACCGCGAACACAAGGAGGAAAATGGAGAAGAAAGACGACTGCCCAAGAGACGTTGAAGACGCCTTCTCTGTTTCTCGCTTATTTCCCGGAGCGCCGGATCTCCTGAGCGAGAGCCTCCTCCAGCCAGGCCTCCGCGTCGCTCATGAGCTCCGGGCTGAGCCTGACCATGAGCACGCAGAACTCGCGCTCGTCCAACGCCCCGTCGCCGTCGAGATCCCCCTCCCTCACCATCGCCTCCAGCTCGGCGTCCCCGAGCCCGTCCAGCCCCAGCAGCCCCGCGTTCCTCTTCAGGCTCTCGGCCGTGATCACGCCCCTTGCCGGGTCGGCCAGCAGCCTGAAGCCGTTCACCAGCTCGCCCATGAACTCGTCCGCCAGGAGCTTCTCCGCCATCACGGGCAGAAGGTCCTCGTACTCCTCCTCCTCCTCCTCCGCCGAAGCAGGCCCCATCTCCTCCGTTGCTCCCTTGTTCATAGCTTCCGATTCGAGGCGACGTAGGAAAGCTGGCAGTGCTGATCATTTATACAAACACATTGTGGGCATGGTCCCTGGCCAGCTCTACACCAGTTCAAGCCTCGCCCCTCTAGATTTCGTCTGGTGGTTGCACGACAAACGCCCCGATGCGAATTTATTATCGCCGCTGTCATCTTCTTGATTACGGCGTGGCATCTTAACGTGATTCGATGGGGAAAAAAAGAAGATGACCAAAATGGGCCTCATGAGCTCATCTCAAGAGGCCCCTGGTTCTAACTTGAAGTTGTTTCAAGTTTCTATCAATCAAACTCTATGACTCACCGAAATATGTCATGCATTTATCATTATATAATCAGCTTTTGGAATTTAAAGGGCCCTGCTACTGAAGAATGTACAAAGTTTCAAAAATTTTAAGTTGTGTTTATGTGAGAACCATGTTCTGTGAAAACATGTGTTTGAACCATTTCTTAAAATATGGTTTGTGTGTCCAAAACGATAAAATGTCGTTCCACCTAAGTCATGTTCTTAACATGATAACATTTAAGAGAGTCAACAAACATGTTCCTAACATGACAACATGGAGTCGGCAAACACGCCCTTACGGTGTATTTGATAGCTTCGTATTTGAGATGTGAGATGGATCTAAGATCTCTTTTATGTAGGATTCAAAATGTAAACAAACACTTGATTTTACCATTACAAGGAAAAATCATGGATTTGATATCCTCAGTGAAAACCCTCACGTTTGAGGTTGACAGTGAGAAGGTTTCTAACCTTAGATCCAATAGATCTGATATCCCTAATTATCTCAAATCATCTCTGATGCTATCAAAATGTCCTCTTATGGGCAGTTTGACTACAGTAACATACCGTAAATCTATGCCAAATGGGTAGATTCATGGCGCCCTATAATACATTGTTCCATGAATTTGCTTCATTTTTAAGATAGATTTATTAAACAGTAACATAATGTTACTGTTGCCAAACAGCTCCTTAAAATTTTTGACATATTTTGCCCTTGGTGTGTAACAATTGACAAATTTATCTTCTTTGTTTTTGCAATTTCAAGACAATTTTTTATTACTTTGATACTGGCATTTGGCCTTATCAAATTGTTCCACTTTTTTGTGGGTGGGGGAAGGATTTCTTTGACAAATTCAACCTGAAAAACTTGTTTCGACCACAAGAAAGTGTGGGGATATTTCTCTGCAATAACAGGGCATGGGTGAATTCTTGAATTGAAGAAAGAAACGCAACTTACTTTCACATTCTTACATTTCGTCGCAACCGAGCATGGCAAAAACTCTTTCCTCTTTTATTTATGTTTTCTTATATGTATTTGGTATAGCTTTTTGAGAAAACCTAAGACTCCAGAACTCTTTCCTTGATAGCATATTGGAAAAAAAATCTTCTTTTTCTCTCTTCAAACACACTTCCTACCCGTCTTTGTTAATCTTTTCCAATTTGGTCCTCTCTCACTGTAATATATATATATATATACGAGAGAGAGAGAGAGAGAGTCTGTGGAGTGTTAGAATGTGTACAGGATCAAGACTTCTTTGCAGAAAATGCTGAACATTCTTCTTTATTCAATTACTATCGTGATTAATTATTGTGCGACGGAATTGAATACGTTTTTCTGCTAAGTTGCACGTCTTTTTGGCAGGCTTTTTTATATTCAATCGATGGTCAATGGATTAACAACGTGGATTCACCGATTCGATGTGCCAAATCGAAGCATTAATGGAGACGTCGGCAACCTCAACTGCTCAGCACTCAATGTGAAATTCTACAGTTTGAAAAATTGCAAGTGCGCGCGGTGAGATTGAACTTCTTGTTGATACGATGGTGATGCTGCGATGACGCAGATGTCCCTGTTGCACAAACTTCTGTGCAATTTTTGTTTCAGAAATGAGCTTCAATTCGTTTTCTTATCATATCTTTTTAGAAATTTAACCATACTAATGAGATAACTTGATGTCCAGAACCAGTCAGATAAGAACATGAGATCCCACGAGTCACAAAGATCAACTGCGACAGATCTATAAAAACTATAAATATTTATTAAACAGCGCTCCAATGAAAAGTTTCTGGGCTTTGAGCTACAAAAATCACATCTCCTTTCTTAGAAGGTTTAGAACATTCAGGAGTCTACAACATCCTCTGCACAAAAATCATAGATTTCAATCTAATCAAGTTTCTGAAGGCCATTAAATCTTACCTGCCCATTTTCTAAGAAAGGATTTTCTGGATCTGGATTAGACTTTTAGTCTCTGCTTGGAAAAAGGGCAATGGACTGAGAATAAACTTCAAAAAATCAACATACAGAAATTCAACTTCAACATTGTTTATGCAATTGGACTGCACCTGATCCATGCTCTAGAAGACGTCAAAAGGCGAAATTTTTTTCGCAAATGCGAGGGCAATACAGGAATTTGGGGTCACGGCCATGCAGCTTCCAGGAAGGAGAGGAATTGGCGTTTAATGGTGGAAATAAGGTGAATGAAGGTGACTTGTGGGGGAAGGTCAAGTTGTTCTTGCTTTTGGTTTTGTTAGGCCACCCCCACTTTCCTGGTGCCTTCCTCCTTCTTCCCTTCATTGACATTCATATCTTTACAATAATGCTGCACTATTCTATAGTACCCGTTTCGTATCGGCAGCTTGGTACCGGCTTTATTGTTTTTTAGAAAACTCGAGTTTGATTCGAAACCACAAATAACATCTCAGAGTTTTAAACAGCGAGGTTTTTTTCAGGTATAATATGGTGACCTTGAAAAAAACAAGAAAAATATGGTGATTTTTTTTAAATTTTAAAAAAATTAAAAATAAAAAAAAATAAAATAAGTAGGAAACTAATAACACAAACATCAAAAGATAAGTAGATTTGTAATAAATAAAAAATAAAAATAAATTGTTTGGCATTAAAAAAACTAAAAAAAGTGAAAAAAAACACATTCTTTTTTAACTTAAAAAAAACGTATTTTTTAAAGTTTTAAACCGTCATTTAATTTATCACGTATTAAAAAATGTACTTTTTAAACTTTTCTAAGGCTTGTCAACAAACTCGAATTTGGCATAAAAAAATGCATTTTCTACGACTATGCGACAAACTTGACTTGAACTCCACCTTCAAATGTCGGCCGATACGTATAGCAGCTGCAGCATCGGTTATGTCAATTTTATATCAATTGTTTCAATAAAATAACGATAATAATAATAATACTGATAAACTGATCTTTCAAGTGTTCAAATAGAAAAGCATTTAAAAAAGACTGGCAGATCAACGGAAAAAAAAAAAGACTCGCATTAATTTTGGTGCTAATGTTGACAAAATTTTATTGGGGATGTGGTTGGTCGCCTAGTCTTTATTGCATAGTTTTCTTGTTTATCAAACAGTAGATAATCGTATTAGTGTACTTAATTTTCACAATAAATATATTCTAATTTTTTTTTTAAATACCGCCTTTGGTGAAAACGTTAAAGCGAGCTTTTAATATTGTCACCACAGGACTTTCAGTTTGCTTTTATTAAAATATATAAATGAGGACAATAGTTCTTGCACAAAAAGCTCAATGAAAATGTGTGGATTTGGAAAAGTTGCCTCTAGAATGTCAACAGTGAGTTGCCGATGGCAGCACACACAAATTTATTTATAAATAGAGGTATATAAAAAATTGCATATAGATGTGTCCAATTCAGTGTAGCAAGGATCTCTCTCACTATATGTATAGAAAAATTGGTAGGTTGAAACCTTTAGTTAACTTTCTCAATCTTCGAATTTTTTCGTATTGACTGTTGAGAGAGAAAAAAAGAGAAAGGTTTTTTAAGAGTTTAGGACCTGAAGATCTGACACCTACTAATCTCTCACTCTCTCTCTTTTGGCAATCTAACCTTATACATATAATCTTAGAAGTGGTTTGGTTTGAAACATATATTAGGTTAGTTATTTTTTGCTTTAATAATGTTTTTCATAAAAAAATGAACAGCCCCTATAACATCTAAATTTTGATATTAGATAGTTCAATTTTTTGACAAAGATAACTTAAACTAAAACATGATTTGTATTAAATTAGTAGTTATAAACGCATTAGGCAGCTTACATTTTGTTTAAAACACTTTTTATGGTTTTTATCCCATACCAAAACAATCTGGTTTTTACTAATCATTCACACACACACATATATATAGACACACATTGGGTTTGGTTTTCACCAATCCAACTATATATATGTATCCAAAATTTGAAACTTAGGTATGTTTGATGGATTGGAAACTTGGAATTGAAAAAATATTCTTGAAAATAAGTTTCTTGGAATAAAGGAATTGAAAAAATCTTTCCGATTCTCATTTTGATGTGTGTGTGATGCCTTCTTAGTTTGATGGAATCGAAATATATTTCCAAGTGAAAAAGGCGAGTGAGGGAGGAAGAAGGGAGGTGCAAAAAGAAGGGAGCGAGGAAATGGAGAAAGGAGGAAGCGAGGGAGGAAGAAGGGAGGCAGAGGAAAAAGGGAGCAAGGGAGGTGCAAAAAGAAGGCGAGCGAGGGAGGAAGAAGGCGAGCGAGGGAGGCAGCAGATGTAACGGTCAAAAAAAAAAAACCGAAAAAATTTTTTCAGCTCTCAACTGAAAATTTTTTTCCGAAAATATATTTTCGTTTCCAGAATTAAGTATATCATGCACAGAAAAGCACAACAATAATGCAGAAGGACCCACTAGCGATAGAATATATGAAAGTCCTTTTGGGTTCTCAAGAGACTCCAGCTGAAGAACAAAGAACAATTTCCTAGACCTTAGGCTTATATTCTTGCCTTTGTGCGGCCATTGCAGGCCTCACATCAAGCAATGTAAGTAGCGTCCAAACGTCTCCATGATGATAAAATTATGTTTCTAAATTGCGAGCATATTCATACTTGGATTCCTCTATATCTGGTCAATTTGCAATAACAAATTGCAGAGACTGCACCACTTGGATAGCTGAATAAGGCCGCAACCGCGAATTGTGCTCATGCCAAGGTGGCTCCACCACTGATGGAGACTCGCATATAAAAACTCTATATTTAGGGGTAGAGCCAGAAATTTTTCTTTGAATTGTATTTTTAGAGATTGTACAACGGCCGAACAATTTTTTTTTTTTAGAATTTCTGTATTAACATTTTTTAAAATTATAAGCATAATTTTATTTTCCAAAATCTGAGGAGGAGCCATGGCCCCTGCCGGACCCCCCTCCGTCCGCCCCTCAGAACCTTACAGCTGGATAGGCTGTTCGCTTTTATGCAACTCAAACTTGTCTGTGTAAGCTTAAGTCGAACTCGACTCGTTTAATATTTAATATTTGCATTTTGATATCTTTGATACTCGGTTTGATACTCGGTCAGCCCAAGTATCAAATAACCAGCCCAAGCTCAGCCCATGTATCCATTAGGTACCAGGCCCGTTGCCCGCCCTTATCGAAGAAAGATAGGTAGGTCCAAATCCAACTTGCATGAGAGAAGTTTACTATCCACTGATGATGAATTGAGGAGCTGAAAAAGATTCATTTGGTGTTTCTTTTGTAAGTGACAAACCAATTCAAGTGACACCCACATCCCTATAAACTTGTGTATCCTTGTGACTAGGATCATTGAAGTAATGACAGAAGCTATTCAGTTTCTGCACATGAAAGTGTTTCCAGCCACAGTTATACCTGTATCTGGCGGCCAAGTGATGAAGGAAAGCTGCCATCATCACCCTGCTGAAGTCTGCACATGAAATTTGAGAGCAAAATCTGTGACTGTAATCTGCCATCTAACAATTTGCTCCAAATAGTTGCACTAAAAAAGGCACCCTGACTACTTCTAAGGTTTACCTCCCATCTTGATGGTTCAAAGGAAAATAGATCAGGAAACAAATCAGGATTCATGTGCACTGAAATTGTGGACACAGCTGCAGTCCAATCTTTGGGAATCGTGTGTCCTGCATCAAACAGGTCATTGAAGCCATGGAAGACTGATCTGTCCTGCAGAAAACCATATCTTTTGTAATATATACCTTTTGTGGTGTTATCTGCCAAAGATTTTCTGAATATAACAGGTGCAATGTTGCCCAATCTAAGTGTCTCCTTTATCACCTGAAATTGTTGTAATGGTGTAAGAAAAGTGTTTATATGAATGAGGTGCTCGAATATAGAAGATCTCTTGAATTTGCAGTGGCCAGGACGCACAGCCAATGTGAGAAAGTTCTTTGCATTTCCTTAATACAAACAAGAGGGAAGAGAGTTCCACCAGACTGTGAGTCGAGATTAACTTTCACTATGACAATATAGTACCTGGGAAGTGTAAGTCATGGATTTATATTCCTTCCAAGAAATCCCCATTTGCTCGTCATTCCTTCTACTGAGAATTTTGTGATGTTGCTTCTGATTGACACACACAAAAACTTGCGAGCTGTTAACGGAAGTGAACTGGAAACCAACAAAATCAGTTTGTTTGATGCCTTCAGTTTTAAGTCCTTTCTGAGTGAGGCTTTCATGTTATAATTTGACTTACTGTTAATTCCTCCAGCACCTCAGGATGGTCTGCGAGAGCTTCGTTCATGCAGAAGGTTATTGACTGAGTTGTGGTCTCAAAGCTTGCAAAGAGAAGAACAAAAAGGAGGTCAAGTGAAATGGCCTTTGTCAAGGTTGATCCTTCCTTGTTCAACTCCTTTACAAGGAGATCAATGAGGTCTTTTTGCTCTTCCCTCGGCTGATCAAGCCCCTGTTCCACCATACTCTTCAAGGTTTGCATCACCTTCTTCCGACCCTATCCAAGATATACAAGTGGTGATCAGAAGCCAGGGCTCCCTGAAGTTTCCATCTATTTTTTACTTAAATTTGGTAGAATGGATTAGATATAATGCATTTGTGCAGTTTTTGTGAAATTGTATTGCAGAAGCAAATTTGGTAAGTTGGTTTTCACGAGTCTGAGCATATAAAAGTGAATTACACGATTAAAAAACTAGGAATGCATAGATGGACTAGATTGATTGGATGCCAAAATAAGATTTTATAGCTTAGAGAAATTCAAAAGTTTTAGATTGTTGAAACTTCAGTCCTCTCATCACATATTTAGACAACATTTAGATATTAATGCAGGTACTCATGTTTTGCTAAAACAGTATGCTTACATAAATCAATAACTGTACTTCCTATAATACCGCCACCATGGTTTGAACAGACTTTAGAATATACAATCCACAAATTGCCCTCCCACTTTATCATTTCAAAACATCATGCTAGTTTAAGAAAATAATTGACCTGTTCATAAATTGTTTCCTTTAACTTTACAGTTACAAATATTTTGCTAGATACTCATTCAACTTATAAATCATGATTTTCCCTTTCCGTCATGCATCCTGCCCTCAATTCAAGGTCTGAGTCTGATCATCTATATGTATACCCACTCCACATACACATTTTAATCATATTTTGAGATCCATATCTAAAAAGAATGCCATGGAGTTAATTGACCAGCAATCCAAACTAAAAGTTAAACAATCAATTCAATCAAAATGTATGGAAAATGACGTCACGGTCTGATGCCATACCTTCATACATAGGTAATATGCAGTGACAGGAATATTGAATGGAAATGAGAATAACCTATGCATGAAATCATGAAAATGCTTTTTCAGGTTTTTGGGTATCTTCAGACGGGTCATAACTTATCAACTTCTTCATATGAGAATCTTCATATCAGAAGGAAATAGGATACGAGTTACAGAAGTTTTTTTCAATTTTTTTCTTTTTCATTCTACTTTTCAGGAGACGGTCTTTGTAGAGGTGCAGGTAGCTTGCCAAGCCCGCCAGGTTGAGGTCGGAGCCATTCTTTACCAAGTCCAACCTGGTCGGATCTGATATATATTAGTTGTGGATTTAGAACCAGATCGACTTGGTTGTCTGAAACCAAAAGTTAATCGATCTGGGTCCAACTAGAGTAAAGGTGTTCGACTCATGTGAAGGTGCGTGCAGTTCAGATCTGGGGCTGTTTGTAACTGGATCCTGTTTTCTTTACCAAACGCCATATGGACCCAAATTCGGATCAGTACCACCCATTGACATGTCACTAAAAATTGCCTTCCTTCATAGGCCCAATAAAATTGTTCATTTATTAATTGAAATTTCTTAACAGTTTCTAGATGCCCCTTAAAATTTTTGGATTATATAACTAGTACCCTTTAGTTAAAATTTTGTGGCTTTTCGGCCCTGGTTTCAGATACGAATCAGACCGGTATTGGTTTGGAGTTTAAGCAACCAAACCAGACGGAGATTGACAAGGTTCCAACTGTAAATCTTGGACTACGCCTCTTTGATCTGGATTAGATTTTTAAAATTCAGGACAGATCCGAGTTCAATCCAATTTAGGGGAGATCTAATTTGGACGAATATGGCAAAAAGTAAATCCAGATTAGGTCCAAATCGTTTCTGTCCTTAGAAGAGGACAGCTGGATTACACGACGTAAAATCATGAATCTGGTGGCAAAGAACTTGATCTAGAAGCTGTAAATATAATTTCATGAAACCAAAGATTTTATGACCGAATTAAATTCAAGCTTCAAATCCGCATTCTACTCTTTTACAATCACGAAGTATCTACTCTAATATGAGAAAAGAGAAAGTTTAATATATATGAAAGGGGAGCTGAGAGGGCGAGAGGCTTTCATGCGCAGGCAAGAAGGAGGCGACCAAGGGAGGCAGCAGCAGCCGGAGGGAGGCGACCAAGGGAGGCAGCAGCAGCCGGAGGGAGGCGACTAAGGGAGGCAGCAGCAGCGGGAGGGAGGCTCTCCTCTTTATTATCACAAAAATACCTCTTTACGTTCAATACGTTTCACCTCTTGCCATGAAACCTGTGAAACAGAACATTATCTTTCAAACAGTTTCGACGATCAAACAACCTCAACCTCTGAAAGAAAACATTGTGATTTGTTGGTGCGAGAAAAAGAAAGTTTACAGATTCATTCGCCTCTTTGAGTTCACTAGCGGGCAGTTCCGCCCATGAGAGGAGACTGGCGGAAATGCGGCTTCGTCAATCTCAGGGAGCAGAGATTGCTTCAGATTTTCGGGGCCAAAGAGGGTCATGACTCATGACGAGGCTCTTGAGATACTTGAAAAGGAAGCCATGGAGTTCACCGATGCCATGTTTGCCGAAGATCTCCTTGAGCGACTCAGGATAAGAGATCTGAAAGCATCGACCTTCCTGACCGAAGATGAAATTGTTGAAGTCCATTTCTGTTGGAAGATTATAGGCTTCCCTGCCAAGTTGGTCTTCAAAACCGGGCCATACCTGCAACAGGTTTTTTAGATTTCCTGTAAGTAGAAAAGAAGTAGAGAAACCAAAAAATAATTGCTGTGGTTCCGTGTAAGGCAACTGCCCACACAAGTCCATGCATAGCTCCCCTAGTGGTCGGAGAGCATATGATACGTGGTTACCTTCTTGTTCAGTTTATAATGTGAGTGTGAATGTGAGTGTGAATGTGAGGAAGTCGGAAGAAGCATTGGTGGTGAAGAACTGGAAGGTTTCGCCGAGCAGAGGGAGTCAATCCCGTAACTAATACATATCAACACCAATGATATACCATGCATGCTGTGAACGCCCACATCTTTAGAGAGAGGATGAGAGACTGTAACCTAGAGAGAGGATGAGAGACTGTAACCTAGAGAGAGGATGAGAGACTGTAACCATAGTCCATAGGAGATGGGTGCAAGTCGATGGGCAACGGCTGTCCTTGTACAGAAGAGACAATGGGAGTGTCAGCGGGTCGGAAGCCATTAGGAATAAGCACTCCAGGTACGAATCCAATTTGGATGTGTAGATAGTGGTTCCAGATCTGGATATTATCAGATCCTTCATGCGAATGACCAGCTACATATAAGCAGGTGTAGGCAGTTGCCCACCAAAAACTTTATATTTTCATATTGATGCATTAAAAGATTTACTCATTTATATACTAAGGTGCAAGGGTTTTTTAGCTAGGCCTCTTAGGTCAAATTACTTGGCTCCGCTGCTGCCCAAGTGCCGTCCGTTAAAACCATAAGAACTAATCAAATCATACCTGCCCATAGCCAAATGTATCTATTAGTCAGTCCTTGCTGAATGGGCCTGGATGCTAATGGGTTATTTGGCAGGGGGAACACTGCGATGAGTGTCTCATGATTTACCCTAAAGATTAACAAATTCAAGAAATGCTAAAACTAGTGTTTCATAAACATACTCCAACTTTTTAGGCAAATTTATCGGACACCAAATGACCCATAAAGTCGGATTTAATTGTTTTGTAGCATCGAAACTTGAGCTCATTCACGATCAAAGGTGTAGAAACATGGTCGAAAGAAAAAAATCTCTATTTGATTGGGCTTCTTCCTATACATTTGAATTCCATTGGACCCAGAAATGATACATTGTAATAATCTTTTTGGTCTCCCAATATCAATAGATTGATTGTTTCGCTCCCGTATCTTATAAAAGGAAAAAGATATCTAAGATTTGTTTCATGGATTCGAAAGGGAGTACTTGGATCCTCCCAATAATTAAAAAGTGTATCATGTCTGAATCTAACTGGGGTTCACGGTGTCCCCAATAGATGCATGCTGAATATAGTGGTGTATTGATCTTTTCATGAGGTGGTGGTTTGAACTAAGTCTTGGTGAATTGATTTATAGGTTCATTAATCATATCCAACTGCTTTATGTTGTAATAACTGAGTGGCCTTTCCTATTGCTACCAATCAATTATCATGCTCATACAAAACTTATAGAGGTTGGCTACTATCTTGAGCATGATATATAAATTTGATATTATCGGAACCTCTTATGGACCTTTAAGTAGGGTGAACACGAGCCCAGTTGGGCCCGACTTTAGTCAACTCGAACTCAGTTTGACTAATGAAACCTCGAGAATGGCTCGACTCGACAATTACATGTTGAGCTCAAGCTCAACTGGAATAAGGCTAGACAAACTCATTTCAATAGAATTGATATTCATCGTTACGTGTTGAGTTCGAGCTCGACTCGATTAAGGTTTGATAAACTCGTAAACTTTTTTTAATATATCGACTTGATTAAGGCTCAACAAACTCTATTAAGGCTTGAGTTCGACTCGGCAGTTACATGTTGAGCTTGAATTCAACTCGATTATTTGAACGAGTCGACTCATGAATTCGAGCTCGACTCATTAAGCAAATGACTTGGTTCGAACTCGTTCACGAGCTAAGCTTTAACGAGTCGAGCTCGAGTAACTCAACTCGATGTTCACCCCTACCTTTAAGCGGCCATTTGGAGTTAGAAATACTTTGTGAGTGTTTCATAAATCTACCTCAAAATTATAATAGAATCATGAAACACGTGATAAGTGTTTTATGAGTCCAGATTCACGAAACGCGCACATATTGTTCTCAATGCCATACAACCCATAAAGTTCCAACTTGCTTACTTATTTACTAAAGTGATTTGGCACGAACAATTTCTACGGTCAAACCCAAATTGGGCACCGAAGATTTTCACACTCCATTTGAAGGCTAGGGAAGCAAAACACTGGGCTTGATAAACAAATGATAAGGCAGTGGCGACAGTTAATTAATTGTGAAGCAAATAGCAGGACTAGGTTATTGATTTAGATTATAACCCTAAGATCAAGGACCGTATTTTGTAAGTCATCCTTCTCGTTATAAATATGACACCATCTCTCAAAATGAAAACATGAAAAATAACATAGAGATATAAATGAAAACATGAAAAATAACATGGAGATATATGCAAAGAAGTTCATGGTTCACTGCTAGAAAGAACATCTTTAAAGAGGGATGAAGCGTGATCAGTAAAAGTTTTACTTGCTGCAATTTGTGGCATGGCTTGAAGAAAAACGCTAACGAAGGTCGTGCCACTGATCATTTGGTGACGGAAGGCGCAAATGTCAATGAAGAGACGTTCAGAAATACTCCAGGAAGACGTCACAGAAGGTAGACCAGACTAGAACGAGCACCAGTGGCGTAGTATTCATGTCAATGAATGGTCGTCAACAATGGTGCAAAAGAACGTCAGCCTTTGTCAACGGTGACACGCTTCTCATGTCAAAAGGGACTATATGGTCTCATAAACCGTCATTGACATGACGTTGGCGTCAGTGATTCATCACAGTAGCGCGCTATCTGTGCCAATGAGATGAAAACGTTAGTTTTGTATAGCTTTTAGTGACGTGAGAGAATGCATTACTGGCAATCTGGATTTTTTAGTGACTCAACATGTTGAGTCAATGATGATTGATCATTGTTTTTTAAAACAATGATCAATCCCTGCTACCAAACAAACCCTGTTTGAAAACATGAAAAAAAATGTACATTAACCACTGGAATAATCGACTTCAAATAAGTGGGGCTCTATGCTATCTGCATCCCAAAGAAAGCAAAAGGAGAAACAAATTAATACCAACATAATACTAAAGACGATAAACATTAAAGAATGATAGTAACAACTCTATCATGGCGACAAAGAAAATGTGACAGATTTCAACAAACAGAAAGAAGAATTGGAGCGAGAAGACAGGAAATTACTGGAAGAGCGGCTGTACAAATCAAGCGGCCGCCTTTGCTGCTACACAAGAAGCCAATCAAAGGAACAGACAAATCATGAGAGATAAAGAGACAGGGAGAGAGATAAAGGTTCTATTTCCTGGATGTAGATAGTTGTTTCTCTTCTTGCTGTAAAGTGCAAACTTCACACTTCTTTTATATATTTTTCTGTAGATGGTTATCATTAATTTAATAAAAATTAGTAACTAGATCGATAATAAGTACAAGGCTTTGTTATCAAAAAATTGATGGAAATTTTGAAAAATGACAGAAAATCATGGAATATCATGTTGGTGCGTATAGTTAGTTTTTGGCAAGCATTCTTACAAAAATTTGTTCGGGACGTGATTGGCTGGTTCTTGTCCAAAACAAGGTGCTCTCAAAGAGTCATTATTAGAATATAGAAAATACAAGGAAGTCAGGTTTTCCTAAAACTGATTGTAAATGTATTGTCTCCTTGCTCACGAGTTTACTGCCGATCAAATCGGACTCCATCATCTACATTGTCATGAGTATCTTTGTTCTCTTCTTTGGATCTCATCTCATTGTTCTGGTTGATCTGAAAAGTTACCATAGATGTTATGTATATGGTTAATTTATTCAATAAAATATCGTTTGTCAAATCAACACGACATAACACGTACATGCACGAGAATCTTTCTGATAGCAAAGATTGACAGTAAAACAACAAGAATTGCATCCAACAAATATGCTCACTGATGTGAACAGTATCGTGTTCACATATTTATTGGTGCTGTTCTTTTGTCATTTCTATAAAGTTCTTGTGGTGATAAGTAGGAATTGTTTGGCGAATAGAACAATTTATCAGTATTTCATGAATCTGTTTCAAAGATTGATGTAAACTCATTAGCACCTAATTCTAATGTTTTATAAATTTGCCTCAATTTTTAGGGTATATTCATGTAAAACTTACTTAGTGTTTTAATTGTCAAACAACCTTATAATGTATCTTTTTGGTCATTTGGTAGGAAGAACACTGAGTGAGTATCTAATGAATCAGCACCAAATATTCAAGTAGGTTTATGGAAGAATAGAGTTATTGTTCTTAATGTTTAGGACAGATTCATTGAACACTCTCTCAGTGTCTTTCCTGCCAAACGACCTCATAACGCCATGTGAGATTAACTACTTGTGAATGTAGGGTATAATGATATCTTTCATTCAAACCACATATATAAATACCTGCTGGTTTATTCTAATTCTTTTGGAGGCCATAGGATCTAGTTTCTGAACATATAGAAGTCGTGAGACAAGAGTGATTTTTGTGTACGAATGTGTACATTACACTCCTGAAATGTGGTGTGCAAGGTCCATCTTGGTAGATCAAGTTGTGTGCACCCACGGCAACAAACATACAACCATCAAAAAACGAGAAAGTGTTGGAGCATTTTAAATTTTTTTTTATCAAGATGTGTACTTTTTAGTCTTTTTACTTTTTATAATTTCCTTTTTATATGGTCATTACATGCAAGAAGGTGCATATAACCAGTTTCGCATTCTTGAAGGCATTGAAAGAAGCTCCTAATTGAGCAATTTCATGTGTTTGCTAATTATTTGCTCTTCATTTAAAAAGCCGCTGTTACTTCTGCAGAAAAAAGATTAAAAAAAAAAAGTGTCATTAGGCTCAAGATCCAAACATATCGTGAACGACTTTAGTGTGTTCTGGAACACATTGTAGTCAATTTCATGTTCATGCTCAAACATGGTCAAGATTCTGCTTGGTGTTGTACTTGTTTTTACCTTATTTTCTTTTTATTATGGGATTATATTGACAGCTTTCTTGATTTTTTTTTATTTTTTTCTACTTTACAAATTTTTTTTTTTTTGAGAACTAGCGATTTAAGCGGTATCGATTGAGATAGATCAGGTAAACGCGTGGACAAGCCCATATATATGATTTAGCTCAATACAACCACAAAATGAATTGTTCAATTTTTTAGCAAGGTGCAGAATGTTAATGTCAAATATTCAATATGATTTTACAAAATCTATTTTAGTTCATCTAAGTGATTTCATCTTTTTGGTCAATTCAAGGGAAATTTATGATTACTGCTTAGTGTCAGCACTGAATATGAAAAAAGAATATCTAAACAGATTAAATTTATATGTTTGCAGTTTGCAGAAGGAAGGAACCATGGAAAGGTGTCAGATTCTCCTCATACATGTTCGCTGAGGTGTCTTACAATCTCTGGATATCATTGAGACAAAATTTGGTATGAAGTTGAGATGTTATCCAGCTGCATAAAAATACAATTACGGATTAAAAAGACAAATCTAACCTTCCACCCAGTTTTTGCAACACTTGAATGAAAACCAGGTTTTCACTAAATTGAGTTTTTTTTGGAACCCAGTTTCGTGCCTTCTCAAACGCCTACTAAAGGACGGCATTTTACCTCTACACGTCTTTTTTTAGACCCCAGGGGTCTACAAAATTGAGAATTAGGTGAGGAAAGTGCCAACATAATAAAATTATAATAATAATAATAATAACAACAGCAATAATAATAGAGTAAGTTATATGTAAAATATGGTTCCTTAATCTCTTTCTCTATTTTTCTTGTTTATTTGATATATTTAATAATATTCAGTTTCAGCGACGTGGATTTTGGTCAGGCAGCCGTCGCCGCCAATTCTGGAAAGAGAAACTCTTCTCTCGGAGACTCGGACGAGTCATCAAAACGCTCTTGGCAGCAATCCGCGGTTGTCTTCGACAATCGCCATTGAACAATCAGGTCGGTGTCTTCCTCGTCTGATGATTTTACTTGAGTTTTTTTTTTAGTTCCTTTGTTTAACTTTTTTTTACATTGCATTAGAAAACTCTCTCTCTGTCTCTCTCTCTCTCTCTCTCTCTCTCTCAAAATGGATGCCGCAATTCGGTGTTTGCGTTGCTGAACTTTTTCCCCTTGTCCTCTGTAGTTTTGGTGTCTATTTAGTAAGAAAATCTACAGTAACCCGACTCTTTGATCTTGAAATTGGAGTTCCCAAATGTATAAATTCTTGATGGGTCGCGTGCAATTCGGTGTTTCTAACTGAAATACGAAGGCGATCCCCATTGGTTCTCAGTTTTGCATCTTCTTCCTTTGGTTTGAGTTCTTTCCTTGCCGATGAGGTTTCTTCCTGGATAAGGTATTGGGGCTTTCGATACAAAGGGACAGCTTGGTGTGGCCGAATTTCTAGAGATATCTTGTGTTCGAGTAATTCCTTGTTTTGACTTTCCCTTGTTTCTTACTGTTCCTGCTAAGCTGTCTTTATCAGGATTACCTAATAAGAGGATTTTCTACCATATCTCTTCGGTGAAGGTTGTGCGGAAGTTATGCGCCTGGTGCATCTTCTTGATGAATAGAGATATTTGGGCACTGTGATGGAAGAAACTGGGGGTGGGTGTTACGCCAGTGAAATGATTTATAAATGTCTGTATTTTAGCAATAACCTGAGATATGATGTTCCGCTTGTTGTTGCCACCTTGAAATTATTATAAATTTATGTTTTCTTAAGCGATAACCTGAGTTGTGATGTTCTGTTTGTTTGTTGGCATCTAGCAACTTTGCATTCTTTGGCAGGTTTGATCTAATTGCTGATTTTATTCAGGGTCGAAATATGTGTTATGAACTGCTTGGCGTCTTTTCATAATATGAATCTTTTGCGATTAGTATAGCGTCAAGTAAACACGACACATGAAACTTAGGAAGAAATTATCGTGTCTGCTTGCTGTAATTAAAGATGAACTTCCTATTTTCTAGCTCATATGCTTTAGGCCAGGTTATTTATTAACGTCAAATGGTTGATGGATAAGAATAAAGCTCCTGATCTACGTCGTTTTTTTGTTTTATTATTTTATAAACTTGTTCGGTTTTGATGCCTTCTAAGCATGGTGTTTATTCTTTACACTCTGCTTATTTTTATTTTTAGTGCTGATGTTTTGGTTTCAGTATTCCTTCGGACATGGATTTGTTCTTGAATGGAAGTTAGCATGCTTGTCATGACTAAGTTTTAAACTTGTTTGGTTTCAATTTTACTTGATGATGTAGTGATCTTACAGAGTGAAGTAGCATCTGTTGAGCTGTACAAGACAGAACTGATGGTTGAATCGGATGGACCACGACTATATAGTTGCTGCAATTGTCGGAATAATGTCTCTCTTCACGACGATATCATATCGAAGGCATTTCAGGTGACTGCTTTTAGCCATTGCAGACTTTTTTGTGTCTTAGCATCTGACTTGTTTTTGGGGATCCCTCATAATGACCTGCAACAGATTTCTCTTAGTTTACTTAGAAATTCTCTTCCTAGCTGCTTGCATTCTGTTTTGCTGAATTCAACTCAGCTACCAATTTTCCTCCAAATTTGCACTTTCATTCTATTTTCACCATAGTGTATTAATCGTGTCTGTAATCTGTCTAGGGAAGACATGGCAGAGCATTCCTCTTTGCTCATGCAATGAATGTAGTTTTAGGGCCAAAAGAGAATCGGCAGCTGATGACCGGTTTGCACACAGTTGCTGATGTTCATTGCTGTGAATGTCGGGAGATCTTGGGATGGAAGTATGTAAGGGCTTATGAAGAAACACAAAAGTACAAAGAAGGAAAATACATATTGGAAAAGTTAAAGATTGTCAAGGAAAACTGGTAGCTCTTTCTGTTCTGCTTTGTGCTGATGTCTGCGACTTCTTTGGTGGTGCATCCAGATGTTCATCATGTACAGAAATCTTGATAGATGAAAATATTCAGCCATTGCTGATTGTGTATCCTCTGTTGCTGCAGCCGGTGGTCTGTGTTCTGGATTCAAACTGCTATCTGTTTTATTCTTATTAGTCTTGTTCATTCATAAAGTCAACTGTATATAAGTGGAAGTTCCAAAACGAAGGATTTCTGTTGACAGTTCATCCTTCACTGAACTGGACATGAATTCAATGTGAACAGTGTGTACCTTCTTACATGGTGCTTGCATATCTGAGAAAATGGTTTTAGATGTTTGTTATCGTTGCAGTCCACTTTATGATTCCCTCCTACTCTTGACTTGGAAATAAGCGAAGTGAAAGTCTTCTTGGAGACAACCGGTAAGTGTGAAATTATAGAGACAAGAATAGCGTGGAGCCCGTGCAAGGATGACACATAAATGACTAAGTGAAATTCTTGCAAAGACAAGTTACGTATTGAGGGGAGGCATAATTGCCATGCATGAAAATTCAGTGGTGTTTTGATGATGACCGCACAAGTTGTCTGTGGAGAAATGTAAGTGGCAATGTAGAGGCATTCTTTAACAAAATTGAAAATGCTAGAATGCCTGCAGGACAACCAGATCTTTGTTCTCTGTAAAGTACTTGGTGTTTGAATGTCTATGGAATGTTTACGTACTTTTTGAGGTATTGAGATCTGGTCACTGCTTGGACAATACATCTGTTGTGCCAATTGAAATCCATGGCGGCCTTATCTCTATTGACCTCGTGGGTATACTGGTAAGCTTTAAGGCAAAAATCACAGCTTAGTGACTAAATACCGGCAAACGATCGGATAAACTCGTGGGCAGTGGCAGTAGAGTGTTTATCCTATCAATCTTATGTAACTCTGCAGGTAAATCAAATGAGAGGTGGTTATTACCAGTGTATGGACAGACATAAATCGGATTTGAATACAGTACAAGCGTCATTTTCAAGGTTGAAAAGACCGTCAGCAATCTCATTAGTTTGAGATGGGTCATTAAGATCGACCATTGAGTCACGCAAGCCCGCAAGTTGTCGTGGGGTCTTCAAAAATTGGTAGCCATCAAAATGGGATAACGTGGTGAGCACGATTCAAAGTGCCTTCTTATCAAATCATGTTGATCACTTTATGATTTTGACTAAAATAAGTGAAGTTAAAAAGCCCATTATCCCATGGTCGGTAAAGCGGTTCATTTCAAAGGGATTTGGGTTACAAATTCTGCGATCGCTGTTATGATCTAGCCATGCAACCGCGCCCGCCCGCGAGGATCGAGTGAAATTTCACGCAAAAAAAAGTCGGCCCTGCCAGGGCCGACTTTTTTTCGGGTGAAAGTTCACCCGTCGTGGCCCTTACCCATCGACGACTTGCAAGGGCCGAAGCGGAGGGGACGAGTGAAATTGGAAGAGGGGGAATGGGAGGACGCAGAGGGGGAAGGGAGTAGCGGAGGGGGAAGCGACGACGGGTAAGGGAGAAGCGGAGGGGAGAAGAGGGGGAAGGGAGAAGCGGAGGGGGAAGAGGGAGAAGGGAGAAGAGGGGGAAGGGAGGAGCAGAGGGGGAAGGGGGCTGTCCACCGGACTACGCAGAGGGGGAACTGTCAGGGGGAAGGGAGAAGCAGAGCGGGAAGGTTGGAGAGGGAAAGAAGAGAAATAAGGAATAAGGGAGACCGTGAGACCGTGATCTCTTGCAGTCATGGCCGTGGTAGAGAACGCCGGCGTGGACTTGGGGCGTTTGATTGTCATTGGCTGGCCGGAATTTTGGTGACAAAGTGTTTTTTCAGATTTCAACAGTCACTTAGAAAGTCTCTCATTCATTTTACCATGTGCATCAAACACAGTTAATTTTAGTTAATTTTACCTGCAAAAAACTTTCCTATAGATCCTCAAATCGAAGGTAGGTTAAGTTTCATCTTGTATTTTTTTTTAGAAAAATTTACCGTAGTAAATTTACCACGTTAAATTTTTCCTTGCCATCAAACGAGCCTAAAGGAAAGAGAAAAAAAAATGTGAAGTTTTAGCTAGATTTCAACTAAAACATTTTTTTTTTCCTTTGTTGTATGTTCCAGATTTTGAAGAATGGCCCGGCGTATGATATACACACAAACCAAATAGAACCCAATTCGCTTTGCCAATGCATATATGTGGATCTTTGATGCTCTTCATTATCGTAATTTTTGGATAAGAAACAAGATGTAAGTCGTGTTATTTCATAAATAAAAGAGTATCATTAAGACTTTTGAAATATTACTGCCGGCTATGAGAACCTAAGCCCACTGATCTAAATCGGTAGATAAGCTAAACCAGTGGGATTTAATATTGCCAATTCAAAAGGATAATTGCGATCATGCTTTCTTTCAAAACTTGTTCTCCGTTTATTCATTTATTAGACGTTCTGATTTGGCTTTAGTCATATTTGGTAATGTTTATATATTAATACATACTCTTTAAAGCCCTGAGTTCTTTGGAACGCAATGTTCCAATAACAAAAGGGGAGTAAATCAAACATCGGGTGAAGAATGTGTTCCCTCTTTATGAAAGGGGAAATGAACAGAAGGGAAATTTATGCCAACCCTTCCTCCCGCGCGCACGCTTGGTTCATGCTCCTCTCCGCCCTCATACCGCTTCATTCGCCAGGTTCTCTTTCTGTCGCTCAATCTGCCTCCCTCTCTCTCGCATGATGCCGCATGTCTCAGGGGTCTCTCTCTTTCTCTCTCTCTCTCTCTCGCCCCTAAACTCTCACAAGACTTCTCCATCAGTGCGACCGTGGAAATATCTGATGTGGATGTGTGGTGCATGCGGATTGAATGATCCATTTACATCTATTGTTTGTTTGCCTTCAGAGAATTGGAGAGCGTAATTTGCCTATTCGACCCGTCTTTCTCCGTCAAACTGTTGTGCTATATGTTACACGCTTACATCTTGTCTCCTAAACCGTAAATAATCTGAACTCTGCAACTGCTTAGGTTTCCCGATAACAGTAATGTGGTTAGTCTCTTACGCCTCGCTCCCTTGCCCTCGTCCTTTTAATTACTCAGATTCTGCTTTACGTTGCATAGGCAGAAGCTATGCCCTCAGAGCAATTTATTTTCGACTCTTGCATTCTGATTGTGGTTAATCTTGTTGCTTCCGCTTTTTCATGCATCTATTGATCCAATTCTTGAAACTTGAAATTCGAGATACTTTGAGGATTTCACCATATGATGTTCTGAAAGGGATGATAGTTCTGTCCTTCTAGGCGAATGTCTCTATATGTCCGAAGTCGGTGTTTAACCCATCTTCACCAAACGTTCAAATAGTATTGAAACAAGTATAGTCACCGCAAGGGTTCCTTTCTCGAGGACATATTATTCTATTTGTTTCGCACTTGGATTTCAACCTCAATATACTAAAGGCATTTTCCATCTCTTGAATTGATTCTTCATTTTCTTTCTTCGGGTAAAATTTGTTGTGCATGGAACTTATTTATTTTTCAATTAGTTGCAATTACAGCATTTCACAATTGGACAGGTACGAGGATAGTTTGTAAGATATTATTGTAGTCAGCTCCAGTGGAACTGCTAAGTTCTTGAAATGTTGTTCTGCCCAACCTGTGGCAACATGCTGCTAGTGCAGCGCCCGAACCTTGGTCAATCTTCAAGGTTCTTCTGCCCAACCTGTCCATATGCGTATCCTATAGAACGTGAGGTAAGTATCTCTGGGCTTCTTTCTTGCATTTGTTGTTATTGTTTCTGGTTACTATACCTACTTTGTTGTTTAACAGCACTATTATTTCATGATATTGCAGATTTCTGTCAAGCAAAAACTCAAAAAGAAAAAATTAGATTTAGTATTCAACTACGAAGAAGCCATGAAAAATGCGAGCAAAAGTCAAGGTATCTTTCTGTTTCATAAGCACTTTCACTGCATTGAATGTCTATGACGACGAGTTCACGCTTGGATGAAGTGCACATATCAATTGCAGTTTCCACCGCATTCAATCTTGACCATTGAGGTCTCTAGTAAACATCGCTAGCCAGTAGACCCCATAGGAAGCCTGGGTGGTATCTGAAAAAAAGCAATGAAATGACTGGTAGAAACTCAATAGCTAAATTGCCTGCAGTATTTAAAGTATACATGCTTCGCTCAAAGCGAATATTATAATTAAATGGCCATTTATGTAAAAATATTAAAATTTTTAACCGTTATTCATTGTCACAGAAATACAAGCACATGTAACAGTAAATTGATATAAGGCTTCAAATTAATCAATACCCCGTTAAGCAATGTACTTCAACAGTTGGCGATGAACAGGACATTTTAGATATATGCCATATATGCAACAGCTAGAAATTCCATATATTGCATCATGAGACAATACTAACGATATGGATGGAAATGAAGCTGAGGATGTACACACACACACACACACACACACACACATAGAGAGAGAGAGAGAGAGATTACTGTATCAATTTACCTTAAAACCCATAGGGAACAAAATTTCAGGAGATAAAAGGATTCTTTCTTGACTGGGTACTTAATCAATGAATCAGCTAGGTGGTCTAATTGATATCGGATAGGTACTGTTAGGGTCGTCCTAGTTAAAGACTGGGAATGATTAGGCCAACTAGTACCCATCTTGACAAAGCCAACTCGGATTAGCTGCATTATTGAGGTGAATTGCAACAATCGCATTATTTACATCTCGAGACAATTGTATGATGTTTTGGAAAAAAAAAACATTCTCTTGCTCACATTTTTGCAATAAAATTACCAGTAGAAATGACAATCATCTGTGTGAGGAAGAACAGAATGCAAAATTATGTTTTCAGATGAAAACGTGCTTTCTTCAGGAGCTTTTCACAAAGATACGTTGCAATGAAGAATTAAAAGATTCATTAGCATTTTATAACAAAATGTTTTGATATTTATCAAACTATCCTGGTAAAAAGTTAAAATTGACAATAGATGAAACCATTTATTTTACTATGAAGAACGGTTGGAATGTTTCACTTGTACACTTTGTTGATGTCTAACCAAACGAATGTTACAAAGGTTATAAATGAAGTTGTGCGCCGATGGACCTCTCCTCCAGCATTTCCAAATGGAAGTTGTTATTCCACTGTTTCTCTTCAAGCCAGATTCTTTATGGTTCGTATTAGTCAAACAGATAAATAAAAATGAAATAACACATTATGCAGCACTTATTGTCTGCAAAGCTTTTTTTCCGAACTGATTGACTTCCAGTAGAAACTACAGTCCTAATTGGAATCCTACAAAGATTAAGCTTGTGTTACCTTGTGGACTAAGATACCTGAACGATTGGTTTCCGTATAGCTTAGGAGTAATGGCTACGGGTGGACTTGGTCAAATTTAGATCGACTAACCTGTCAAGGCCATAAACCCATGGCCTCCTGGAAACTGTCAAATGCTGAGTTGTATGCCTCTAAGTTTGATGAGGTGAATGTCTAATGTCAAGGAAAGTTTTTCTAATCATCTCATGACTGGTGTGTTTATTCTATGTTGAAACTTTAAATGGTATTTTCATTTATCATGTTTTAACCATCTAGAGGTTGATCGGCATTTATGAGTTTGGTGAACTTCATTTAAATTCTGAGTTGTCCTGTAAGGCCTTCTTTCAATGGCAATCAAAGACTTCAGTGGCTGACGTCGAAAAGTTTTCCTCATTTGAACTGAAATGTTCTGTCATTTGTGATCTCGTGCTTTTTTCTTTGTTTTATCTCCAGGAGTTGAAATACGCCTTTTAAGCTATGAACACCCCTGCTGAGAAATATGTCCTGAATATTGTATGGTTATGTTGATCTAATGATAATGTGGGATGGGTGAAAGTTTCTCTTGCAGTATCAAATGGTCTTCAATACTCTTAAAAGTCCCTGCATATCTGTCATGAAAGCATTCCTTTTTTCATCTTATCTTCATGTTATGATAGAATTATTGCAAGTTTTTCATTTCATTTTCATTCATAAGTTTCCATTTACTATGATTTCTTTCTCATAAAAACATATGCCAGTGGAGATTTCCAAGAACAAAGTTGATTTTCTTTTTTTTGTCGATGCTGCACCCAAGTGTTAATTTATCCTATTGTTGAGAGAGAGAGAGAGAGAGAGAGAGAGAGAGGGAGGTGTTTGCTTGAGGCACTGAGTGGTGGATTGGTAGGAAGTCCTGGTTGAAGAAGAGAGGTCAATTTGCCCCTAAAACATATGGTACTTACTGGGTCCTAAGGAGCTCAAAAATTTTAATGGAATAATCTGAGATGCGGCTGAAATGACAGGATAGATTTCTCCATTTTGCATTGGATCATCATGTGTGGCCTGACACAAAACTCAGACAATGCGTTACTAGTACTTTTCAATAAAACAGGCAAAACATTTTTGCTTTACTGTTGGCTCGATTTCCCGTGTAAAAACAATATTAGAAGAATTGTCCATGTTTTACAGTGAACAACTAGGGATGTTTTTTACCAGTTTCACCAATTGTTTTTTCTTTACTCATGCAGAAACCTGCCCACGATGTGGTCATGGGGAAGCATACAGTTATGACATGCAGACGCGATCTGCTGATGAAGGTGCAACAATTTTTTTCACATGCTGCAATAGATCGTGTGGGCACCAATGGCAACACTTCAATTAACCTAGTCTGTCAAGCCAGAGAGGGTTTGTCAAGAATTGACAGCAAGCATTTCCATCATTTTTGCATGGTTATTTAGCTTGCTAGCTCCTTATCTTTGAAGTTTGGGTAGTAACCTGCTCTTAAGCTTCTCTGTGTTCTACTCCCTTGAGTTCGGTGTCTGCTTGACTGTTAGTTTCCAGGCTATATTAGGCACTTTTCGCCATGCAGACATTCGTCTCCTTGTTGTTCTTGCTTTTTTCTTTACATTGTTTCCTCAGATGGTTCCCAATCAAAACAGGATGAAAAAATAGGACTGCTGTTTGGTGAAATATAGATATGACTTAGGAGAGTTGAACTTTATTAAAACTATGGTTTAAAAAAAAAAACAGAAAACAAAGAAATCCTTTCGGTTTACTTTATCATTCTATGATTGGTGGTGTATGGAGATTCTTCTCTCTATTATGCGCTCGCCAACAAGATCTCAGAACACCTGGTTAAGGGATTGACTTAACGCCTTCAAAATTTGGGAGCTGAAAAGTTACGTACATATGAACATCCATCATATGGTTGGTGTAAATCCATTTGCAGTTTAAGTTGACCTTAAGTAAGCTTCCTAATGTTAGGTTGTGTTTGCAGAATTAAGCTTTGTTCCTGGCAACCCCAGTATATATGTTCGCCACACTAAAGCCTGTATCGATTAATGAAGAACGATATTTGTGTAGTTGGGGGTTTCTTTGATGGGGTTGTCTATAATACCTGCCTTGAAATAGCATGGAACTTGAGAACATTGGGTGGATTTCATTGTCCCAACGGTCGGTATTTTTTAAGATTGTTATTTCAGTATTTTATTTTCTTTATATATTATTTGCTCAAATTTTAAGGATCCCTTCTCTCCTTGATGAATATTTTCGTTCAAGGTTCTCTCTCTTTCGACGATAATTGCAGTACTCTGATTTCTCCGGGGGGGTCCTCACTTTTGCTGAGAACTGCCAAACGAAAGTTGAGATTAAACGAAACTTTATACTTGTTATAATCCTTCAGCTTTTAATTTTAACATTTTTGGCAAAACGCGTATATCGGGCAAATGAGAAAAATGAGGCCTTGTTATGATTACTGACAAAAGTTGCTTCCTGATTCGAATTTCTCTAGAAAACCCTGCGACTTGAATCTGGCGTCTCCCTCGTTGTGAAGAGGAATTTTAAACTTTAACGGCAATGGTTGTTTATGTTTCCGCTGTTTGGTTTGCGTGGCGCGTTAACTTTTTTTACAACTTGAAATGCATGAATCTAATTTTTTCGAGCACGTGTCGATTGATAGTTCAAGCACTGACTGAACAACACTATCTTTTGCCGAGAAGAGTTCGATTGACCTGCCAAGACGTGCTCCTAAGTCCTTGAATCTGATGGAGGTGAAGAGATTAAAACCAGCACTCTTTCTTGCTCTTAACTTTATACAGAGATAGGAAGGGGAGTCCAGGAGTCCTCTTAACTAGTCAGCAGCACAATCAAGCACATCATGACTGCTTGCTTGAGAATCTTCTGAGAAAACTCTTTAATTCATCATGATATTTCCCCACACAGAGAAAGTTGATAAAGAAAATCAAGACGTTGCTCGAACGGAACAAGTTTATTTTCGAGCAAATGATCAAAGACATTCCTCGAAAATTAAGGGAAACAATGATCAATGTCAAGCTAATTAGCGTCAAGCAGCTGGCTGTTTATTCTTTGTGGCCCACCGCTTCCTAGCCTCCTCAAGTGCTTCATCACGCTGCCTCGAGAGTTCCTGAAACCATTGCTGGTACTGCTGGCTAATCAAATCAAATTCCGCTTTCAACTCCTCATCCTCGTCTTCCTCCAAAGACGATGAGGCATAGCTCCGGGTGTTCGCAATATCAGCAAAATCGTTTAAATTACAGACTGACAAATCTAAATTTGCCACATCTGCGACGTTGTTTTCCCTCGTTTCAGGAACCAAATCAACAACATTAGAACATTCAGTTGAGACCCCAGAGGCAACTGACTCAAGGGATTCCTGGTCCGCTGCAGCAGCAGAACTTGAAGGGGAATCAAATCCACCATGGGACA
The DNA here is from genome assembly GCF_008831285.2 of Nymphaea colorata. Taxonomy (NCBI): domain Eukaryota; kingdom Viridiplantae; phylum Streptophyta; class Magnoliopsida; order Nymphaeales; family Nymphaeaceae; genus Nymphaea; species Nymphaea colorata. The sequence continues at coordinate 14,324,398 of NC_045147.1, forward strand.
TGGCATCGTCTGGTTTTGTAAATGCACCATCCTCATGCTGCCGCTTTATGGAACCCTCCACAGAACTCAGATCAATGCAATAATTCTCCAAATCTGACCCAGACAGGACATCTTCTATGCCTTTGACAGCACTGCTTCCATGTACTCCATCCCATGAATAACCAACGGAGAACCGAGCATGCTCCGGCACCTTAGATTCTGTCCGGACACAGTTTGTTCCATTTTCTGAGGGGGGAACGGAAGGTTCCCACTCAGGTATTAGTTTCATTATCAGGAAATCAATGAACTCTGCAATAAATGTGACATCTTGATCAGAGAGATCTAGCTGCTCCACCATCTCACTGGCCACCGAAAGTGCCGTGTCACTGTCAAGGTAAAACATAAAATGCACATTCTTCACACGACCTACAACAAAAGATATCTTGTCATTACGAAGCTATGGCTATAATTGAAACAACCAAGGCCCAAGGATTGTCTAATGTAACTGACGTGCAAATTCAGTTAATTAATCTTCCCACCCATTATATCAGATCATCACTTACCATCAGGGCCAGCAATCCTCAGAACTAGAGATATAGAATTAGCATCAGTTTGTCTCCCTTCAACCTGAACGAATAGTTCTTTTTGGACCTCTCGTATTCCAAGCTTGGAAAGCAGTGGGTATTTATGCTGTTCCTCGAATTAGTGCTCATAGATGACTGCTTGTAGTCATAATCTATGTCCATTGATAATGGTCCAGACTTCACCTGAGTAACAGAAGCCGCATCAGAGTGCACAGACGAACCTTCCAAGTTTGAGGTTTGGGGCACTAAAGTGGGTAATTGCAGAGAGTTGCAGGCTTGCTCTTTTAAATCAATGTGCTGAAGAAATTGATATTTCAAAAGCTCCCTTGCAGAAGGCCTTTCCGATGCTGGGGCTAGACATTTCTCAATAAGCAACTTTACTTCAGGATCATTAACCATGTCTAAGGCTGCAGGTTTGATCCCCTGAAAGGGAAATAATGGATGAATAGCAATACCAGACATAATAAGATCAATTTAACCTAACACATCAGCAAGCTTACAGAAGAGACTTTCTTATAAATCTGGGCTGGGTTCTTGCATTCACTGTAAGGGTACTCAAATGTGACCATCTCCAATAAGCACATGCCGAAGGAATATATGTCAACAAGTTCGTTGTACTCTTCTTCATAAAGCTCTGGAGCCATGAACTCAGGAGTCCCTAAGGTAAAGAGAGTTGGATAGCAGTAAAGATTGACAAAAACCAAAATCAAAATATCAACCCACAAACAATTCAAGTTATTAGTTACCAATCACGCTTCGGGCACTAGGCTGCTGCATAATAGTTGCTAATCCAAGATCTCCGATCTTTACTTGCCCATGATTTCCATTAACGAAAATGTTATCACATTTCAAATCTCTGTGAATAATGGGTGGATTATGCCCATGAAGATATTGCAGTCCACGAAGAATCTGTCTGGCCCAGTTCTTTACAGCCTTCATGTCCACCTTTTTATGTTTCAGACGGTACCTAATATTATTTGAAAATTTATTTCACTGCCATATCTACAAAGATCTCAAAGTATACCACAAAAATTAAGAATTTCATGATAAGTCATGAAACAATAATTGAAAGGGGTGACTCCAACTTACTTTCTTAGACTCCCAGACGTAAACAACTCCGTAATTATGTTGATGGTCTTCTTCTGCTCATCGACCCATGAACTAAAAATTTGATAATGTTATCGTGTTTAAGCGATTTCAGCAAATGCACTTCCGAATACAATCTCTCTAAATCTTCAGGCGACCGTAAGACATCGCCCATTTTGACTTGGTTCCATGCCACTTCTATCCCATCTACTTCATCAAATGACCTGTATCTGGATAGACAAGGTTAAGAGGCCCAATCCCAACTCTCTTTGTTCTTCACCTTCAAATTTGGATAAACGATGGAAAGAAAAATGGAAGTTTTGGGTAAGGGAGCATTCAAGACTGTGTATCCTTCAAAATTTCCATTTTTTCTTTCCATCGTTTATCCAAATTTGAAGGTGAAGAACAAAGAGAGTTGGGATTGGGCCTCTTAACCTTGTCTATCCAGATACAGGTCATTTGATGAAGTAGATGGGATAGAAGTGGCATGGAACCAAGTCAAAATGGGCGATGTCTTACGGTCGCCTGAAGATTTAGAGAGATTGTATTCGGAAGTGCATTTGCTGAAATCGCTTAAACACGATAACATTATCAAATTTTTTAGTTCATGGGTCGATGAGCAGAAGAAGACCATCAACATAATTACGGAGTTGTTTACGTCTGGGAGTCTAAGAAAGTAAGTTGGAGTCACCCCTTTCAATTATTGTTTCATGACTTATCATGAAATTCTTAATTTTTTGTGGTATACTTTGAGATCTTTGTAGATATGGCAGTGAAATAAATTTTCAAATAATATTAGGTACCGTCTGAAACATAAAAGGTGGACATGAAGGCTGTAAAGAACTGGGCCAGACAGATTCTTCGTGGACTGCAATATCTTCATGGGCATAATCCACCCATTATTCACAGAGATTTGAAATGTGATAACATTTTCGTTAATGGAATCATGGGCAAGTAAAGATCGGAGATCTTGGATTAGCAACTATTATGCAGCAGCCTAGTGCCCGAAGCGTGATTGGTAACTAATAACTTGAATTGTTTGTGGGTTGATATTTTGATTTTGGTTTTTGTCAATCTTTACTGCTATCCAACTCTCTTTACCTTAGGGACTCCTGAGTTCATGGCTCCAGAGCTTTATGAAGAAGAGTACAACGAACTTGTTGACATATATTCCTTCGGCATGTGCTTATTGGAGATGGTCACATTTGAGTACCCTTACAGTGAATGCAAGAACCCAGCCCAGATTTATAAGAAAGTCTTTCTGTAAGCTTGCTGATGTGTTAGGTTAAATTGATCTTATTATGTCTGGTATTGCTATTCATCCATTATTTCCCTTTCAGGGGATCAAACCTGCAGCCTTAGACATGGTTAATGATCCTGAAGTAAAGTTGCTTATTGAGAAATGTCTAGCCCCAGCATCGGAAAGGCCTTCTGCAAGGGAGCTTTTGAAATATCAATTTCTTCAGCACATTGATTTAAAAGAGCAAGCCTGCAACTCTCTGCAATTACCCACTTTAGTGCCCCAAACCTCAAACTTGGAAGGTTCGTCTGTGCACTCTGATGCGGCTTCTGTTACTCAGGTGAAGTCTGGACCATTATCAATGGACATAGATTATGACTACAAGCAGTCATCTATGAGCACTAATTCGAGGAACAGCATAAATACCCACTGCTTTCC